>NW_022631001.1:15898364-16391231 GCF_010015895.1 Lontra canadensis
GTAGTACAAAATTGTCTTTCCACCATAATCATATGGTGATCCCTGGCAGGGCATTGCTAACTATCTCTCAGCTTCTTTAATTAGACGTTGTGTTGTCAAAACACACCAAAGAACTGAAACTTTTTTGTATACTCAGCCCTGTGTGAAGGCAGTGAACCTCCTGGCCCTCTCTGGCCTTACCCCTCAGGCTGGCTTATTCGTTCTCTGGACCTGTTCACACCATCTTCTCCCTCCTCCTTACCAATGTCTGTGCCCTCTTGTTGCTTTTGCCCTGAATGCCTTGCATGCACACCTGTTTTAAGCCTTGAATCAGGTATCACCTCCTCCATGAAGCCCCTTCCTCATCCTTGTAGCACTCCCTTTTTATGCCCCAGTGTGCCTGGCACTCTCTTCTGTCAGAATATCCCCAGTGCCACCTAGTTTTCTTTTGTCCATCTCCCCTGATGGGCTGAGAATTTCCTGTGCACCTGGACTGTGTCTTATTCTTAGGTTTCTTCTGCCCAGCCCAAAGCTAGACCCAAAACGGTTCCTAATCAATGACAGTTTGGTGAATAGCTGAAGGAATGAAAAAAAAAAAGAAAAAAAAATAGATGATAATGATAAGGGTTAACATTTACTGAATATCTACTATATTCCAGGCACTGTGCTAAGCGTCTTAAATACATTATCGATTTTCGTTCCCATAATATCCCAACAAGGCGGGTTATATTTATCTCTGTTTTACTGATGGGAAAATTAAAATTCGGCAAGGCTAAGTAACTTGCCTGAAGCTACTCAACTAATGATTGATGGAAACAGAATTTGTGCTCACATCTATCTATTTTCTGGGCCACCATAGCTAACAATATGGCAGCAACACATGGGTGTCTCATCACCATCTCCCGGACCGCTGCCTACTTGCTCCTTTTATAGAACCTACTTCAAGGAAGCAACTCACCAAACCAATACATCCTGTTGTGTGCTCTTTCCCCAATTGCCTGAAATGATACTTTTCTGTGTTCCAAATGCTATGTGTTTTAATCCTAAAGGAACTGAGAATTAGAGTCTTTATTTTGTAGCCACTTAGCGTAACCCTAAATCAAATAGGCAATACTAGAACAGTTGTTGGGGTAACAATATCTGAATACTCATGATTCACTGTAATGTCCTACCTTTTGTATCTGATTATTAAATCTTTTTCAGTGCCAATGGAGCAAAAAATGTAGATTATTAATTTTGTGACTACATAAAAGGTCGTCTTCAGAGCCAGTTTTTTATGTTTATTATTCTCATCCCATTGTGGCATTTCCAACTAATCCACTGAGGTGTATGCTTTAAGGACACTAAAGCATTTTTAGCAACGCAGTGAAAGAAGGTGACATTTCATTGGCATCTGCTCATCTTTTCCCATGTTTTGTTCTGAGGCATGCCTTTTTTTTAAAGATAATTTTATTTATATATTTATTTATCTCTCTTGAGAGAGAGCACATGAAAGAGAGGGAGTGCACAAATGGGGGAGGGACTGAAGGGAGAGGGAGAAGCAGACTCCTCACTGAGCAGGGAGCCCAATGTGGGGCTGCATCCCAGGACCCTGGGATCATAATTGGAGCCAAAGGCAGATGCTTAACTGATTGAGTCACCCAGGTGTCCAAGGCATGCCTGTTTTAAATCACTTCTAACTCGTGGAGTCATGGACTGATTTCATTTATGTTGGAGTTGTAGTTCTGTACCTTTCCATATCCATTAGCCCATTGTGTTAGAGTTCCTGGGTGAAGGCTCCATCTTTGTTTCTGGATGGGCAGTTTGTCCTGGATCCTTGGGGACAATGCTGGATGATTGAGAGGGAAATCAGGTCATTATGGACTTTCGGCTCCTTAAGCTTCAGTAAAAGCCCCAGCAGCCATCTCCTGCGGACTTGTCTCAGGCTCTTTGCACCCCTGAGCAGCAAGTAGAGGCCAAGAAAGGCCTCCTTCCCACTCTCTCTCTCAAGAAGAGACAATAATCCCCACTAATGTGTACTTATTGCTTACTATGTATTAGGCCTCATGCTAAGCTCTTTAAATAGATGATTCTGTTCATTCTTCAAAACAGCTTTAGGAGGTATGTTCTAATTGCTATCCTCATGCTATTATTTAAAATAATTTAAATACTTGATTTTTCTAAGATATTTATTTATTTATTTTTTCTTCTTTCCCTCTTCCTGTCGACCTCACCTAGCTAACCACTTTTCCCCCCAGGTTTTTAGAGCATCTTGAGGGAGTTTCTTTTGCAAATACCTCAAATTGTATACATATATATACTTTTTTTCCCTTTTACCCTCTTTGTTCCACACCAGAGGGAACATCCTATTCACTGTGTCTGCACTGTTCTTTTTTTACTTATCGAAGTGTGTTGGAGAACTTTCTATGCCAGCACATGGACACCTTCTCCACTCTTTTTTATAAATATGTGGTAGTCCAGTGTAAATTGTGCCATAACTTCATTACCCCAATTTTAAAGATGGAATACCACCCAACAAGGTTAAATAACTTAAAGTCAAGAGGACCACTGACATCTGACCCCAAGGGTCCCAGGAACCACAGAGATAACTGCCGGATCCAGGCCACAGAGCTCCTTCCTCCCTGATCTGCAGCCCCGTGTTTGGCTTTACAACCACCTCTGGAAGGCAACATAGGCTGTAGTGAGGCTGAGGTAATTTAGTAAAGGCTGCCAGAACTTGGCACAAGACAGTAGCTCAGTAAAGATGATGATGGTGACCATGTCATATAATTCTTTCCAAAATAGGCATAATATAAGGACAGTCATTACTCCTACTATTTTATAGGTGGGGAAACTGAGGCTCAGAAAGTTGTTTTTTCTGCCAGAGCTCACGTAGTCATTAAGTGACCGGGGTGAGATTCAAATCAAAGTCCTTCCAGGCTAGAGTTCTTTGTATTAGATCATTAAATAGCATTTAGGAGAGACTCATATTACCAAATGGCACACTAAAGCCCAGAGTCAATAAGGCACTGTACCTGTAGTTCAGGTTCACTCACAAAATGATCTTACTATGAGAAAGGGTTCTAGAACGGCACAAGACTCTGCCGCTTTCTTCAGCACATTATAATTCTATTAAAATGAAACACCCAATTCCATTTTTGCAAACCCATTATCCATGTATTTGTTGTAGTCTCAGAAATGTTTGAAACAAGTTTTTTAGGCAGTTTTGGAAAGAGGGATTCCCTTTCAGTAACCCTAATAATAATATTTGTTACCATACTTGTTCTGTGCCAGGCACTGTACTAAGCTCATGTACTCCCCATAACAATATTATGAGATAGGCACTCTTGTTTTCACTTACAGATGGGGATAGAGGCTTAACTGTGGTGGAGTGACTTGTCCAAGGCCATAACAACTTAGTAGGTAGCAGAGGCCAGATGTCAACCCTGTGACCAAAAGCCAGCCTGTGGCCAAAGCCCCAATACAAGATGGCTGTTTTATCATAGCTTCTTCTCCCCGTTCATAGGCAGTATGGTGGCCTCCTCACACCTGTAACAGGGTGCAGAGTCCATGAGCCAAGCCTATCACAAGTCTTTTAGAATCATTTCTTACTGGTCAGAGATTATAAATTACATGTCACTGTTCTTACCAGCTGGATCACAGTGCTCTGGGCCTCTCTGTTGAGGAAAAAAATACTACAACGTGATGCACGTTTTTGTTTTTGTTTTTGTTTTTTTCTTTTTAAATCCCAGTAGCATTTTTAGCACCTTTAATTTTTGTCAGAGTTTAGTATACATGTTATCTCATTTGTCAGGTTGGCATCTTTTCATATCAGTCTCCTTCCCTATCCCTAACACTCCATTTCCGTCTAAGCAAAGCCATTTACAAGTATGGTCTTTCAGGTCCTGTATTTAGAAAGCAATTATTTTATTTAAGGGGTTGGGAGTTATTTTCTCTTAAGGAGGGCTTCCAAAACGGAACACACCCTGGCTTAAAGAACCAAGTGTGGTCGGTCAGTCAAAGCCTTTTAAAGCCAATTAGATGCCATTTGCTTCCCAAGACTTTGGGAGCATAGACCTGCTGCTTGGAAGCCTTCTTTGAATTAGTATTACAACAAGCCAGTTGCCTGTGGTTTGATTAATTACTCGTAACTTCTTACATAAAAGTAATTTTTCCTCAGTGAATTCTGTGGATAATTAAATGTCAAGTATGTGTTATTATTTTAGAGCTAACTTCAATTTTTCCTTCTCTGACAAATAGTAACAATAGTAACAAATGTGATATTGTTCACATTATTTTAACTTTATTGAGCACCTACTATTTGCTAGGCGCTATTCAAGGCACTCTGGATTGCTTAGTAGAAAGAGGAGAACCAAGCTTTTTCTTATTTCTCTTTCCACGATACAAAATGTTATGAACCTGTGATTTCTTTGAGGGCAAAGAGCATGTCTTGTTCTTACATGACATACCTGATAAGAGGAGCTCAGCATGAAAAGGCCTTCTTTGTTTAAAGTGAGTAACTTCTCGATTCCTCTGCTTTCATAAAGGGAAATTAGTAGTTTGGGATCACAGAAAAGAGGCTTCATATGTCTCCTTGCAGTGACAAAGATCAAAGATGGACATTTGGTAAGATTCTCTATCTCTGGGCTCCCATAGTGCTTTGCGGCCCTTGAAGAGCTATATCACTTCATCCATTTGGGACGGCGCTCCTTTATGTCAGGGACCCTGCCGTCTTCCTCTTTTTCCTTACTGTGGTAGGTATGCTCTGCACGCAGGCATTCAGTCAGGATTTGCTGACCTGAATTAATCATGGGCTGCTTCATTCCCCTCCCAGAGAGCAGAAACCACATCTGGACCGTTTCCACTTGCATCTTACCTATATCTGCATTGTGGTGCACATTCCACACCTAAAGCATGATCACCAAACACTTGTGGACTTCAGGTCTCATCTTTCTTTTTGCTGAATTCTTTATACTACTAATTTGCTTTTTAATAGCGAGACCCCCAGAAGTATGCATCCAGGAATGAGTGCCTTCCCTGACTGACTTACCCAAGGAACGAATAATAGGAACCAAACATCTGAATAAAGCGCCTTCTCATCTACAACCGTAAAATGTCTCCCTCTTACTGGACAAATTGGGAGACAAAGTCCAAAAAGGGAGGAACTCATCTAGGGTCACACAGAGAGATTGTGCCCAAGCTAGAATTAGAACCCAGACTTCATGACATCCAACCCAAATTCCTGTCCTCTTAGCATCTGCCCTCTCCCTTTGTTGATAACCGTACTGTGGCTGCCGGAGACCAGGCCCCATTGCTCCCTCCTGACTGTTCCCTGCTGCCAGCCTCAACACCTCCAGCCCAGCCTCCACATGGGTGCCACGGTGATCTTCTGAAGTACAATCCCATCTTGTTTACTCTGTTGTGTGAAGTCCTTTAGATGTTCCCACCACATGTGGGATAAGGTCCACATGCTTTCAGATTACCCACAGGGCAGTGAAGGATCGTCTCCTGAACCCCAGGCCTGCCTCTCGTTTCTGCCCCCAAGGAGCCTATTTCCCAGCTGTGTTCAAGTGTCGACAGGGACACTATACATGGCCGCCCCCATTCTTCCTGCTCTCTCTGCCCCGACCATCATCTCAATCTCTCCTCTTGGTAAACACAGCTTCTAGTGTCTTCTACACAGACAGACAGGAGGCTCCTTGGCTGAACCACCATCTCTGTCCTCTGCCCCTCCCACCCCATCCCCTCATTCTTTGGAGCTGATCACTAAACATCTCATGATTTCCCTTCTACCCTGATGGTGATAATACTTCTTTCACTTACTTTTTGAATACATCTCTCCTCCCAGGAGGCCATGAACTCCTTAAGGACAGGGGCTGAGTCTTATTCATACTTGTGTTCCCAGAACCTGGCAGTAGGTCAGGCATATAATAGACACTCCATTACACAGCTGCTGACTCTCTGGAATAAATATAACTTCCATAACCCTTCACAGTGAATTAACTCAACTTATGGTTTTCTTTAAATTAAGCCTCACATGGGATGATAGTTGAATTATGTAAGACTTAAAGGAAGGAGAATATATTTAAAGAAAGGCAGCACTTGGAAATGGCTTGCTTTTATAGGTGGTGAACAGATATTTCACAGCAACCATAGGATAATGTATCAGCATATTAGTAATACAGCGTGGCCAGAGAGCCGTGGAATATCTCTGTGGTGCTGTTCCTGACTGCCTGCCCACTGCTTCTCTTTCCAGCCCCTGGTTTACTGAACGGAGTGAGTGCGGTTAGCTGTTAAGAGAGCTTGGGTCACAATCAGATCTTTCATCGGGGAATAGATTTTCAGCTACTTTTCCAGCTCAGTTGTTAAACGCATTCCCCCTGATTGACCATTTGCTGAATTGTTCATTTGTTTATTTATTTATGATGCGAGTCCCCTGGGCTTCAGAACTAGTTTCAAAATGCTACGGCTCCATCTGGTTTAAATAGAGCATACTAAGAAGAAATGAGAGAAACAGTGGGACTGGGAGGTTGAGGGAAAAAAAGACTCTGCCTGGCAAACAGGAAGCAGGGAGAAACTCAGATCCTTTTTTCTTTACGATTTTTGCTGGGGGAAGGAAGCTATTTTCAGCAAGAAGACGTGCTTCCAGTCTAGAAGTTCACACTTATACCTGCAATGATCTGATACTCAAAATCCACGAGGTCTGAGTCTGTGAATGACTTTATGAATCATGTCGAGGCAGGCTAGTCTCTGGAGCCTGAGACAATAGCCTTTGTTCTTCCCTTTGCCTGTTTCGTTATTCTCTCGGGCCCTTCCTGTGCCTGAGAGCAAGCAGCCTCATAGGACATTCTGCCGGTGGGATGAGCCAGGGTAGGCATCTTGGCTTTGCGTGTCCTGGGTTCTCCAGCAGAAGTGCCATTCCCCTTGATGAATGCATTTTATTTGCACAGAGCCAGGAAGGATGTGGTAGTTAGTGATGGGAGTTTTGGCACCTTTCAGGTCCCAATTAGAGTACCCACCCCCTCATTTTGCTGCTTCCCACCTGAATGATCATGGAGATTCTACTTTGTTTAACATTTCTGAGCCTCAGTTTCCTTATCTCATAAGAGGGGCTAATTTTTAATAACACTTACATAATAAGCCTGTTCAGAAGATTAAACAAGCTCCATGAAAGAACTTCACGGTAAATATTCTCGAGCCATTAACTATTTTTATAAGATCTGAGTGTACTTTCACTCTACACAACCACTGGTCGTCACAGTGTCCCCACTGTGAGAAAGTGTGGGAAGGCATTGTTGGCTCCAATTGGCGGGGGGGGGGGGGGGGGCTCATAAACCTGAGATCTCCCCGCCCCCTCTCCTCAGTAACTGTTCCCTCTCCATTCTGCCACCTTTTGGTTGTGGTGGCATATCCTCTGTTCACCTTTTTCACAGCATGACTCAGAGCTTTTCCTTTTGACAGCCAATCTTCTGAGCGAGCGACAATAACAATCAAATATTTTGGCGTTATTCACCAGGAGAGCTAAAAGCTCTCTTTGCTTTCTGCATTTAGAAAATGAAAGCTACTGTTTTAGAACGCACTGAGCAAGGATGGTACATAATCTGACTGGGTCACAATATTTGTTTTGTATTGTTTTCCCTTTTTATCAAAGAAGAAGAGGGTGGGTACGTGTCCTCCATGAAGGGCAGAAGCGCAAAGGGGCAGGCATGGGGCTCACTGAGTTTTCTCCGCACCCTACTGATGGTGACGCTCATGGTCTGATTACGTGTTGCCTGCTGTTCATTTGGCCTTTCCTTTGAGGACTGGAGGGCCGAACAAGGACTCTGAGCTTCCCAAGTTGTGAAATCTATTTAGAAGCTGCATACCCTCCTCAGACTGTCCACTGACTATTTGACAGTGTTGAAGAAATGGTTGTATTTGCCAGACCTATGTTGTATGCCCTCAGGACCCCAGACCCAGCATGGTCCGTCAGTCCACAGTCAATTTAATTCAGGCGATTTGGAAGAGTTAAAACTGTAACAGGAATATGTTAGTTACAGTACTAGCTCTTGTAACAATAAAATCTCAAAATGAATAATGGTTTAAACACAACAGAAGTGTATTTTCTTTTTCATGAAGTCCAAAACTTGTTTTAATTTTTCTCCGGGCAGTGGTGCAGAGAGTTTTTCTATGCTGTGTGTGGCTCTTCCATCTTTAACAAGAGGCTTCCAAGGTCAAGGATTCATTTGCATCAAGCTTGTGGGAGAGAAGGAGGACTTGAAGGCTTTCAAGGGGAATGTTTCTATGGGCCAGGCCCATTCCATTTCATTGGCCAGAACTCACATTCCCTTGGCCAGGGCTCAGACATACGGCCGCACTTAACTTCTGGGTGGAGTCTAGTTTTGTGCTTGGGAGAAGAGGAAATAATTTTGGTGAACTAGCCAGTCTCTGCCACAAAACAATAATGACAAAAACTAACATTTAGAAAGCATTTGCTTTGTTCCAGGCATTGTGTTAGCACTTTATCTACTTTATTTTTAAATTTCATATACCACATGACTCGCCAATTTAAAGTGTACAATTCATCATTCTTCTGCACATTCATAGAGTTCTGCAACTATCACTGCTCAGTCATTTCCAACACCCTGGAAAGAAACCCATATCCATTAGCAGTCAGTCCTCACTTTGTCCCAATCTCCTCCCTAACCTGAGGCAACCACCAATTTACTTTCTGTCTAGATAGACTTGCCTTTTATGAACATTTCATATAAATGGATATACCTACAGTCTTTTACAGAATCCTCACAACAACTCTACAACATAGGCATATTGTTATTCCCATTTTACAGATTAACAGGGTATCAGCTTGCCTGAATGGTTAGCTAATAAATTTAAACCCTGTCCCTCACTGAATGCCATCATTCTGGTCTGAATCTCAAGTATAAAGAATAATTATGCCATGATTTGGAGGGAAAGAGCAGAAGGGGTGTTTGTTTGTTTGCTTTCAATGACCGTCATGGCAAAAAGCTGCCTTCTTCATGGATGTCTCCTTTACTAAAGAGACAGGCTAAGTTAGGAGTCAGAGAGCTTGAGATTGAAGCCCAGACCTACCACCTCACCAGTGTATGCAAAGAATATGTTCCTGAATTCCTCTCGAGTCTTAGTGTTTTTATCTCAAAAACAGGAATAATGTATCTCTGTTTGCTGGGAGGATTCAGTGAGATTAACCTATGCAAAAACTGTTCCCACAACTTTACACACTTGATGCCTTGCCAGTGTTAGCTGTTCCTGCTTAGAAGTGAGATTCTGGCTATAATTGGGCGGCCACAGAAATTATGTTAATGCATCTGGGCCTCCAGGATACTGTCCAGGGAGAAGTTTTTGTGACTTGCATTTTATAGTATCCAGATTACAACCCAGGAGGGGCTGGTACCCTAGGAGGATCTGGCACAGTGAGGGTTAGAAAAATGGGACCTGTTCTCCAGGATAGAAAAACACCGTGCAGAGTCTCATCTGTCAACTTCTGATCTCAGCTGGGCAGAGCCGCTTGTTATAGGCACCTGGAAAGAACCAGCTGAGCCAGTGTAACTTGCAAGTTCCTTGGGAAAGAAGATAAGCTGGCTGAGTTTCTGTAGGCAAAGAGCCAGTAATGAGGTTTCCAGCTTTCCATCACATGCCCTTTTCATCACTTTCAGCTCAGCCAGAGATGGCAAAACCTCATCCTTGGGGACCAAGTGTATATTTGAGAGACTCAAGGAGGTAGTTATAGAGGAGTGAATTGTGCTTTTGTTCCATTGACCCATTCCCCACTCTACCCTGTCCTTAGCCATCAGTAGAGTAAAATCTAGGCATGAGAGCATGGAGAAGACAGTGGACAGTGGGGGAAGTTCTGTCGGTGGTGGCTGGCTCAGTCATATAGCCAGATCATCAGAGAGAAAAGGTCTGAACTCTAGGAAGGATTATGGACATATTTCAGCCTTAAAAATATGCCCTAGAAGCCTCTGGTTCTGCCCTTTTTTCATTGCAGGGGTAAGTGTCTTATTCTCTCTGGGCCTCCATTTCCATATAGGACTGTTATCTGGACAGCCATGCAAGCTGCATAATTGCAGGTGACTCCATTCATATGCACTAGGGGGTCAGCGTATTACAAATATGTAAAGGGCCAGATACTAAATATTTTAGGTTTTCCAGGCCACATGGTCTCTATTGCATCTAATCAACTCTGCTTTTGTCATGTAAAAGCAGCCGCAGATAGTACATATACGAATGGGTATGACTACGTCCCAATAAAACTTTATTTATGGGCCCTGAAATTTGAATACTGTATAATTTCATGTGCCTCAAAGCATTATTCTTCCTTTGATTTTTTTTTCAGCCAATTAAAATGTGAAAATCATTCTTGGCTTACAGAGTGTACAAAACCAGACAGTGGGCCAGATTTGGTCTGCAGGCCATGGTTGCAGACTCCCAATGTACACTAAAATATGTTTTTTACCCTCTAGAGAGATGCAGTGTGGTGCCCTGATCATTGTAAGGGCAAAATAAGAAAATATATCTAAAGGAATTGGCGTAGTATCTGCCTCTTATAAGTGGTCAGCAGCTAGTCATTATTACTATTAACCCCTTAAAAAAAGGAATCTGTTTACTTTCTGTTTGTCATGGACATTTGGAAAGGGAGGTGGTTACATTTGGTTGCCTACCATTTCTGCTATATTAAACATTTACTGTTGTTAAAATATATATTAAAATTAAAAATATAAAAACTGAGTTTGGACAGAGAGTGGCACTAGTAGTTCACACCGTTTTGGGGTTTTTGTTTTCTGGTCTTTTCTTCCTAATGCTCTAGTGTTGCCTCTTCAACTTCTAGATGTGTCTTTAGTAACTGTCTGTGCCGTGAGGTACTCTGTGAAAAATGAGATTAGATCTTTTCTCTCCAGGAGCTCTTAATCTTCTTCAAAGTGTGTATATACATCCCAAGAATATTCAAGATGACAGCCCTTCTCTTTATATACATTTTTCATCTCAGCCTTTAAATTTCTATTCTCATGTAGGTTTTATAATGTACATATTGTGCCATAGCACAATGGTTGTACATCCTACAACTTCTAAATATATAAGTATTCAGATAATGAGGGTTATGTGCTCAAAAAATTTTAAACGATGATGTCAGCAACCAAATTTTTAAAACATCTGGTCTAGGAGGAAGTAAAAAGTATCCCAGTGGAAAACAAGAGTTGGTATGAGTGATGTAGATTCTTTTTTTTTTTTTTTTAAATATTTTATTTATTTATTTGATAGACAGAGATCACAAGTAGGCAGAGGGGCAGGCAGAGAGAGAGGGGGAAGCAGGCTTCCTGCTGAGCGGAGAGCCCGATGCGGGGCTCGATCCCAGGACCCTGGGATCATGACCTGAGCTGAAGAGGCTCTAACCTACTGAGACACCCAGGAGCCCTGAGTGATGTAAGTTCTTATTCACAATAATATAAGTGTTTTTAAGATATGAATTAAGATTTACTCTGATGTCTATTTTGTGGCAAGTAGGTGGCAAGACATTTTACATTTTTAATCTCATAATAACAAACAGCTCTATGAAATAGGTTCTACTCTCCCCATTTTATAGATGATGAACCAAGAATCAATGTGGAGAAGTTAAGCAACTTGCAAAGGTCAGCTTGAATGAATCAGGACTGTCTAACTTTAAAGCATGACATTTTCCACTTCAGCCATCATTGCATTGAAGAAGTTCATGAAAAGGGAACCATAATTCTTTGGCATTCCTAATCTCTGAAGTCAGTCACTTTCCCATTATATGTTCTTAGGTTACTGAGTGGCAAATGGATAAAATTCCACTCCTCCAGAGATCCATGATCAACTTCTTGCCCCTACTTCTACCCAGGACCTTTGTGTATCACATGCTTCTTACTCTGAGTGGCAGGTCCTTAATTGGATATCTCCTAGTTACCCATCAAGATTCAGCTCAGACATCACCTCTTCCAGGAAGCCTGCCCCCATCCCCACAAAACTAAATTGGATGACTTTTGTCTAGGCATCTGTAGAACTTTAGTGAAAGACCTTATAAAATAAGCTATATGCTGTGTAGGTAGCTGTTATCTGCTCATTACTCCCTAGAATGGGAGTCCAGGGAGCAGAATATGTGACCCTGATTGTATTGTTCCTCTGGCATTCAACGTAATTGCACAGTGCCTGCAACATACCAGGCCCTCCATTAATACTCATGGAATGAAGGAATTCCTTCTTCATTGATCTGGAGTCTGACATAACTTTGGCAAATAAGTGGGTTGAAGTGTGTCTTTACCAAATCTCCTAGGCTAGGACAAAATAGTGGATATAAATTAGATTATAGGGGACCAGATAATGGAAAAACAAAGAAAGCAATCCTTTCATTGTGTATGAAAGCTTTTTCCTTCTGGGTTTCTCAGAAACTAAGGAGGATACAGAGACTTGAATCAATCAAATTTATATTAAAATGCATCTGATGTATCAATATAAGTCAATTTATATATATGTATAAGCATATATATGTTCATGTGGGTGCACATATATAAACCCACACATATTCATGAGCATGAATTCATAAAAATAGACTACCACTATTTTTATAAGCTGTCTGTTGGATCACAGCAGTCTCAGCAAAAGGATAAAGTTCATTAATACTCTCCAGGTTGGCTGTTCCTCCAGAGTCATCCAGTTGCTTTAAATCTCCTGTGGTTGGTCATAAAGCTATTTCCCTCTTTACCTCTTCCTTTAAAAGGAGCTAGCATTACTGAGAGCTTTTGCAACGTTATACTCAACAGAGGTGATCTCATTTAATCCTCAGATGTTTGGACAAATCCATAGGTCCTGAACCCAAAGAAAATGGGTCAAAGCAAAAGCAAGTCAAGAATTTTACTAAAGTTAAAAATGCTCAGTAAGAAAGCAGGAAGAACAAGGGCAAGAAGACTAAGAAAAAGGGGTGCCTGGTGGCTCAGTGGGTTAAAGCCTCTGCCTTCGGCTCAGGTCACGATCCCAGGGTCCTGGGATCGAGCCCCACATCGGGCTCTCTGCTCAGCAGGGAACCTGCTTCCCCCTCTCTGCCTGCCTCCCTGCCTACTTGTGCTCTCTCTCTCTATCAAATAAATAAATAAAATATTTTTTAAAAAAAGACTAAGAAAAAGAATTATTTTAATTTCAGTTATAAATTAATATTGCTAAATTCAGTTATATAAATTTGTCACATGGGATTATACCAAATTAATTTATCGGTAATAAAGTGAGAGAGTGTGACCATTAGCACAGACTTTTTATCAGAGCAGGGAGGGGTCTTTTCTGTTGATGGAGAGAAAAGCTTTCATCCCACCACCAAATGTTGCTACATGTGAAGGGCTTTCTTACTCGTTGAAAGGGGACAGCGTTAGAATAGTTGTCCCAGACTTTTATAATTCACAGACCAGAAACATTTCAGAACAAACTTTTATAGGCCAACAAAACTGCCAGCTTAATAAATAAATAAAATGAAGAACATGGGAAGAAAAAAAAAAAAGCAAACGGGATTGAAAAACTAAGATCTATTCTCACCATCATTTCAGAAATACAAAAACAACTTAATAGGAAGTAGCAAAAAGATAGAACAGAGTAGGAAGGACAGAATCTTTTAATAAAGGAAGTTCATTTTAGCTTGGTGAAAACCAGCACACCCTGCTTGCTTCTCTCATTCTGCCCCGGAGGGTCAGGGACCAGCCTGTAGAGACCATTGCCTCTGCTGTGCCTAGGTTTGAAGTCATGCACATCCTGATTTAAGTTCAGGCCCTACAAATTCCTCACTATGATGCTTGGAGCCAGGTTACTCCACTTTTCTGACCTGGGATTTCCTCCCGTGTCAGATGAGGGTTATATCTGACTGACTATATTAATTTCCTAGGGCTGATATAACAAAGTATTACCATCTAGGTGGCTTAAAGCTGTGTAACAAAGTATTACAGTCTAGGTGGCTTACCACATCAGAAATGTATTGTCTCATGGTTCTGGATCCCAGAGTCTGAAATCAAGTCGGCAGGGCCGTGTTCCCACTGCAGGTGCTAGAGGAGGATCTGTCTCGGGCCTCTCTCCTAGCTTCTGGGAGTGCCTGGGCTTTCAACATTCTTTAGTGTTCTTACTAGGCACATACTTGTTTCCAGATTTCTCCCTTTTATAAGGATATTAGTCTTACTGGACTATAGACCCACTCTACTCCAGTAGGATGACTTCTTATTACACAATCCGTCTTCCAAATAACATCACAATCTGAGGTATCGGGGGGGTTAGGACTCCAACATACGAGTTTTGGGGGGATAAAAGTTAACTGATAGCACTGACCAATCTCATGGAATTGTATCAAAGCCGTTCACAGGACAGGCTGAAGGCTTTGTAAAGTACCAGAGCAAAGTAAGTGTACGGTTTCTTTTGTTTTGCTTTTTTTGTTGTTTTTGTTTTTTGTTTTTTGTTTTTTAAGACTTTATTTATTTATTTGACAGAGAGATAGAGAGCACAAGTAGGCAGAGTGGCAGGCAGAGGGAGAAACAGGCTCCCTGCTGAGCAGGGATTCCCGATGCAGGGCTCAATCCCAGGACCCTGGGATCACGACCTGAGCCGAAGGCAGAGGCCTCAACCCACTGAGCCACCCAGGTGCCTTATGTCTGTTTTTTCTAAAAAAGTTTATAACTGAGGAATTTATGATTTAGGGACAAGAGGCAATTTACAGAAGGATATGTAACTAAGAATTAGTGAAGTTAGGACTTTGAATGGATCCACTTAATATTTTAAATACCTGTTATGTGGCACGCCCTATTCTAGAGCTAGAGATTTAGCCTTGAATAAAATAGACAAGGTCCTTGACCTCATGGAGCTTACATTCTAGTGAGGGGTGGATAAATGTTAATGAAATAAACAAGTAAATGTATAACATACACTGAAGTAGAGATAAGTACTCTAAATACAAATAAAGTCCAATAAGGGAGGATCAAGTAACAGGGGAACGGAAGATGACCTTCTCTGTAGGATGTCAGAAGACTTCTATGAGGAGACCTGTGTGAAGGTTCCAGACAGCAGTGCAGGGGCCGGTTCTCAGTGAAAGGGGAGCCAGTGAAGGGAAAGGAAGTGAGTGAGAATAGGGGGGGTCTGATTTTTGTTTTAAAAGAATCACTTTGGCTGCTGTGTGGACAGTAATTTGTAACAAGGCAAGAGTCAAGTAAAGAAACCAGTAGGAGATGAGTGCAGAGATCCATGTGAGAGCTGGGAGTGGTATAGACTGGGGTTAAGAGGAAAGATCTGTGATAAATTTGGAAGACAGAATTATAGCATTTGCTGATGAAGAAGATGTCGGGTAGAAGATAATAAGAAGAGTCCGGAACAACTGCCAGGTTTGGGACCAGAGCAACTCAGTGAATGATTATG
The DNA here is from genome assembly GCF_010015895.1 of Lontra canadensis. NCBI lineage: Eukaryota > Metazoa > Chordata > Mammalia > Carnivora > Mustelidae > Lontra > Lontra canadensis. The sequence goes on from NW_022631001.1 coordinate 15,913,731, forward strand.
CCATTTATTGAAACATATTGCGGGTACACCAGATTTGGGAGAAGAAACCACAGTTTGGTGTTGGACATTTTAAATGTGAAAAGCCTATCAGATGGTCAAGTGGAAATTCTTAGATGTGATATGCAACTCAGTGTAAAAATCTGGAGTTCAGGGCACAGTTTGGGATTAGCGGTAGGTACTCTGTAGGGGGCATTGAAGCCTTGACTGGCTGTTACGGTTTAGCAAGTGAGTGCAGCTAAGGAGGTCTAATCATGAGCCCTTGGGCGCTATATAAATTTTAGAAGATGGGAGAAGGACCCAGCAGGAGAGACTTAGAGAAGGATGGGTTGAGGAGGTCAGAGGGGGTGAGAGGGGGTCTCAGGGACCAAGTTAGGACAGGAGTTGATTCTGGGAAGTTGTAACGAATTGTGCCAAAGGGCTGGGAAGAGATTGAGTACACGGGACTACCTGGCCGTTGGTTTTGTTAGTGTGCCGGTCATTACTTACCTAATAAAAGCAATTCTGGTGGGATTTGGGGGTAAAGAAGTCAGTTAAGGAGAGAAGAGGATAGGAGGAAGTAAAAACGATATGAACAGGCACTTCTATTTTGTGTTCTCTGCTACCTCAATTTCTTAAAATCAGTAGTTGTAACAGTTCCGAGAGCAGGCTCTGCAGTCTTGGACTGGTCATTATTCTGACTGTGCCATTTATCAAATCACCTAACCTCCCCAGCCACAGTGTCCTTATCTACCCAATAGGGATAATAGTATAACCCATTTGAAAATGCTGTGAGGGTTAAGTGAGATAAGTAATAAAGTTTAACACCTTGCTAGCCCATCAGTGTCATGATGAATTTTGCTCAATAAATATTACAACTTTCACTAATGTCAGCCAAGTGCTGGTGTAGTCTCAAGGCTCCACACAGTTTATTCGGTTTGGGAGCCACTGGTAGCATGAGGGAATAATTATGACAGAAGACATGTTACTGTATGAGGGCACCAGGGTGGCTCACTCGGTTAGGCATCTGCCTTCACCTTAGGTCATGATCCCAGGGTCCTGGGTTAGAGGCCTGCACCCAGCTCCCCACTCAGCAGGGAGTCTGCTTCTCCCTCTGGGCCTCCCTCCTCTCTCTGCTCACTCTCTCTCTCTCTCACAAATAAGTAAAATCTTTTTAAAAAGAATATATGTTGGTTGGGGCACCTGGGTGGCTCAGTGGGTTGAAGCCTCTGCCTTCGGCTCAGGTCATGATCTCGGTGTCCTGGGATCGAGCCCATCAGGCTCTCTGCTCTGCAGGGAGCCTGCTTCCCCCTCTCTCTCTATCTGTCTGCCTCTCTGCCTACTTGTGATCTCTGTCTATCAAATAAATAAATAAAATCTTTAAAAAAATATATATGTTGGGATTATCCTTGATATGGGAAGAGAGCAGTATGTTATAATGTAAAAACTATAACACTCATCTATATAAATTCTCCACGGGGTGTGTCATGGCAAAATAGCCAGACAGTACAGGGTTATATACAAAGAAATGGCTCTAGCAGAAATTTTGGGGCATCATGGCAGACGAAGGGTCTGGAAATCATGGAAAGATTTAGAATAGACCAAGCCTCATCAGGCCATAGGGTGGATAACTGACGTATCAACATATAGGAAATAACCATTTACCTTGTAGTTAATAAATAGTTATCACTTATTTATTCTTTGCTATACACGGTGTTTACCCCTGGCCTTTCTAACCATTTAGAAACTCAAGTCCCTCTCTCCAAACCCCCAATTATGTTGCATACCTCTGTTCCTACAGTGCCTGGTATTAAGTATGGTCATGAAAGAGGGGGGCAACTCATCCATGCATATTCCAGACCTCCTAGTAAGATGCTTATAGGGAAAAATAAACGAGGAAGGGAGAGTCTATATGTGAACAAATTAACGTGGCCCTTGAGTCATTCTCTAGAAACAGAGCTAGGAAAATCTCTCCTGTTTAAGTCTGCATAGTCTGGAACGTTCTAACATTACCTTGTCCCATAGAGGGCTATCACTGATGTTGCTCAAGGAATGTTGATTGCATACGTTGAAGATGGCAGATTCTTAAATGGATGGATGGATTTATCAGACTGAGAGCTCACAGGTGGCCAAATGCTAGGGCATATTGACTTAGGACAGGAGTTTGCAGTGGAAGCTTCGAGAAGGAGATAACCTGTCTCCTTTCCTGGCGTACTTTGACTTAATGGCAGTAGAGGTATAGCCGTGTGCAGAAATTCACTATCATGGTGAATTTTGTGACAGGTACTTGTTTGAAATAGGTGACGTTAGCCCAGCTGGTCTCACTGTGAACACCAAATGACTGAAAATATGCTTTCCTGGGCTGGTGAGTTCATTTGACTAACAGTGGAGGTGGGGTAGAGAGACGCTACTGAGCTGAACAGGCAACCACGAGCAGAGCCCCGGGCCTGCTGTTCTCCGGCAGGGAGCCCGGTATTCCCGATGACATTCTGCCGTCTAGATGATGGACATCGCTGAGGCTGTTGCCCCTTCTTCACAGGCAGGCAGATGGGAAGACTCCTTGGCAAACACCAGTTGACATTTTAAGAGACAGTATAAAGGGAAAGTGAGGCAGAAATCCATTTTCCAAAAAGAAGTATGCTAAGAAAAATAGCGGTTTAGGGTTATGTACTGTAAGTCAGGCACTGTACTTTCTTCATCTCGCAAGGTGAGAATTAGCAAACCCATTTTATAGATAAAGCAACACATTTTACAACGAATTAGTGGCAAAACCACGGTGTAAACACAAGTCCGTTTGGTTCCAAAACCAAAGATGTTTTTCTAATTTCGAAGAATGGCCATAGTAAATAAATCTGCTCCCAGTGCTCATTGGCCTCTGAGAATTAAGTAGGAAACTCTGCTTGGGAAGGGGTGATATGTTTTACAGTGTGGGCTCTGCAAGCAGCTTGCCTGGAGTCGGTTCCAGCCCTGCCACTGAGCAGCTGGGATCCTGCTCGGACTTGTTCACCTCTTTGAATGTCAGTTTTCTCATCTGCCATATGCTATTCACGATAGCTAATACCTACCTCATCAGGATGTTTTGAAGATTAAATGAGCCTAAGCACCTAGAACACTGCCTGACACATAAGAAGGACTCAGCAGTAGCTCTTCTTATTATCAAAAACATGTTTTCCAGCGCTGATATTCAGTGAATACATAGAAACAGTACTGACCTTGTCAGCGAGGAAGCAAAGAGCTCAGGCACTGCTCTGCTCCTCCCCACAGCCCACCTAATAATGATTTGGGGTAAGTCAATGATACTGTTACTGATTTCTGCATCTCTTCTCAGATCCAGGGCTGCCATGCTCTAGAGGTAGCATAGTAGGGTAGAACAACACCGTTTTTGACATCAGAAGACTTGGGGTTGGGCTTCAGGCTCAAATCACATTTGGAAACTGTGGGATCTAGGCAAGTCCCTTTATCTTTCTTGCCATGGGTTCCCCATCTGCACAGTGAGCAGGTGGAACTCCCTCATGGCCAGGGTTCCTTGAAACCCCTGGATTTTGGTGAACAACCAGCAAAGTCCCTTAACTCCCTGAGCCCTGGCAGCTCATTTATACCGTAGCGCTACACCTCTCCTGGTTCCTGAGAGGCTCAGAGAGAGCGAAAGTGTCTGGTACACTGTGACGTGCTCTGCAAACATGAGGGTTGATCTTTACAGAACTGTGATGAGAATTAACCCCGAGTACTGTGGCCCGTGAGGCATACATTTGAGATGCAGGGGCTTTTTGCATTTTGCCATCCTTGCCTACCCCCCACTGGGTTGGGTGGATCCACCTTAACAAGGTGTGGGGGAAGGCGAGTGGAGCATGGGGGTGCAGTAGTGATGGTGGGAAAGCGTCTTATTGGTTAATGCTGGTACATCCCCGGCACCAATTACTGTGACTGCTCCTAAAGCTGATATATTTATCAGGATGAGTTACAAGGAAGTCTATGTACCCAGGGAACAAGACGGCTGCATGGTCACCCCCTGTGATGTAAAATATAAGAGTCTAGGAGGGGCTGTTTTATAATTCATCAGGTTTCGCTAGTGAGTTCCGTTGGAGTCTTAGTTATAAAGGCAAGTGTGAACCGGACGGCAGACAGGAGAACCTGGCACCAAGAAGACGGAGAAGCTGCCTGTGGTGCCTCCTGCCTCCTCCCTGCTTTGTTCCAATAATTTTGTGCTCGGTAAGTTCCCTGGCTTTGCAGCTAATCGTTGTCGTTGAATAAGCTTGGCAAATGAATGTGTAGTTTGGAGTATGCACTTGCTGTCAGAAGTGTGTGTCAGTGTTTGGGCTTCTGACAAATTCCACAGTTCCCTTTAATGAGCAAAATAGCTTAAAAGATGAAACAAAACCCGACAAATCAATTATTCACCTTGATCCTTGGAAGGCTGCTTTCTTTGGTTGCTAAAGTTTCTCAGGTTTCATTCTGTCAGTTTCATTTGTTGGAGGAGCTTTGAAAAGAGCAAGTCTCTTTGTCACGAAAATTGTTTTTCTTAGCTGCCAAAAGGAGGTACGTACAGGGTGGTTTGACCATCCCCACCCCCAGCTTACTCTCCCCAGCAATCGGTAAATCTTAAAACAGACCGTTTGCCTGGTAACCAGCTCCAGCAGAGCTGAACCTGTGCAAGGCAAGATTCAAATTGCAATCTTTTGTGTGAACAGAACCGAGGGGCTGTGAATAATTGTCATTGTGGAGAGGATTGTGAAACTCGGTGTGGTGGTAGTCCCTGCCTTTTGCTGGGATGGGATCAGAATCCGGAGGAGATTTGCATTTGGCATGCCTGTTGATGATGTGAAAAGGGAATGAAAGAAAAGCCTGGTTCGTGTGGAATGAGCGTTACAACACACCCGTAGGACAAACAAATGCACACGGCATGACTGTTGAATTTGCGTAACTTGTAATTGTTTTCTCTAGTTTCCTATTCCCGTTAAGAATTACCTGAAGCTGCGTTTTGATCCTCACTGGGTATGCTCCAGGTCCTTGATCTGGATCCTGGTGAGGGGCAGGGTGAGCGCTAACTCCTGGTCAGCTAGCCATAGGAAGTCTTTTCCTCCTCTGAAGGAGAGAAGCGAGAGCTGTACCTTCCCGGACTCCTTTCTGCTGTGTTCTTTTGCCTCTGTCCAATCTCATGGAAACCAACAGCTTGACGTACATTTTTTCTTCTTTTTCTTTCTTTCTTTCTTTTTCTTTTTTTCTTTTTTTTTCTTTTTGCAGTAACAGATTTAACTGTGTCATATGGCATATTATATATGGAGAGGAATAGCAAGACATTTTTCTGAATGTTTAAGTGCGTCTGGCTTGTTGACATTTGCTTTATTTCCCCAGCAAGGAGCTACTGTCTTCCGAACCCATACATGTTTGTCTGTCCGAAGTGTTTACTTTACGCATAATTGCACTTTCTCTTGGCATGTAGACTCTGAGGATCCGACAAGAACATCCTCTTTATCCTCCAGGAAACAACTTGTTTTAGCATCTCTCTGAAAAGAATGATGCATTTATTTTTCACCAGGGGCTTAGCTTGCTCTTGCTTTTTCCTGATAAAAATTGTGGTCATCAGTACCGCTATGCTTCCGATAAAGTTATTTCTCCTTTCCTGGTATACTTTCTGATTGCACCAAAACTTGGCAGATTTGGAATGTGGAATATATCTTTTGGCAGGAACACATTTTTCAGGCATATTTCTTTTGTCCATAAATAGCTTTTCCATATTTTCCATTTCTCTGAAGAAGTTCTGTTTAAAAGACCAGAGGAGTGATGTATTGTGGTTGGCACTTAGGGGTGTGTAACCTGAGACTTGGTTTCTAATCTCCAAAGGGCTGCCCCACATGGGGTCTGTAAAATGTCTTTTCGTCTTATGTTCAGCTCAAAGCCTCTGGGCTCCAGCACTAATGATTAAGGTAGCAAATTCAGCAGATCCTTGCAGGTATAAACAAACATCTGCATCTGAAGGTCTGACCAGTCTGTGGGGCTTTGTAAAGCTCGGGACACACAGTTGAAGGTTCCTGAAAATGTTAATATATTTTAATGTCAAGAACAATCTAGTTGTAAAATACTTTTGCAAGGTATCATACATTGGATTTTATTGTGCCACATTTTTTAAAATCACACAACAGAGCCCATGGTTTATTTTGTGGTTGTATCTGGGTTTTGATCCAGTGTGGTTTAATCGAGAAATAAACCACTGTACCGATCTCAGTAAACTGAGTTTCTTCTTATTTGGTGGTGGTTTTTTCATCTTCTCCACCCACCAAGAATAAGATCTATTTATAGCAACAAAAGAAAATTTAGCATGAGTTATTCTCAATTAAATCTGCAGCAAGACAAACATGAACTGTGACAAGAACCTTCTGAGAAAGCACATACGCATGAAAATACGTCTCTCAACAAAGGATTAAAAGCCAAAGAGGCATTAACATTTTGCCTATGTGACATATATCATTTTCTTTGAGAGAGGTTGGGAAGGGTGAAAGGGGGAGAGGTTTAAAGGAGCTCTTCAGAGGCTGGCTTCCGCTGCGTGGGAATGGAAAAGGGCAGGAGCTTTGTGTGGCCATGGTCCACACCTCACGCTCCTTATCTGACGAATGGGGGAGGGGAGAGTTAGGAAGGTGACTCCAGGGAAATGTATATAAAGCGCCTGGTACCCTGTGTGGCACAAAGGGGACCCAGTAAAAGGTAGTCGTTCTTGTTACGTGTTGAATTTCACAAAATATGTTAACAACGTTTGATGTTGGTTTTGAAAGAACTGTACATAGTAAATAGGAAGGTTATAAAAAATTTTTCTTGTTCGTAAGATATAGTTCTTATAGCTAATCTGTTTTTGTTTTTGTTTTAGAAACCTAGTAAAGATGGTGTTATCACCTATCAGTGTACTTTTAATTAATTCTCAGAATGGCATCCAAAATCCTTATGTTATTCAAAGAACAAACTTGGTTTCAAATAGGGACCATGGAAGCAAACTGATGTCAGATAATATTCTAGCCTTCTAAGTTTTTTGCTCAGGAATGATTAGGTCGTAACTCCGGCCTTAACACTGCATTAAAGTACCTGATTATTATAATAAATATCATTTATTAAGTCCCATGCAGAATGCTCAATGTCTTAACCTTTATTTTCTCATTTAGTCCTCATCACTCTCCTACTAGGTAGGGTCTCTTTTGCTTCCCATTACCAAATAAGGAAATGAGATTAGAGAAAATCTCGTTTAAATACTATTAATTTAAATTGGGGCATGGCAATATCAGAATTTGAACTCAGGCCTGCCTGACTTGACTCTATACTGTAACTACAATACACTGAAATTATCCAATAGGGTTTGCTCAGCTCTACATGTTTCCATTTTGAAAATTTGACCCTATATTCTGCTTTGATTATTCTCCCCACATACTTAATTAACCTCTATCAATTTAGGGGGTGTTAAAAAATATTGAAGATTTCCTTTTCTTTTGCTCTCATATTTGTTCTATGCCAGTCAAGATCCCATTTCCCTGAGCTCTCTTTATAATTCTCACCAAAACATAAAACTTACTATAAAAAGATATAAAAATTTAAAAGACTATAAATTTACCAAATTCAAGATAAGGTCTAAAGGTTACCCTGAATCACTACTGCCTTTGACCTGGGCAGCCTTCCTCTACAACCTCTGATTTTAGAGGAGTCTGTTTGCCAAGAGGTGGGCCCATTTGGATCTTGCTCTCTAGACCATATTCTGGATAAACAGAGCCCCAGAATTTCTTCCCCAAACAACCCTGAGTCCACTTCCAGGAATTGTATACTGTGCCCACCCCTGGGTGTGAAGGAGAACCAGTAGGCTGCTATGTGCCTGGGAGTGGGGGATGAGGCTAAGGGATGGGAATTTGTTGATCAGAGCTCAGACTCGTGAGTTGGGATGTTCACACATTGACATGAAAGTCCGTTTGTGGTGCAAGAAGAAACACTGGCAAAGAAGAGGGGCTGGCCCAGGTCTGGGGACCTCTACTTGTGTTCTTGCTCTGGGCCCCCAAAGTGTTAGGGACCCACAGACCTGTACCCCTGGGGATAAAAAATATATTATATGTTTATTAAAAAAAAAAAGTGTTAGGGACCACCCTACCCTGTGCTGAAGAATATTTCCTTATATTGCAGAATAGTGAAGCTAAAATTCCAGTGGGTTGGTGTTGTGGGGCTTTTGTTTGTTTTTGCTTTTTTTTACCTTTTTCCCCATTAAGCCAACAGAAATCGCTTGAACAAGAAAGTGGCCAAAGCTATGAAGATCTCAGACTAAAAGCTTTTTAGGTTCCATTTTGGAACTGACAGCAACATGATCTATCGAGGCTACACATTGGCCTTCCTTCTAGTTCAGAGGCATAGACAGATTTTGGAGGGTCAGCTGGAGGAAGACTCTCTGCTATTTATCTTTTTATGCCATTTGAAAATACAGCAGCTCAGAGAGACTGTTGTTAATTTCAGGTGCCCTTTTCTTATCTCTAGTTTCAAATTGTGGTTGTAACCCTTTGTGGTATGGACTCATGGAAGGCTACCTGAAGCATCCATGTGGGACATGGCCTTACAGGCTGTGAAAAGCAGCAGTGGCATGGAATGGCTCTGTGTGGCCTTCGGTCATTATCACAGCCCCGTCTTCTGTCCAGGCCTCATGCTCGCAAAGGCTCCTTTTCATTTTCTATTGTATTGGATACTAAGACCCTCCTAAGAAGAACTAACAGCCAGGAGTCCCAGGTAGCAAAATCTCTAATTATTATGAATCTTTGATGATTTAGGGTTGTTGTTGTTGTTGTTTTCTTTTTAATGCAATAGAAGCTGCTATGCAATGAAGAGTAATTCTTGGTTTTGTTTTTGTTACTCTCCCTAAAGTAGTTTCTAGATGGCGAGGCAGAATACATCTTGGGAAGTATTCCTTATACCGAATCTTACAACCTTGCTTTCCTTATCTATAAAGCAAGTATAGTAATTCCTGTCTCAAGGCTGTTGGGAAGATGTAAGTGAGAAAATTCATGTCCCAATAAACAGCTATTCCCTCCGCCATGTGGAAACATCTGGCACAGCAAATATTTTACATATAGTGTGACTACAGTAAATGTTGACTCAATCTGAAAGTAAAACAGTTAGGGACACTTGGGTGACACAGTCATTTGAGCATCCAACTCTTGATTTCGGCTGAGGTCATAATCTCAGGGTCATGAGATCAGGCCCCACGTTGGGCTCCGCACTCAGTGCAGAGTCTTCTTGTCCGTCTCCCTCTGCTCCTCCCCATGCTCTCTCTCTCTTTCTTTTCTTCTCTCTCAAATAAATAAGTAAAATCCTAAGAAGAAAAAGAAAAGAGAATATAGCAGTTAAGCTGACGACTCTTTGACGACCAAGGTGTACACCATAATTTATTTTGCCCAGCAGAGGTGGTAGTAGGAATGGTTCAGGGAGATAAAACACCAACAAAAACAGGACAAAACAAAATTTATCATTTAGCCACTACATTGGCAACTCCTGACAATGTCCAACCTGGGTAGTGATAATGCCATTGATTTTTACCTCCTTTGTTTATGTTTTATGTATCTTTTGGAACTTTGTAATGAGCATGCATTGTTTATACAATTAGGAAGAAAAAGGAGAAAAAATATTTTTAGGGAATTGGATTAAAGTGGGAAAAGGTGATGGATCGATTGTGCAAGATATCTAACTCTATGGATAAGCCAAGTCAAATATAAAAAAAAATATTCAAAATACTTGGAAAAGAGATGTTTTCCAGTCTGAATAATCCAGATAAGCTTATTTTATTTATTTGTTGAGGTGGTGGTTTTTTTTTTTTTTGTCTTTTATTACTCATTTATTAAGCATAGACTAGTGCCAGATGTTCTGCTAGGTGCTAAGATTACAAAGATGAAAAATTAAGATCTTTAAACTCAAGGGGTTTATAATCCAAGGTAAAGGAAGTTATGAGCCTACAATTTGAACACAGTGTGAGTCTCACTGTGTCATCATAGGAGCAAGTAAGCTTTCCCTCTAGTACAAGTAACAGAAACAACCATGACTCGAACTGACTTGCTCAGTAAAGGGAATGGGTTGGTAATCACAACCTAAACATACAGCAGTAAAGCCAACTTTAAGATATCTGATCCTATGGCTCCTGAGATTATCAAGAAATCCATTTCTTTTGGTTTTGTCATACTGCCTCTTACAGTATTGGCTGCACCCTAAGACTCAATGCTTTCGTGATCCTTGGACAGTTGTCAAAGGCTCCTGGGCAACTTGTTTTCTTAGTCTTATCTTGCCTGAAAGAGATCCTGTGAGTGGCCCATAAAATTCACTTTGAAAGGACTGACTTACCCATGAACACAAAACCAGGTCACTAGCCGTATTCTAGAGCTTAGAATAAAGACAGCCTCCCTGTGACTTTAAGGAGTTCCTACACAAAATCTGGTACCTGTTGCTATTGGGAGAGGATGGCGGTGATGATGGATGCTGGCCCAGCATTCTTCAACTTGTGATTTATGCAACACATCATTTACAAACGTTCACTAGAATTAACATGTAGCATCATGGAAAGAAGACCACACATAGGATGGTGCATTTCCTTAGATTGACTTCCGTGTTGAGTAGGAGTTTGCCAAGGGTTAAGCAACACAGGAGGCTCTCTGCAGTAACAAAAACTAACCAGGTAATGGATCAGCTCTCTGCTTAACTTTACATTGGCACTATTGCAAAAATTACCAGCCAGAAGCCATCTGCCCAGTGGTATAATTAGCAGAAAACCTAACGTATCATTTCACCAAAACCTGCTGTTGGATGATGGCAGTTGGGTTTTAAGCTAAACTAAAGTCAATGTCCTTTTTTTTTACGGCGTGACTACAGATGTGGTCAGTTCAGTGTGAACCTTAAAATTTACATCCCCTGACTCAAAATTACAGTACTTTAGAGGTAGACCATACCATTGTCATCTTTTTTTCCCTTTTTTTTTGCTTTTGATGGAATCTGCTCAAGAAGGCTAATGACTCACCCAGTGCCTCACATTTATTTGGATTTTTGATGTCATGAAATTTATGGTGCTAAAAAACAGGGATACTTTTGACAAAGATGTGTTTGCCAGTTGTATATATGTCACACTGAGAATGAGATAGACTAGAATAAAATATTTGTTAGCCAAATGTCAATGCTGTATGGCAAAATTAGACTTTGGTAAGTTGTGATTCACAGTTTATATAATTTATCAATCCTTCAGTTCTTCAGCCTTGCGCAATACTCACCATTTACTTGAGGAAGTAAAATGTTTCCTGAATAAGATTGTAGTGGATGGGCTTGGGAACAGTTTCCACTAAAACTCCTGGATCCGAATTCAATTAGATGTGTTTGGATTGTTTTCCAGATTTGCAACGTAGAAGAAGTGACAGGACTTAATTACTTTCTTTAGGAAGTATACTCATACTGTTGATGATTTTTCTGGCATCCAAGTGTAATCATAAAACTTTTTTTTTTTTTTAAACTCATGACGCTTGTCTCAGTATTGTCAACCTGCCTACCTAACGAGCTTGCACCTAAATATTCATTGGTCTAGCTTCTTTTCAAAGAACACTCAGTAATGGCAGGACACAGAATCAAAATAATTTCCTCTGGCCATTTGCTTCTGGTATAGTAAATCTGTTCAGAAAACTTGCAGCCAGTAATGGGCAACACTAACCCAGCTGTGTCAGTGAGGAACGTAAGACATACTCAGAAAATGTGCGTGAGTTAGAGAAGACTGCAGTAGCCACTTCAGAAATGCTCTACAGGGCACTGGTTTCTTCCTCTTCAGACTAGACAGCTTTTCAGTACGGAGAAAGAAGCAACTAAAAGTAGTGGAAGGATGATGGATAATGTCGATTTAAAAACATGCATGTCACCCAGGTATCAAAAGATGTCATTACCCCATGACACGATTTGACTTCCCCACAACACAAACCAGATGAACTCTCTTTTGTTTCATTTTGAGATTTCATTGTACCAGTAGAGAAACAGTGAGAGAAACTGTTTGTTTTGTTTTGTTTTGTTTTGTTTGGGTTTTTTTGTTTTGTTTTGTTTTGTTTTGTTTTTGGCTGAATTTCTTACCTCATCAGTTTAAGTGTTTCAAGTTTCTGACATATCGGGGTTGCCACAGAGGTGCTGATATTCAGGCTGTGTACGGTATTCCTGGTTCTTAAACCACTTAAATACTTCCATTCTTGTTGGTAAATAGCTTCGACTCAGGGCCCTGTGAGTGCCTCCCTCCCAACTGCTTTAGACCATTCCCCATTCCGGTCCCTTTCACAGGGCTTTCACACATATCCATGATGGAGTAACTAAGGAGCTCATCGTTTAACTGAAGTTTCACTAAGGAGTTAATGCCTGGCACAGCTAGTTGTTAAATATTTTGACATCACCGCTGTATGAGACCCATCTTATTTTTTAAGAACTTCTGGTTACAGCTGAAAATAACATTCAGACACAGAAAGAACATATAATTTAGTGCTAAGATGTTTAAGGCAGCCCTGTGTGATTTTTTTTTTTTTTTAAGGGTGATACAGGAGATATTATTTGGGATTGTCTGGAAAAAAAATGGTCAGGGGTTTGGGTAGGGCAGGAAGGACGAGAGCAGAATGTACAATTTATTTATTTAACTGGTATAACTAAATCCCCCATTTGTTTGCTACCACAATATCTTGTTTACCTCTCATGATAGCACTATGAGAAGAGAGGAGAAAATAAGGCTTGAATCACATAGCCAGAAAGTGTTGGAAAGCCCATGCATTATCCATTCTTGCCCGTTGTACCCAAGACTTGGTGTTAGGTGCTAGCATGGTAAATATGAGATGTATTTTTTTACTTGTAAGGGCCAAAAACAAACCTAAGGAAATATTGACAGCCCTTAAGTGCATGAAAGAATGTTCCTGGGTCTTCCACAATCAAGGCTGTCATATTAAAATATGACTGGGTAATACATTTTTATACTACTGGCTTCAGTTGCTCCAATAGCAATATAAAAAGTAGAAATGTGAACCCTAGAGAACTAGCTAAACTCATTATAATTTGATTATCTAATCTTTCAATATTACGCTTCTTATAATCTTTCTATAGAGTGGGAACATTAGAAAAAGCACACAGCCTAAACATTTAGTCTATTGACAAAGTTTTGCTTTCCATCCTTAAATGGAAACTGAAAGAACAGGACTATTAATGATTTTAAAACAAATATTTTTAATTCTGCTTTCCAGTTTGTGCCTTATACAACAATGAGCATGTCCCTGCTGTAACTTAATTATTTAGGAAAATGTACATTTATGCACCAGAGTATGGCATCACCTCCTTTCTTCCAAAAATATCTCACAGTGAGTTCCTTGAGGGCAAGGATTTGATTTCTTTTATTCTTATGTGCCCAGCAACTAGCATGGTTAACTGATGGGTACCAGGTAGTACATTCTTCAAGGGAAGATGAAGACAATGTGAGATTGAGAAGTTGGGGAATAATTTCTAAAGCTGAGCCTTGAAGATGATGCAGGAATTTACTGCCTCTGCAGACAAGGGCATTGTAAGGAGATGGTGCATACTGAGCAGTGTTTCCAAAATAAGAATGGTCACAAAGTTTGCACGTTTAAGGAAAGAAAGGAAGACCTCAGTGTCTTTGCAGTGTTTTCTTGCTCCTGGCAACCTATTTTTCTGGACTTAATTTCCTACTGCCATCTTCTTTGTCTTATCCTGGACTCTTCTTTTAAACTTCAGACTTCTTTGGGGCACCTGAGTGGCACAGTTGGTTAAGCATCTGACTCTTGGTTTCCGCTCAGGTCAGGATCTCAGGATCCTGGAATCAAGCCCTGCATCAGGCTGCACACTCAGCATGGAGTCAGCTTGAGATTATCTCTCCTCTGCCCCTCCTGCTCATGCTTCCTCTCTTCCCCCCACCTCTAATAAGTAAATCTTTAAAAAAATAAAAAATAAAATAAAATTCAGACTTTTTCAACAAACAAGAAAGAAAAAAAAAAAGGACAGGGAGCCACTTAAAGGACAGATCATATCAATTAAATATAATTAGTTGAACCTTGTTGGATCCATATTCAAACAAACTGTAAAAAAGAAAATTCATGACATTCGTGAGACAGAGATTTGAATACCAACTGGATATTTGATGATAAGTTGTTGGTGCTATTTTAGAGGTTATAGTGGTACTATGGTGATTTTCAAAATAGGTCCTTATCTTTTACAGATACACACTGACATATTCTCAGATGAAATGATTTTTATCAGAATAATAAAGGAGAGAGAAAATGACTAGGGATACAGATAAAACAAATCAATAAGTAAATAAGCATTATTCATGGTTTGTTTGGTTTTTCTTTTCATCTTCCTAAAAGATGTTTCTCTTCCTGCCCTCCCCACCAGTGGGGGGTTTCATTTTCTTGCTATATCCCAAATGCTCTAGGCATGTTGTATAATTATCTGTGTATGTGGGTTACCATCACCAGAAGGAGCTCATTAGTAAGGACTGAGATTTTTCTTTGTCCCCCCATCGACTGGCTCATAGGAAGGGCTCAATAATGTTGGATAGAAAGTTGAAAAATAGATGAGTGGATACAGACCTCTAAGGTCTACATCAGGGTGTGTGATTCAAGCAGTGGGCTCCTCTTCATTTCTCTTATTTCCATATGATTCCTAAAAAAACAAATCTTAATTCATGTTCTACATACAAAACAGTATTTGCTCATAAGAAAGCCAGGAATGCAACAGCCTAATTGAAATTAGATAATTCACACATTTGCATTTAATATTCATGAAATGCCATGTTGTAAGGTCCTGTTCTTAATTAGTGTAAGATAGCATTGTTCCAAACCTATTTAGTTGTTATATAGAGATAAGGAAAATATAAAGAAAAACACTTTCCATTTAAAAATTTTAAATTAAATTATGGTTATCTGAAACTTTTTTGCATATAAATTTAGAAAACTTCTGAGGAGACTTTTATCACCTTCCTTGTTAAAGTCTTGTGAGCACTCTTTTGGTCCCTTTGTACTAGTGGAAATTGTGCCTCTAAAAAGTATGGAATGGAAAGACTGGAGGGGGCTTTGCCAGGGATTTAATCAGTGCTCTTGCCCTTGATCCAAAACTTTGCTGAAGCAGCCAAGATAAACAAAAGCCATCCCCATTTCTATTGTTGTAAGAAGTTTTTAAGCAAATCACTCATTGGTAGTATACTGTTATTGGAAATATTAATTTACTTATGTTGCCAAATTTTTTCTCAAATTTTTTTGTGTATATATATATATATATATATGTTAACAATAGAAAGGAATCCATCTGTCCCTCCAAATTCTTTGTTACCCACCAGAAGCAATCCAATGAGATGAATTTCTAACAACATGCATGATATCCCCTAGAGAAACCTGTTTTACAGACCAAATGGGATTTTCTATTTTTTTTAATAAAATTTCTTCATCTATGACAACACAAACTTAGAATTTCATGAATGTGTACATGAGAGAGAGAGCCCAAAGGGATTGGTTCCTTCTGTAGTATACATGTAGTTTCTGACACAAATAAATTAACAAACAAGAAATCTGTATACCCAGGCCTATTACGGTGTCCGATAATAAGTACTGAATATCCATATACAGATCCTTCAGTGGAGTATGTTATTTTTCTTTTTGTATGTCCAGAATCCAGCACAGGACCTAAAAATAAACAAGAGCTCAGTAAATGTTGACCTTTCCTCCTGCTTTTACCTTCTTCCAGGGGCTTTATCACCTATCACCACAAATATCCACTTCATTTGTGATGCATAAAGCAAACGCAGGCATGAGAAAAACACAGTAATGGAAGAAATAACTGTAACTGGCAGGACTTTGGGGCAGTGTAGAGGTTAACTGGACGTCTGCTTCTCTCTAATCTTCATTGGATTAGATACATAGATACATAGGTAAATTCTGGACTTCAACAGGGTAAGCTGGTTGGGTTAGGTAGACGGGATAATGTACCCCCCAAAATGTACATCATTGCCCTAATGGTTGAGAACCCAAAGAATTTAAAGCACAGCTGTAAGTTTTGGGGTCTTTTGTTTTTGTTTTTATCATCTAAACAGAGTTCTTTCCACCATCTGGGTCAGGGCTTGGTTTTGAACTGTCTTTCTCTTGGAAAGCCACTCCACTGGCTTGCCCTAATGAAGAAACCCATAATTGCAAGTATTTGTTCTTTCATTCATGTATTCAGTTATTCATAAAATATGTATTTAGTGCTTACTTTGTTTAGCACTATTCTGGTACTACAAAATGAAAGCTTTTTGCATTGTTTGGTATTAATTTTTTGTTTATTTTCAGGTTTTTTTTTTTCCCAAGTATTTCCGTTTCAGGACATAAAAACACTTGTGGGGCCTTCCCAAGTTAAAAGAAACAAAGGACCAACACTAAAAGATTTAAACCTAAAAACCATAAGCCATTATGTTAACAGATAAAACCGTGCTCTGGTTTTAATTAAGCGGATCTACGTTTGAAGGGCCAGGGATCATTCTATTTATAAACGTGTTGTGTTCTTCTCTGGGCCTTAAATGCATGTTGCATGTTTATGACATATGCATACATTTGGCATAGGAGTATACACGGACATAGAGATTCATATATATGCACAAAGAAAGAGTACTCTTTCCAAGGGGAAATTATAAATTTCTCACCTGAAGCATGTTCTGTGCTGAAGTGCTTTTATACATGGCCTTCTGAATTGAGACGTTATCCTGGAGGCAAGAATATTATTTAATAGTAGATTAACAGGAATGAGTAATTTGAGTGAGTTTGAAAAAGAGGACGGGGTGTGCAAGAGGTAGGACCCTATCTGTTTTGTCTACCGCTCCCAGGACCTAACACCCTGCCTGGCTCAGGTTAAGCATTTGTGAATAAGCAGATTAATTAATGCGAGCTCAGGATTGGGGAAATATTCTAATAGAGCACTGTGATGGGCCAGTAAATTCTTTATCCAGAAAATGAAGAAGAATCATTGCTGCCTGACAGTTCAGTTAAACTCAGCAAACCTACATTCTTCCAGGGACTGGAGATGCAGTGCTGAGTGAGACAGGTCCCTGAGCGTTAGAAGCTCGCAGTCTGGCAGAAAGACAAATACGTGCACAATATCACCACTATTTTATTATTATTTAAATTAGCATATCAGGGTATGAATCCAATTATATTAGTGTTAACAAAATACAGAGGCCACCCAGGGGAAGGAACAATGATCTCTACTTAGAGGGGTGAGGGAAAGAGTCTCTGAAAGGGACGTCTGTCTCCACAGGGTTTCAAAGAACTGAAGGACCCAGGATACTCCAGGTAGAATGAGTTGCCTCTACAAATGCCAGAGGCATGAAACAGCAAGGTGTGTCTGTGCTCTGTATAGTTTTTTGGTTTTGTTTTTTTGTTTTTTGTTTTTTTATTGCTGGCCTATAAAATGTGTTGTCAGTACAGAGAAAAATGATAGGTGAAGATGGAGAGAAAGAGCTGAAAATGGATTTTCTGTCCCTGCATTTTTACACCCTGACAATTAGATGCTGTAACGTGTGAGTCAGAGGCCTTTCACTCTACCCCTCTTTCTAAGAAAACCCCACCTTGCTTCAGTGCCCACCACATCTGTGCTGCCAGATGTGATTAGTGCTGTCCATTTAAATCTCCTCTTCTTACATGGGTTTCAGCTTGAGCTCTATCTTTCAATTTTGCATGTTACCTCCCCAGGGAATGATAAAGTAAGCAGAAGGCAGGGACCGTGCTTACCCCTCTTGATTTCTGCACATGCCTGGTACTGGACCCTGGACTACCTAGAAGGAGATTAGCTACTTCTGGACAAAGCATCACTGATTTCTTCAGCATAGACCCTAAAACTTTCGTCTATGGTAGTTTCATTTCTGGACCAACTGCCATGCTGTCAACTCTATTTTTCCAGTAATAAATGTTTATGAAGACCACTTGGAAATCCTAGTTTAAAGATTATGTGCTAGAGACTAGGAAACTAAAATTCAATCCAAACCTCAGGATTGACAAAAATGAAAACAGAATTCTGTTACAAGTGAATTAGAGAATGTATTAGCCTCACACCCACACCATGTCTACCATCCTCCAGCAATGTATGTCAATTTGAATGTCATATCCTTAGACAGCTTTAGCTCTAATAAGTGTAGGTAGAACAGTTTGCTTATCACCTTTAAATGGCAATAATTCCACTTCAAAGGGCAAATGAATGAAAAATGCACTTGAAAACTCATTGAACGCACTGAGAAAAGGTTATCTGATTTTTGATATAGACAAAAGACAAAAGCTTATTTTAAGAAATGCGTTCTTAAAATTTCCTTTATTCATGTTTTTCTGTATTTCATTCTCTTGATTTGTGCCTGCAAATGCATGCAGCTTTAATTATCAAAAGGCAGATGTGCCAAAGAAAATCTACAGGGATGATCACCCATTCCAGATTGCCCAGGCCAGTTCCAGTGTAGGTCTGGATTTGGAAGATTATTGACCATAGGCAGACAAGGCTGGAAGGAGATTACTGTGATGTTTAAGATCTGCTTGGAGAGGACATGAAAGGGACTTCATTCCTCATCCAGATTCATAGATTGGATGGGAACTGGCATAGATGGCTGAAGCCCTGGCTTTGAATTGTGTCCATCCCACTTCCCAACAGTGTGACTTTGGGGAAGTCACAGTCCTCTCTTGGGTGTCCATTCTTCTCAGCCCATGGTGGAGTCTGGTGCTCAGCACCAGGGTCACATTATTACAGAGGGAGGGATCTTTAAGCTGTTCTAGAGGTAACCACTTGGGGAACAAAAGTATGGAAGCTTTATCAGGTAAAGATTAGTTGAAGAAAGCACAGATGCTCAGGTTCACGAATAAGAACAGCAAATACCATGACAACATTATTCAAATACAAGAGAGCCTCTTGAGGAGGTAAGAGATTTTAAACTTATTTTACATAACTGGAGGGGGCAGAAGCAGGTCTCCTAGAGGGCAGTTAAAAGAGATTTCACTTTTTGATAATGAGGATCTGTCTAGCAACGGCTAGGCTGATCTAAAAGATAGTACTAATGAAAGCGTGAAATAGAGAACTGACATGCATGTTTAGAAAAATCATGTGGGAGGTAGTGGGTCAAGCTGGGCAGGAGCCTGAGAAAAATCCCAGTGGAATGTGATAGCATTTGATGTGTCTCCCAACACCGAAGGACCCCTGTGTATGTCACCTTCTTGTCTTTTTCAGTCCTAAAGCCTATATAGCTGACAGAGAACTCCAGCCCCGTTTCTATGACAGCACACTCCTCTTTCTCTGAAAAACATCCAGAGAACCTCCAAAAGGTCTTATTCATTTTCTTGTAGGCATGTTGTGTAGTGGTTGAACAAAGGCACGCCAGGTCTGGCTTTCTTTTGTCTAGGGCAGGTGATGGTTTGAGTATTTGTTATTACAGTTTGAACAACAAATGCATTTGCAATATGAAAGAAAATGGTAAACTTTACAGTCTGGAAATTCTCTCTCTGGTCTCTCCTTCTTCAAGCTTGTTTACTCCCCGAATCATAATGTCTGTCATATCCCTCCAGTCATCCTTGACAGAGATAGAGCACCCAAGAACTAATCTCGTCTTTAGAAGCGTACCTCCTTTTTGTACTCTCCTTTGCTCTGAGCCTGTGTGCTGTGTTGTGCCTCTTTTCTTGGGTTATCTCTACAGCACAATGTCAAGTCCTTAGCAGGTACTGTGCCCGAGGCATCGTGTCCACATTGCCTAACGCAGAACTTGACAGAAGCAGGTAATCCAGGAGTGGCTGAGGAATGAAGAAGAGCCCATTTCCTCCCTCCTGAAACCAACTTTACCAGCCTCTTCCATCCAAAATTCTCCCTCGTACTCCAGTTCTGCTTTTATGAGCACTCAGTGCCCTCCTTAGGATTCCTCAAAGTTTTGTCTTCTCCAACCTGAGCACCAGTCATTCATGTGCACACATTTCATTTTTCAACTCTCTTAAGGTTCCAAAGCATTCCATCATTTTTTTTTCCTTCTCTGACAGTACTTTAAAACTTGTTGACCAATCAAGCACAGTCTCTATTTATTGAAAGCTTCATGTAACCAGGCACCCTGCTAGACATGGAAGAAATTTTGACCATGCAAGAACACATGGAGTTTGCTCTCAAAGTCTAGTTGGCACTTAGGCGATGTACGTAGACATTCATAGTGCCTGCCAGGTCTCGGTAAAGTGAGAAATAAATATTAATGCTGAGTGATGGGCTTTCAGAAGACGTTTTCAAACTGAAAGACCCAATATTCAGGAAGTGCAGTTAACTTCATTTAGCTTTTGAAAGCTAAATTGAGACTGGACCATAAGAGAAATGGGGGACACAAGCCTTTTAAGGAATATTGATATACTTTCTCATATGAAATATATTTATTAATTGAACAAATATTCATTGAGAACCTGCTGTGTGCCAAACAGAGTCTAGTATGACGAGTTTTCTGAGGTCAAGTATGGCTTGGCTTTCCCTCAATTAATCCCTCAATTAATCCCAAACTACCCATGACCTCATTCATTGCTACAGCTTTAACTACTACCTCTTAGCATGCAAAAGGCACCCAACCTACCTGTCCACCCCCAGAATCTTCTAGTGAGTCTAATCTTGGATCTCATCTTTCGGGAAAGTGCAGTGTAACCATTATGCTCTGCCCACTCTGTGCCAGCCATTCCCACCCCAAAGGCACCAGACACCATGAAGCCTACAGAAGTTATAAAATGCAGACACTTAATTCTTTGCAATTATATAACCTCTCTAGGTAGTATAATTATAAAAACATGAAAAACATGTTTTTAAGTGTCCCTCTATACCATTGCTGCCAGTTTGGGACTGGAGAGCCATGGAATAACATGGACCAACCCACAGGATGCCAGCCTGTGTATCAGCAAACCCTTCCTCACTATTAATGATGGCACTACTATTTTCACTCACTGAATGCATACCATTGGTCGGATGCTGGGCTAGGTGCTTTCTGTCTGCTATAGTTCATCCTTCCAGTAGCTCTAGAGGCACCTAGAGAAACATAGATGAGAATACTGAGGTCACAGAAACAACTTGCCCAAGATTTCACATCTAGTAAGCAGTAGGAATTAGGATGAGAACCCAGATCTGTTTGGTTTCAAATGCAGTGCTTTTGCTACTCCATTACAACAGATGTAGATTAATAGTTTTCAGTGCCTCAGTCTTACATTTGGAAAGTAGAGATGAATTCTGTCCCTATCTGCTTCAGAATTACAGTGCTCCAGATAACTGAGGTTTCTCAAGGAAAATCAACAGCCTAAGAGACATTGTTACTGGGCTGAACAATGGGTGGGATCCAGGCACTAAGGTTAATGGAATTACCATCCCAAAGTGGTTTATGACCCAAGTGACCTCTGAGTCAGAGCATGCAATCTTTAGAGGAACTTCTGGCCAAGCAAAATCCGAGAGCTTTCATTCATGTATTTACACACTCCATACTACTTTGAAAGCTTCTACTGGACCACACGCACTTGGTATCTGCACTGATAATGCAAATGCAATGTCCCCTTTTAACAGGGTGTCCTTCCAGGTCTAATACATATTTAGTAGACAGATCGTCTTGGGAACTAATGTACCTTTCCAATTTATGAGGAGGGTTCCAGCCACAGTGGTGTACCAGCGGGAGGAACAATGAAAACAATAGCTCTTAACCTCTGAGATAAGATTTTGGCAGCAGCACGGTATGCTGTACCCACTGAGCAAAAGTACTTTGGCATTAGACATTCTAGGGCTCAGCCCTCAGCTCTGATGTTTAAGAATCTGCTATGTAATCTTAAATTATTTCATCTCTCAGAGCCGCAGTCTTACAACTGCAAGGTAGAGATGCTGCCCATTGAATTGGTTGTTTTTTCACTAAGTTTAACAAATATTTTTGGAACATTAAATTAGGAAAAGAGACAGCATGTTATGTATTTTAAACAGAAAGGGATATAACTTAAAGTAGTATATACTGAGTAATTTTTGGAAAGGTTGGAGAAATGATAGTCAGGGGTAGGGGCAGCTAGATCCTAGTGGGGAAGATTCAAGAAGGCATTTCCTGAGTCATAGTTTCTCACTGGAGAGTAACAGTGAACTGTGGGGTCTGAGGAAACTGCGAGAAGCCAGAGCCACGGTGGTAATGCAAAGTCCCCAGCCGGTCTGCCTCCACCCTCTACGTCTCCGAATTCAGGCAAGTTACTCTAATTGGAAGACTCTAACCTGGCACTCTGATGACAGGAGATTCTGGGACTGTGGTTGTCAGACTTCCAGCCCCTGAGATACGGTGGAGAGCCTCAGGGTGGGAAAGTTAAGGATCGGTGCTGAGGGGTAATAGAGAAGACCTTAAACCAGCACCTCGTCTGTGCCAGGGATCATTCTGCAGGCCCAAGTGTGAACAAAGAGGCAAAATATCCCCTGCATGGGGCTCACATTTAATTGTGGGAGACTAAATGAGTGGACGTATTAACACATGTCATAGAGCCAGGGACCAAGTAGGTCCCTTAGAAATGGTTGTTGCCTTCTTTCAGGTCCCACACTGGCCCACTCTGTCTTCTCTCCACGAGATTCCTGACATGGTAGATAATTCATGGATGAGAAAGGAAAGAGCCAAGGGCATCCCTTTGAGGCCAGATAGTGAAGTTTTAATTGGCAGTGCTTGCCTTTTGTGAACAGAGCCTCGTTTTAGTTTGTATTGACTTTGAAGGCCATTTGGACATGCTCCAAAGCATGAATTCCTTCAATGGATAACATAGACCATCTTTAAAGACATTTATCCATAGATGTGCCTATTAACTCAGTCCAAATATATTGAAATACAAAAGTTCTTTAGAAGTACGAACATTGCCTCCTCGCAGTAGGCGTGAGGTTGAGAGATGAACATATCAAGACATGCATTAATGTATTCATTGGCATAATGGATTCGTTTATTCTATCCTGAGCATTGGCCAGTCACCTCTCGTATCTGTATCCACCACTATACTTTGTCCCCTGTATCGAGCCAGTATAAGAGGCAGTTGACTGATGTAACCTCCCATTGAGGCAGCTCTGCAGTGCCCTCCGGAATCTGGGATGAGGGCTGTCTTGAGCATCTGTAGTTGCCTGTGTTCTTCCTCCAGTCTCTGGACCACAGCAGGAGGAACACAAGCTTGGGAGAAGTCACGAAAAGTCATGACAAGTGTACGCATCAGGGAAGATGGAAGGAGAGAGACACAAAAGGAAGGGAGGGGGAGGTCAAATCATATAATTTTATCACCTTTCTATCTTCATCACTCCTTTCTACCTGCACCCACCCACACACGTGTTCCTCAATCCTTTCTCCTCCTGTCAATACTGCCTTGATAATTTTTATGTATGTCACCTTAAATGTCACGCGTGACTTTATCTATGGTCACGTGAGCAGTGTTACCAAGGTGAAGTAGTGCACCAGATGCGCTCCTGGGAGAAGACGCCTTAGGTAGTTCTCCTAAAAGTTGTTAGTTAAAAGAAATGTGAGGCCTTAGATACAAATATATACTCACAGCAATGTTGAGGGCAACAGGTGCTGGCAGCCAAACAGAAATCAGGGCTCCCTTCACTTTTTGGTCAGCCACGGGTGTGAGTTTCGAATGAAATTTCTTTGAGATGTTAACACCTGATTCATATTTCTGAAACACCGTGAAGCTAAAGAAGACATAGTTGTGGGTCAAACGTGGTTGGCATGCTGCTAATTTGTGCCTACTTGGCAACATCTTCTGTCCTAGAATCTGGATAACAGTACATGCTTTTGTTTCTGTGTACTCTCCCCACTGCCTAAGAACTCCTTAAGAGCTAGGTTATGTCTTTTTTCCCCTAAGACTGTTGACCACTGTGGTTCCCAGGACATGGATATTTAGAACACACACACACCCCCCATTCTTCTGCAGGTCTCCCTTTTTTTTTTGTAAGTGTGAGCCTCTGTTTACCATTAGAACAGTGTGTCTTAGTCTTCTCAGCTATACAACACTTATTTGTAAAATCAAGTATCAGTCATCGTAAGTCAAAATAGTAATAATTAATACTTGCAAAAGTATTTTATTTGGTAACTTAATAGTTAATTCTTTTCTTTTAAGGAACTTATAATCTACCTGATACAAGAAGAATAAACAAAAGTCATTATCACATTTCTTTGTGCTGTTTTCAGGTTTTGTTTTGGGGGGCAGTATGGTGTAAAGAGAGTGCTTCCAGATTCTAGGGGCAAGTGTAGGTTTAAGTCCTGTCGCTGTCCTTTGTCAGCCACATGAACTCGGGCAACTCATTTCATTTGTCTGGGCTTCAGCTTACTCATCTATGATATGGGAATAATAACACCTGTCTCATAGGATAATTGTAGGGATTACATTAAATACTGTACGTGTGAGCTTACACAAAATAAAAATTAAATAAATGTTTCATTCTTTGTGGGGAAAGGAGCATCTCACTTTGTCTCACTTCTTTGACCATATGACCATACATAGGAAGTAGGACTGTGTATTTGATTTTCTAAAGCAGAAGTAACAATCACCTAGTACTTGTGGAGAAACAGAAAACTTTTCCATATTTGGATAATTATGTAGGCCAAACTTAGAAAAATGAAAGAGAATGTGAATGCTTGTTATGTGGTCCTGGTGTTTTTAGTAGTAGTACCTTGAATATTAGACCTTTTACACAAATACCAAGAGCTGATCCTGCTGAGAGCTTTGACCTAGGAGATGAGTGGTCTGTGGTGCCTTCAGGGAGGTTGCTGGAGGTATGAGTTCAGTCTTACCATGCTGAGACATCGGAAGGAAATTCAGAAGGAGACCCATAGCCGAATTAGGCAAGGTAGAGGCAATCAGTGGGAGAGCTGAGTGCTCAGGGAAGCGTTTATGGGGCAAAGAGAGAGTGAGGAATGGAAGATTTCTATTAGCCTTTGAAAAACTCCTCCTGTGACCTGATAATAAGTAATTAATAATAAGTAATAATAAGTCTAGCACTGGAGAAAGACATTCTAAGATCCCCAAAGGAAAAAGGAATTATACTATCTCTTCACAGTTTACAATAAAATAAGCCACATATTAGGAAGCAGTTACATAACAATTCAATTTTGTATGAGACCAATACAATACAGTTTAATATGGGATCACATTTACCGATGGCAGGTACTGAGAATTTGACGTAGGGAGAAAGTGATTCATCCGTGTTTTGTAGTGTGTGGTTTAAAGCTAGGCTCTGTAGCCAGATTGTCTAGTATCAAATCCCAGATGAACTGCTTGCTTAGCCTTTCTGCTACCCAGCTTCCTCATCTGTAAAGTTAGGGTAATCCCCACTACATAGGATTGTTGTATACAAAGAGAGACTGTCAGAGTCTCATTGGCAGGCCAAGTGCATGAGTGCAATTGTGAGGAGAGAACCAAATGCTATTGACCTGCCAGCAAATGGCCCTTCAGCACCTGGGGAAATAGTTACCAGCAGAAAGATTCAGGATTAGAGTCAAAAAGGAAAAGGGCTAAACCCCAGGAAGTAGGGGTATGAGTGTACACTTTACATCTGAGCAGAGAGGATATTTGGGCTCCTGCAGACCCACTAGTTTGGGTGTAGAACAAGGATAGATAAGGAGTAGGAGATTACAATTTACTTTCTCATTGGCTGTTTTGCCCAGTCTTGTTGATCAATCCCTATATGCCTCATTTCTTCATCTGTAAAATGAGGTAATAGTACATACCTTATAGACTTGTTAAGGTTGAATGAGTCTACACATGGAAAGCTCTCAGAATGTTATCTGACACAAATGTTCACAACATGTTGGTTATTATTTCTTTTTAATTTTTTTCTTGAATTAAGTAGGCTCCACACCCAGCATGGAACCCAACACGGGGCTTGAACTCATGATCCTGAGATCAAGACCTGACCTGAGATCAAGAATCAGATGCTCAAACGACTGAGCCACCCAGACACCCCCATGTTGGCTATTACTATGACTATTACCTAAAATCATTTATTGTGTTCCTAATATACATCACAAACTGTGACAGGCTCTAAGATGTGGACATGAAGAGAGTTATGGGCAGCCAAGGCAATACAGGACAGCAACTGAGAAGCAGCATCTGGACACATGGACCTGGTTTCCAATATGGGATTTGGTCTTTAGTTTCTTCCTGTGTTGCCTGGAACAAGTGTCTACTTCTGTAAACTGGGTGATGCTAACACATGCCATAGGGTTGCTGGGGGAAGAAGTAGGATGAGTCTTCATACAAGGCATTCAGTACAGTCCTGACAAATAGTAAGCCCTCAGTTCTGGAAAGACTGAAATAACATCCCAGAGATGGTGAAACGAGGTGCATAGAAGGTAGAGAGCTCAGAAGCTATGAGGATTCCAGGGCTATCCAAGGGGGATATGTGGGGCTATCCAATGTGGCAAGGGGGAAGATGTTTTTCAAAGTCTACTGTTGTATTTGTTAAGCAATGTTCTCAAGCAGTAGAGCAAATGGTTAGTAAAAAGCTGGGTCACCTGAGCAAAGGCAAATTTTGCTAAGCTAAAGGATCTGTTGTTTCAAACAAGAAAATAGATTGCAAATCATTTAGCTTAGCAAAAATGAAAGTCAAATGGTGTCCGTTACAATTGCAAAACATACTTTCACTACCAAGAATAGCTGTGTTTATTATCATTATAATCCTGTGAAGTTGAGAACAAACTTAACCTTTGATCTCTTTGCTGGCAATTGGATAGAATTAACATAATTATGGTTGGTTGGACCGATTATTTTTGGCAAGAATATTTTCTTCTCTCGTGTATCTGTACAAGATTTAGGTTATCACAGTAAAGCCTCATTTTTCAGAAATAAGAAGGTCTCTATGTGTTTTTCCCCAGCCTTCTTAAGAATGTAAGAACCATAAAGATCTTTCAAAAAACATTTTAGACACAGATAGTGTCCAGTTTAAAATTCGTTGGGGATTCACTATCAGCAAGACTAAGGAAACACGATGCAACCAGACTATGATTGAGATTGCACAGATGTAAGAGAAATAGCGAACCTGGGGGGCACTTCTTGCTAAGTGTTTTCCAGACTTGAGCTCTCATGTGCTGGTGTCTAGGCAGGTATGGCTACTATTCTTACTTCACAGAGGGTCAGTAACTTGCCCAGGGTCACTCAGCACAGTCCCATCTTCTATGCTCTGCAGCCATGTTTTCCTAGGTGTGTATGTTTATGAAAAAAATCTGGGTTTATTTCCTTCGGCAGCTGTGGATATTCCCTTGACCTAAAATCTTCGGAAGAGTAGACTCTGTATGAGAGCATGGGTACTGTTGTGAGCAGTGTCACAAAGGCAAAGTTTACTGACGAGATCTATCAAGTCAATATAAGGTAAAGCAAAGGTTATACATTGTGTGAGATTGGGGGAAATGTTAATGGCAGAGGTGAGATTAGAACCCAGGTCTCTTAAATCCTAGATGAACAACCACCTAATGGATATTAGCCTTTCATCTTGACAGTGTCAGGGGCCTCCCTCCTGTGATTTCTCACTCCCCCTCTAAGAGTGGAGTTAGAGTGCTAGAGAGAAACAAGATCGAGAGCTCTGTCCTTTTCTTAAGCTACCTAATTTACTCACCAGGCCAGGCACTAACAGTAATGTTTAAGACCTTTCCATTGGAGTTGTAACAGCAAGAAATCACAGCCACAATGTGGCAAACACCAATCTAAATGTTACCACAACGCTATGGGAACAGGGGTGAAAGAGCCACTCTGGCTAACTGAGGCTTCATGAAATGTTCACAAGAAGGGGCAGCATTTGCACTGGGTCTTGGAGCATGGGTAGGATTAAGGACACTCTAATGGGGTAACCAGTGGGAGAAGTCTTGTAGAGAGAAGGCTGTGTGAAAATCTGAATATTGGAGGGTCTCCCTCTGGGGGGTAAGGGCAGGGGGAGCAAGTGGTGGAAGGACAGATGTGGGCTTCTGTGGCATTAAGTACAAAGCGGTTTGGGGTTCACAACCTTAGAATCATTATCCATTTGGTGTTGGGTTCATCTCACCCTAGTGCCACATATCAGTATGTTAATTCACTGATGGCTTCCAAAGTACAGCAAAATGTAGTTTTACCATCTGCATTGGGATTGATGCACTCCATTAGGAGGGAGCAGGGTGGGGGGAAGGATAAAATGATTTTTCCGGAGCAACTAATTGGTAATATAGTTGAAAAAATGAGAAGATAAATGAATTTTTACCATAGAACAAATTCTGACCTGTAGAATAACAAGTTCCCTCTGTCCCACCTCCACACATTCTTCTCTACTTCCCATAGCCTGCCCTCCACCCCCTCCATTCTGCTGGGTGGGAAAGTAGGCAGAGGAGCAATGAGTGCTAGGAGAGGGAGGAAAGTTCTGACTGCTCCCCAGCTTCTTGTCCCGGCTGCAGAGGCTAAGGCGTCTAGAGAGGAGATGTGACCAGATCTGACCAGAACGAAATGATGGCTACGGGGTCCCTGAGGCTCTGAGAGAGTCCTCGGCATCCTCAGAGCTTCCGCCAGGCCTGGCAGTATCGTACCCTGTAGTCTCTTTTGTTCAAGCAGACTGACAGTTTCGGGAAAGTGATATTTCTTTGGAATGGGATTTTGCGGGAAGTAGATTCCATGGTAACTCTTAATGAGTGTCGCCCTGCTGACTGTTGTCAGGGCTGTGTTCTCCATACCATCTGGTGGCATTTCTGAGCTCTCCACACGGCCAGGAAATGCTGCCAGATGTTCCCCTGAACTGTGTCATCTCAGACGTGCCATGGCTGGGTGAGCTGGGTGCTGACCAGGATGCTTTGGGGCCAGAGCCCCTCCTAGAAGGCTTGGGTCGCATCTGCAGAATTTCTGTGGCATTGCTTAGGCGTCTTTGAGGCGATGCCAGGACTTGGATAAGCACAACTTCCCCAGAGCACTGTGATGCCAGCAGCTCACTGCTGAGACAGTAAAACAGTATGGCACAGTAATTTAGGCAAAAAAATGTAGAGACCGGAGCAATGGACTAGATCTTTTTGGATTTGAAAGTGGGCAGTGAAACTTTGGCTGTCTCGAAGAGGGAAGCATGATAGGCCAGAGTATAAGGGAGTGGGGAGCTGTTGCAAGGTCTTCATTGACTACACACTCTAAACTTCCTCTTTTCTTTAACACAGTTGAATGTGAATAACAAAATCAAATCTAAGACTCTTGAGGATTTATGTTAGAGCTTCTTTTAATCCCACACAAGTCGATGTATACATGTATAAACCCCGAGGTTAAAGAGCAGTGGCAGGGGGGCGCCTGGGTGCTTCAGTGGGTTAAGCCTCTGCCTTCAGCTCAGGTCATAATCCCAGAGTCCTGGAATCGAGCCCCACGTCGGGATCCCGGCTCCGTGGGGATTCTGCTTCTCCCTCTCCCTCTGCCTGCTGATTCCCCTGCTTGTCTTCTCTCTCTCATTCTGACAAATAAACAGATAAAATCTTAAAAAGAGAGAGAGAGAGAAAGCAATTGCTCTGAGGTCTGTGCATGGGATGACACTCATCATCTGATCCAAAAGCATGTCCCAGCTGACCCAACATGAGCCTCTCACAAAGCCTTTCCCCTGCAGTTTGGCTCTTTCTGAACAGGTGATGCTGGGTAGATTGTGATGAAGCCAGTAGCAATGTCTGGCCCATCATGTTCATGATCTCTACCTCTTTTCCTAAAAAGCTGAATCAGAAATATCATGTGCATTTCTATTTCCTTCTTTTTTACATTCTTTCCTTCCTTTATTCAACAGACATTTATCCATCAATAAGGGCTTGATTTGGGACTGGGTACTGAACGGGGTGCTGAAGCTGTGTTTTCAAATGGTCATCCCCTAGTCCTTAGTGATGAGGGATGGAGTAGTAGCCATTACTGCACAGTTTGGTAGGGAGTGCTAAAATAAAGAGGAGCCCTGGGTATCTGTGCAGGAACACAGAGGGTCTCTCATTTACTAGACATCTACTTCATGCCAGGCCGCCTAGGCCTGAAGACCACCATCTACCCTCACACGGACTGGAGTCTCCCAACATCCTGCTCCACAATGTAGATGTGTTTGTTGTGTTAATTGTTCCCCTTGTTCTGGGCCAATCCCTGAGCCATCTCGTCCATGCCTCCCATCTCCAGAGGCTCCCAAGCTGACCACCTCCACAAGCCAAATTCTGGGACCAAGTTCTTACCGCCTCATGAATGTGTTAACTAGCTACTAGCAGTACCCTGAGGGAATGCTGCCATACATTAAAATAAAATGATTTCTCTTATTTCAACTTCTGTAGATATTTTTAAACACTCATTAGAAACAAAACTTTGTGCTGGGGCATTAGGTGTTTTAAGAATAGCTAGGACATGTTTTCTGTTCTTGTCAAGTTGTGTCCTCAAAGAGGGAAGAGGAACACACAAGCAATCATCAAATCCTAAGCCGGACCTGGGTGTCATAGCCAAACGCTCTATGAGTGTGCAGTGAAGAAAGCTGCTTCATTTTGACCAGAGGAATCAGGAAATATTTAGATGGTGAAGTGGTAATTTTCCTGAATCATGAAGATTGGTTAAAATGTCATCAAGAAGAGAAGCAGCATTGTTATAAGGGAAAGAAAAAGTAGAATTAAGAGAAATATTAATGGAAACATACAAAATATATTCTGAATACTCTTGGTGTGCTTGGAATGTTATCAGGGAGGGTTGTCAGTGGGAGTTAAGAAGTAGCAGCCAAATGCAGATCACAAGAGCCTTGAATGCCAGATTAAGGTATTTGAGGTACATTCTCTCATATTCTTGTTCTAACCTAGAGACAGAGCCTAAAATGGTCCTTTAACTTGATTGCTAAAAATTGGTAAAAATTAGGATGAGTGGTGCAATAAGGATGGAATTAAAAAAAAAAAAAATTTCAGGAAGTCTCAGTTCAGTGGGCACCCAATCTAATCCACAAAATACTATAAATTCAGCCTTCTAAAATTTAACATTCACCAATTTAAAAAAAAAATCTGAGCCTTCCCACTCTCCATGGTTTATGGTTTATTTTCCTGCTTCTTGAATATGCATGGTCACTCTTGTTACCAGATAAAACATATTTATTCTTGTATAAAATATTCTTTGTGAAAATGCCCCCTCCCCAAACTCCTCCTGTGATGGAAATGAAAAGGTATTTTACTGGATTTTACAAGTGGCTGTGGCATACATGGTGATGGTCACAGATCTAGAAATTCTCAGGTGGCCCAGGGTGTAGCCAGCTTGGATTTATGAACAAAATGTATTTAATTCAGGCTCAAGAAAAAGTAGCAGTAACATACATAGGAAAGATTTGTGTTGATTTTTTTTTTTAATAATTTTATTTTTTATAAACATATATATATATATATATATATTTTTTTTCCCCCAGGGGTACAGGTCTGTGAATCTCCACGTTTACAAACTTCACAGCACTCACCATAGCACATACCCTACCCAATGTCCATAACCCCCCCCCAACCCCCCTCTGCCCAGCAACCCTCAGTTTGTTTTGTGAGATTAAGAGTCACTTATGGTTTGTCTCCCTCCCAATCCCAACTTGTTTCATTTACTCTTCTCCTACCACATTAACCCCCCATGTTGCATCTCCTCTCCCTCATATCAGGGAGATCATATGATAGTTGTCTTTCTCCGATTGACTTATTTCGCTAAGCATGATACCCTCTAGTTCCATCCATGTTGTCGCAAATGGCAAGATTTCATTTCTTTTGATGGCTGCATAGTATTCCATTGTATATATATACCACATCTTCTTTATCCATTCGTCTGTTGATGGACATCTAGGTTCTTTCCATAGTTTGGCTATTGTAGACATTGCTGCTATAAACATTCGGGTGCACGTGCCCCTTCGGATCACTACGTTTGTATCTTTAGGGTAAATACCCAGCAGTGCAATTGCTGGGTCATAGGGTAGTTCTATTTTCAACATTTTGAGGAACCTCCATGCTGTTTTCCAGAGTGGTTGTACCAGCTTGCATTCCCACCAACAATGTAGGAGGGTTCCCCTCTCTCCGCATCCTCGCCAGCATCTGTCATTTCCGGACTTGTTAATTTTAGCCATTCTGACTGGTGTGAGGTGGTATCTCATTGTGGTTTTGATTTGTATTTCCCTGATGCAAGATTTGTGTTGATTAAGAGAATTGGGTATGGATACTTGGGAGGCAGAGAGGAGAGAGAGGCTATCACTGGTGTTGGAAGGTGGTTCATTTGTGAGTTGGGTTTTTCTGTCTCTGAAGGAGGTAAGGAGCAAGTGAGATTTGCTACAAATCCACTAATGTTACCATTCCCATGTCAGATTGTTTAGTTTGTAGTTGCTGCATTAATATACGATGTAGCCTCAAATGAATGTTAAAACATTATAATAATTGGTCCTACAATAGGGAAGTTATTGTGTCCTCTTTGTAGTCCAGGTAGTTTCTCATCTTGACAATCATTGAGTCACATCCACACCTACAATAGCATACAACCCTGGGAAGTTACTAGATTAGGATTCGCCTCCTCCACCACTGCTTTCTAGCTGTGTGACTTTAGGCACATTCCATGACTTCTCTGAACCTCAGTTTTCAGTGTGTACTTTGAGGTTAGAATATCATATGAGCTCCTGGAAGGATTAAAAGAGACACATACGCAGTTTTAGTGGGATATGAAATAAAAAAGAACGTGGGGTGCCTGGGTGGCTCAGTTAAGCATCTGACTCTTGATTTAGCTCAGGTCATGATCCTGGGGTCCTAGGATTGAGCCCCACGTTGGGCTCCCTACTCAGGGGTGGGTGGGGGAGTGCTTGTCCCTCTGCCCCACCCCCAGCTCAAGCTCTCTCACTTGCAATCTCTGTCTCTCAAATAAATAAATAAAATATTTAAAAATAAATCTTTAGAAAACAAGGAAATAAAAAAGAACAATCCCGAGAAGAAAAACTAGAAGATAGTTTATTAGTGCTTATCCAAGT
Organism: Lontra canadensis; assembly: GCF_010015895.1. Classification (NCBI taxonomy): domain Eukaryota; kingdom Metazoa; phylum Chordata; class Mammalia; order Carnivora; family Mustelidae; genus Lontra; species Lontra canadensis. Next base: position 15,946,665 of record NW_022631001.1, read on the forward strand.
GAGGTCCTCCTGGAAGGAAGTGGCAATCCACCCATGGTATGACCTGACCTACAGAAGGTCTGCCCTCAGGTGGCATTAATTTTTAATCAAATCACGACCATATTAAGACAACACACTGAAAAAGCATGCAACTGCATTTAAAGTGTGCATCTGAACATTGTTCATCTTAACTACTGTTATTCCAAAGTAAACAGCTAGCTTTTAAATCTTGATCATCCCCCACTTCAATAACGGGCAGCGAAATAAAATAAGGGGCAGGCTCCTGCCAGGTAGATACCCTCCTCCATCACCTGCAGTCCCCACTTCGTGGCACGAGGCTGGGGTGCGATTGCACTGCAAAGATTACAAAAGAGAGCATAATATTGCCAGTGATGAAAGCTGTTAGCATTTGGGGTTGGACACTGATGATTCTGCATTTCAGTTGAGGAGAAACTATGCTTTTTTCTGCCATGAAAAAAATCACTTCTCCAAAAGGGCCAGATTTGATTGGGCCACCACAGGCTGAGTTTAGCGATATGTATAGATTTCAGGTGGTGTGTTTTGTTGCTTTCTGCAAAGGTGCTGATATCCCGTGATATCTCACCAGGGCTTCCTCCAGCCAGAAGACATGTCCTTGGCCTACTGGTGTGCCCTTGATAACTCTGAGACAGGTGGGGAGCAAACTTCAAACATGATCTGATCTTTCCTGTGTGTTTTGGAAACAGGATTACGGGTCTCCCTATTAGCTGCTCTTTATTTAGAACCAAACTCCATTATAAATTAGACTTCCCAGGGCATTCTCCTTCTGGTTAGTAATTTAATATAATAAATTGAATACACTGGGTGCTTTTTTCTTCCTTCTCTCCCTCCTCCCCCCTTCCTCTTTTTCCTCCTCCTCCTCTGCTCTTTCTTCTCTAATTCCTTCTTCTTTTTCTTCATTATCACTACAGTTATCCGATAGTGATCACAGAGCAGTTCTACAAAAGGGTTACCCCAAACACTGTGTTGTCCTAAATTAATTTAGAAGGCCGTGCTAAACCATGAGTACCTAAAAGATAAGAATTTGGTCACAAACTAATTTTCAATTTAATATGAAAAAAACAGGCATTTTCTGGGTCCACTTTTTGCAACTCCTTCTTTTTAAGATTATTTGAGAGAGAGAGAGAGCAGCAGGAGGGGCAGAAGACAAGCAGACTCCTGCTGAGCAAGAAGCCCAAGGTGGGGCTCCATCTCATAACCCTGAGGTCAGGACAGGAGCTGAAATCAAAAGTCAGATGTTTAACTGGCTGAGCTCAGGCTCCCTGTGTAACTCTTTTACATGAATTGTCTTATTTATCCTCAGCATAGCCTGGTAATTATGGGTGGTGGTATTTCCAGCTCAGAGAGGTTAAATAATTTGCTTCTGGTCACCCTGACCATAAGTGTGTCCATCTGGTATTCCTTTTGAGATTTTGCTGGCTTTCTGTTCTGATTTAATTCAATTGATACTTACTGAACACCTATCACATGCTAGGTATTGGAGTAAGAGCTGAGTACACAGAGTTAAATAAGGCATAATGCCTTCTTCCATGGAGTTTTGCACTAACAGGGGAAGCGGATAAAACAAATACGCATACAAGCATAACAGTGTCGTAAAGGCAACAGTCGGTCTGTATGTGGGATACAAAGCCAGATGAGGAAGGACTCATTCCACTGGAGGGGGCAAGTTCAGAGAAGACTTACTATTAAAGGGGACATAGTTTCAAATTTTAGAGAAAGAAGGGGTTTGCCATGCAGATAAGGATAAAAAAATGTATGTAGCCAACAGACCGTTTACTTATTAAAAGAGAAGTATGAAGAAGCTAGCATTCCTAAAGTACTTTAAGCAATAAATACATATTGCAACAAATAATTTCGTGCTTTGACACTCCAAGGTACAAATCTGTATTAGCTAGCTCTCCTTTAGTTTTCAGTTCAGTGGGGAAAATACAATAAATACAAAGTAACCACAACACAGGGAGTCCAGAAGGCTTATGTGCTCTTAGAGAAGTAATACAGACACTAAATGCTAGAGACATTTTGAGGCCAGAGAGATGGTTTCTGTTGGAGGTGATCAAAGAAGGCTCGAAGGAGGTTGTATTGGTCACAAACTAATTTTCAATTTAATATGAAAAAAAAAAAAAAAAGGCATTTTCTGGGTCTACTTTGGAAGAAAGTGACCTGGAAGAAGAGATGGAATTAGAAGAAAGGCATTCCAGATACATAGTACCTGAGCAAAAGCACTGAGGTGGGAAAGCTCCTCGCAGATTTGAGAAGAGAGAAAGCCCAGAAAATGGGCAACATGCCTCAAGGAGAGGCTCCGACCCTACATGATTTTCATAGATTTGGAGGGATGATTCCTTCTGTGCATTTAGCAGCAACATCCTTTCCCTTCCCAGACCTCTCTAAGTGTCCTTTCCCAGCATTCAGTAGAAAAATGCACCTCCTGCCATCTCTCATATCCTCCTGCCATCCTCCCATATCCCTAAGAAGAATTCTTACCCCTGATAGCAAGGAAAGACATGGTCACTGTATTTGAACAATCCTGGATGCATCTGCTCTCCAGTTGGAATATCTAACACCCTGGGGAGCCTGGGATTCCTCACCTGTAAAACAGAGATGATGACATCTATCTCAGAGGGCTTAATAAGAATTAGATGCATGGTGTACAATAGCGTGGCCCCTTCCTTACATAATTCCTTGATGCTCCAGCGTTGACAGCTTTCTTCCTCATACTGCACCTAAGGCTGAGGAAGAGTTTATGAATGGTCACAGTCTCTTTTGAGAGGATCTTACATTCTGATGTGTTGCTTTTTAGTTTGATGGGCTATAAGAGGGTGGATTGATTATATCAGCAGATACAAAGAGAAACCAACCAAGTAGGCAGTAAATATGGATAAGTGTTCCCAGCTGGGTTCCTGAGAAGACTCAGGTGGAGATTGGCAAATGGGAAATTTATTGGGGAGTGGTTCAGAATGAAAATGCAGAGTTGGGGAGTAGGAATGGGCAGAAGGACAGATTGGGCACTGACGCAACTTCATCGAAGACTTCTGAGGGAATGGCCCTCTAGAGTTGTCCCGAGTGGGGATGAAGGGACTGGCCCATCACACCCCTTCCTTGACCAGTCAGGAAGGATTTGCAGGCTGCCCCCAGGATGAGGAGTGCCTCAGGGGGGTGCTGCTTTCTTCATCCATGGGCCACTAGAGAAGTTCGTGCTCAGTCCTGATGGGGGATCTGAGAGGCCCGTCGCAGCATCTCCTGTGGTACCTGAGGCAAGGCAGTTTTGTATACTTCCCTGAAGGGTTATTCTATAGCAGGGCAGAATTCACATATGGATTTTGCTGACAGCCTAGATGTGGTTTTTAAAGCAGACGGAATACTTTTTATATTCAGGATACTGTATTAGTTTATTGTTGCTATTATAACAAATTACCACAACTTTAGTGGCTTAAAACAACCCACATTTATTCTCTAACAGTTCTGGGGGCCCAAAGTCTGAAACCACTTCTATTAGGCAAAAGCCAAGGTGCCATATGGACTGATTCCCCCCAGAGGGCCTACCGGAAATCCATTTCCTTTTCTAGTTTCCAAAGGCGGCACCCTTTGGCTTGTGACACTTTCCTCACATCACTCCAACTCTTACTTCCATTGCTTCCTCTCCTGTTTTCTCCTTTTATTGTCTGCCTCTTCTGTGGACCCTTGTGATTACAGTTAGGGCTCCCCAAACCATCCAGGGTAATCTCCCGGTCACAAGACCCTTAATCCAGCCACACCTTCAATGTACTTCTTGCCGTAGAAGCTAATACTCACAGGTTCTGCGGATTGGGACATGGATATCTTGGGGGGCCATTTTCAGGCTCCTGGAAGCATTACATTCAAAACTGCTTGTGCTGGTGCTACCTAGTCAGTGTGTTTATTGGATGGTTGTTAGAATGGCAGTGCTAACGTGCTCTTGTCCGGGTCTGTCTCTCTTAACAACATCAAGAACACTGGGGCCAAATAATGTGTTTCTCAGCAAACCCCTAAGATGTCTGAATGAAGTCTGAAGACTCTGCTCTATTTTGACAAAAGAAAACCAGCCCAAGATCACACTAAAAAACCTTCAAGTCTATGCTAATGGAGACATGAGAATTAAGTAACATCTAGAGAAGTCGTGAGGGAAAATAGACACTCCTGAAATACTACCTGAAATGGGGAGAAGGGAGAAATACTCTCACCTCTCCCTTCCTCACACCCTCCAACTTCTGTCAGTGTCTCCCATTGACTGAACCTAGCTGGAAGTCATTTTTTCTTTCTTTCTTTTTTATTTTTTAAGATTTTATTTATTTGACAGAGATCACAAGTAGGCAGAGACGCAGGCAGAGAGAGAGGGGGAAGCAGGCTCCCGCTGAGCAGAGAGCCCGACGTGGGACTTGATCCCAGGACCCTGAGATCATGACCTGAGCAGAAGGCAGAGGCTTTAACCCACTGAGCCACCCAGGCGCCCCTGGAATTCATTTTTTCAAGGAAGCCTAGGAAATGTCGGTATAAGAGAGAGCAGGAGAGATCTAGAAGTTGGGTATTGGAGAAAATGATCAGTACGCAAACCAAATCTCGGAAAAACCATATTGCTTATTGCTAAATAAGTTCGGGCTGGTTTTTCTGGCCTCATCTCTTCACTTTTGTCCAAATAGCCAGATACCCTTTTGCATAAAAACCAGTTCTTATTCCATCCCTGAGTCATGAGTGATGCCATTATTCACTACGTATGACTCTAAGACTGCTTTCCTAACCCTGCCTTGGAATTTCTTACCATTCACCTTCTAGCACCGGGAGCACATAGGAACTGGGAGAAGCTGGGGGCTGGTGGGACATGTTCTATTCACTCATGTTTGACCAGGTAGTAGAACTCAAAGATAGAATGTCCAGAAGGAAAAAATGCCTTGCTTCACAGTAGATTTTGATCAAATGCTAACTATCCAAAATACATTTAAAAACTGTTACCATGGTTACTGTACCTAGAGGCTGATGCTTTATGTTCCCCACTCAGCCTCCCTCCACCAAGTCTCTGAGTTGTGCCAGGCCTCTAATCTACCCTTTTGCCAGGCTCCTGACAACATCCTAATTGGATTTTAATTTCCTAGTAACCGCAGCAGTACACTGAGTTCAGTTCATTAGAGCCCTGAACAGAGATGTAGACAAAATAGAGCTTCCCATCTTTGGCCTTGGAAAACATCTCCTCCTCCTACCCCACCCTACACCCCTCCTCCTCCTCCCCCTCTTTTTTCTTTAACTTTTTAAAGTTGTAAATGAAGTTCCCAGAAATACGCAGGGAAGTTCTGTTCATCCTTCACGCCCATTGCCCCAATGTTGATAACTTTCTGATTAGTATAATACCCAAACCAGGAAAGTGCCAATGCTGCAATCCACAGAGAAGACACCTCATTTTATAGGTTGAATAGGATGCCTCAGGGCCACAAATGGTGGTGGTTGGCAATGTGGAGTAGTAATAATAATCCTGTAAATTCACGCAATGCTTTTGTACTTTTCAAAGCTCTTTTATCCCTTCCCACTCATGCAGGTGGTCTATTAGCAAGTTTCTCACTCTGCCAACGGTTGCCGATACCTCCGTTTTACTTGATAATTCAAAGGCCAAAGAGCTCATTATAAGTAGGTTCCTTTCCATTTTCTCCTGGAAGGACTCTGACATCAGGCTACCCCATCAAAAGATGACTCAGCCCCCTTTGTGCTGCACTTTCTATTGACTGAGAGAAATTTCTCCTCTTCAGAAGCAGAAGAGGCATGATCTTTTGCTCCTACACAGCTGTTTCCCTGCTTTGATCTGCCCTCTGCCAGCCCTCCACCTAGTCTCTCTGCCTGCCCAATGCTTCCTCATCCTTTGAGATGAGTCCTCAGTGTTCCCTCCTCTCAAAGACCATCCTTTGTGTTTCCTCTCAAGCTCGGTTGGTCCCTCTCTTCTGCACTGATGCAGCTCCTTGTTTATATAACAAGCTTATTCGTGTTGTCTGTTTTCTTGACTGTCTCTCCAAATAAATAGTGAGTTCTTGGAAGACAGGGATTAGATTGCTTAAATGTTTATTTCTATCCCCAGCACACTTATTAATTAATTAATTAATTAGTTAGTTATTTTGAGAAAGAAGAGGTAGGAGGAGCAGAGGGAGAGGGAGAGAATCCCAGGCAAGCTCCATGCCCAGTGCAGAGCCCATTGTGGGGCTCCATCTCGTGACTGTGAGATCATGACCTGAGCCAAAATCAAGAAATCAGTCACTTAACCAACTGAGCCACCCAGATGCACCCCCTTGCCCCTACCTCACAGCACACTTTTTAAATGAATGGGTAGATGGATTCGTGGAATAATTCTGTGTCAACCTGGAAATACAGAAAGGCTTTAATAGTGACTGAATGAAAGATAAAAAAGGAGATGAATCCTAGCATATCTTCTCTGGTGATATCCTGTACTTTCTGCAGATATTACAAAGTTTGGAAATATAGAACATGTAATGATGACAGGGTCCAAATGATTTTAACAAGATAGACCGATGGCAAGAAAGCACCAAGATTAAATTTCATAGAGTTGAATATAAATTCTGAGCTTCCTAATTAAATGTGGCAGCTTGAATGTCTGCATATATCTCTGTTCCCTTCCAAAGCTCCACCAAAGTAACAATTAAGGAAATCAAACAGGTATAAATCTATGAGATCACAAAATAACTGAGTCTTTATAACACACGTAGGCAATATGAACAAAATTTTGGAAGTGGGAAAGATGCACCAGGGAGGGAAAAATGACTTAGCAGAGGGGTGAAAAATCGTAAACCCCCAGTATCTACAGGGGTGCGAAATACTAGAAAATCTATTTATATTGGTCTCAGCCCCTGGTTCCTGGCACAGAGCTCCTAAAACTCTTGTAATTTCCTGGGTGATAGGAGTGGTGTCTTTTGTTCTAAGGAGGTGACTCTGGGCGGACTCCTGGATAAAAAGTCACCAGAAAAGTCAAGCCATGATGAGAAGCTTGGAATTCTCAGCCCTGTCCCCCATTCTCTAGAGAAAGGAGAAGGACTAAAAATGGAGTTAATCATCATTCATGCCTACATAATGAAGCCTCCATAAAAATCCCCAAGAGATGCGCTTTTGAGCACCTGTGCCTCAGTGAACGCATGGCAGTGCTGGCAGAGTGACTGGTGAGGACCAGCCATGGAAGCTCCGCGGCCCTTCCCCCATACTCACCTTCCACCCTGCTCACCTCCTCCACCTGGATGTTCTGTAGCCTTTATCATATCCTCTTATAATTACCTGGTAAAGGTAAGTAAAATGTTTCTCTGAGGTCTGTGAGCCACTCTAGCTAATTAATGGAACCTGAGGTGGGGGTCATTAGAACCTCTCATCTCGAGCTGGTTGCTCAGAGGCACAGGTGAGAACCTGGACTTACAAGAGGCATCAGAAGTGGGGGGCGGGAAGTGCAGTCTTGGGGTACAGAGCTCAGTCTGTGCAATCTGAAGCTACCTCCAGGTAGACAGTGTGAGAACGGGGTCGAGTTCTCAGATACCCTGCTAGTGTCTAAGAATTGCTAGCCGGTGTTAGGAAAAACCTCCACACACTAGGTGATCACAAGGGGTGTGAACCTAGTGCTCTGTGTGAGAGTGGTAGTCGTGTAAGTAGTAAAGGAGCCTCCCAGGGAAGAAACACACAGTAGGGAGGAGCTGGGTTCTTCCCTACACAGGTGGGAGACTAGATTGTTTTGTTTAGTTTTTGTAAGGAAACATGAAGCCTACGAGAGGTACAGAACCTGCAAGGATCTAGGTATTAAAAGGCTAGGGTATTTGAAGGCAGGGATGTAGGGAAGGACTGAAAATACAAATAGTGTTTAGAAGTCTTACAAGGGACTTACTGGAGGCCCAGATCCCCTCTTCTGCCTGCCACCCGTACCCACCGCAGCAAATGCATTTTCTTCTTTAGAGTGAGTCAGAAAAATCTTTGGATTTGAGGCATTGGACATGGAACAGGGTGGAGGGATGTTTCCAAAAGGAAAGATGACCAGGGAAAATGAATGCTTTCTGTCTTGGTTTCCTCCCTTCCTCACTGTCTCCTTCCCCACCTCCTCCCTCCCTTTCCATCCCTTCCCTTCCTTTATTTCTATCCATATCCAAAGAGTTATATATGAGGAGAGGGTCTGTTCTAAATAGTTTTAGGAGATAAAACTGAGAGAGACAGACAGATAAAGAGGAGTTAGATAACGTTTCAAAATGGTAAAGAAACTAATCTGTGTAGGCAAAGACTATGAAACTCCTGTTCAGTACTGGCTTCTGTGTGAAAGGCGTTCTTTTCACTCCCTCTTGTGTCCTGATGAATCCAGAATGGGCCAATTGGAAACCTGCTGGTCGGTTGCAGTTTTCAGTTGGGCAAAGTGCGCTTCAGTGAGTTTTTGTGGATCTGTTACTTCATTCTAAAATAGGGTGAATGTAACTAGATTGTATTAAAAAGGGCAGTTTCTAGGGTTGCTCCGTAGAAACCAGCTCTGTTTGAGTTTAAATAAGGATGAAAATTGTTGGAGTGCGTCGTTTCTGGCTCTTGACTTGGAAGCACAAATACCAAAGCAAGTCCCACAGATATTTTCCATGCCTAGACTAAAGGAGATGGAGAAGAAATTTGGCAGCAAATAATAATTGAAAGAACTTATGTGACTGTGCTAAAACAACCCCCAGAGTTAGGCTTCAGTCATCCTACATCTTCCAAATTTTTAGCCTTTCGTTGTGCAAGCTGCAAATAATTGACACCAGGCTCTGAGTCAGCTTTCTGATCCTCACCCTCATGGTTCAGATTAGAGTCTAATTATAAGAGCTACTCCTACATCTCCAGAGGCAGCATGCCTGGGATTTCTTCCTAAATTATTAATCAGGAGGAAAGATAAATTTGCTTGACTCCGTTCCGCAAGGATCAATTTTCCCATAGCATATTTTTATTTATTTGTGCATAAAAGTAAATTTCAATGGTTACTTACTTTTATTATTCCCTAATTTTTCCATGGCTCTAGAGGATGGAATGATCAGGCTAGTGGGTGTTCCACACAAGCCTATCTGAGCATTGATGCAGTGCAGTCTTCCCCCAGAACCATTCTGCGGGCCCCAGAAAATATCTGGTTTATAGATGGTACTGATTATTAAAGATGTATCTCCCCATACTCCCAGTCACTGGAATTAAGGGAGTCTGGCATGAGAATACTAGGCTATAATAATGTCCCCTCAAATTCAGTGTGTCCCAGAATGGACTCCATCATTTTCTTTGTTCCCTTCAATGGCACCTTCTTTCTGTTCTCAGCATGTTGCTCAAGAAGGAAACCTGAGGGAACCCTGGTTATTTCCACTCTCATTCTCATGTGCCACAGTGAATTAATCAGCAAAGCCTCTTCTGTACACCTCCCAAGTGGTTACCCCCTCTTCTCCATTCCCACCATCCTTACCATCTCTCACCTGGACCATTGGAGGAGGCCCCAAATGACCTCCAGGTTTCTGATCTCTCAGCTGTCACTGTTTAGTATCTTCATGAGAATCCTGCCAGCTGAGTGACAAATGTAATATATCCCTTAAAAGTCCCTCGGTGGTTCCAAATCATCTTTGTTTGGGGTTCTAATTTCTTAGCATGTGATAACTGCAGAGGACAGTATAGGTTACACTTTGTCCTTACTTAAATGTCCATTCCAATTTCACATACACCCAGCAAGTTATTCACTTTCTCTTGGATCTTTTGCCAAAAATCAGGGGAACAATTTTATATTAAAAAAATAGTGAAATAAGCAAAAAGAACTTTTTTCCTGAGCCATGAAAATAGCTAAAGTGAGCATGAAATTGTTACGATAAATTTTGCTGAAGAAATTTTATTCAGCTCTGTTTGTATTTGGGGTTGGGTAATTTCCCATTATGTGCTTTTTTTGGTTGCTTGCCATAAAATACTTGCAATATTAAGATGATAAACAGGAACATATATAGCATCTCGAGTCAAAGGTCATCTTAGGACCAGAGAAGAATCTAGCTAGGTGGTTTTAGGATTCAGAAACAGATAATTATGATGAGAAAGAACTGAAGCATAAATAACCATCTTAATCCGTACCTCTGGTGGTTCTTCCTTTTACTTCAATTGGAAGATGAAGAATATTTTAGTGGGAGAGCCATGGAGGAGTAGAACATATGGATCAAAGTCTCAACATTTGCAAAATGGCTGGATCCCTTTTTCGTCAGGATGAAGGAGGAAGAGTCATCTCAGCAGCTCCATTCAATCAGCTATCAGATGTTTCCCAAGCATCTACTTTTCCTCCCAAACAAGCAAGCAGTTATAGACAGTTCAAGTAGTTTTATTAATGTGGCGTGTTGCAAAGGAGGAGTACCAGTTGCATTTGATGGAAGGATCTGTCGTAGCTCAGGGAGCTGTCTGGGAAAGTGATGTTGAAGATAAGATGGGAAGGCTGAGAAACCAGATGAGGACTGATGGCAAAAGTGTTGGAGGCAGGTGGAACAGCACAGATGATGTTTTACAACTGGGAAAGAATGAAACAGAAAATCCCCAAAGCTAGTATCTGAGGGAACCAAAAGAAATGGGGAGATTAACAAAGAGATGAGCTGGGGAGTAAAGCAGGGGTCTCATGCCTTTATTAAAAATTATAGGTAGTATTCAAACTAGAGGCTAGAGATAGTTCTGGAATTGTCCTCACTGTGGAAATCTGCATATACATTAGCTAGGAGTAATGGAAAGTCCTGGAGTGTGGGGCCTACTTTTTTAATCATTTTATCACTGGTGTCCAACACAGAGCCTTACCATGGTTGATGCTCAAGGAATGTTTGCTGATTGAACAGATACATTTGAGCAGCATAGCACTTTGATGGCTCTTACCCAAATTGAATCTCAAAATGATGCTAAGTCTAGGTGTCCTACCCTGTTTTACCATGAGAAAACCAGGACTCAAGAGTGATGCACCCAGGCGAAGGGGCCAGGAGGAGCCCTGGCCTCTCATAGAACTGACATAGTAGTGTAAGCTTTTTAATTTTACCAAATTAGGATGTTTAATCTTTTTAATATCCAATTAAAACATTTCTATTATGAACGTTTTCAAACACATACAAAAGTAGAATGCTTGTATACTTACCCCTCAGATTCAGTAATAGTCAAGAGTTTGCCGATTTATTCCTGTGTCACTTAAAGTATTTTCTTTGTTTATATGTTTTAAAATAAATTCCAACAGTATCTTTTTTCATCCCTTCAATATGCAAAAATGATAAAGAGAAAAGAGAACATTTTCTTATATTACCACAACACTCTTACAACACCCAGCAGAATAAAAAATAGTTCTTTTTATGATCCAATATGTAGTCTGTAATTGCTTGAAAATGTCTTTTTCCTAATCAGGGTACAAATAAGCACTATACATTACATTTGGTTGTTATGCCTCTTAAGTATAAAAAGGATATTTAACCACAAAAAAGTAATAAAGACATGGTTTTAAGGACACAGACACCCCCCTGTCTACTCTATGAGTTTAGGTGTATGAAGCACTCCCACCCTCGGCTGTGTTTTTCCCTATCGTGGTGTGGCCCTGGTCTCCGCAGCTGCTGCTAGGAATCCTGGGATTGTTGCAGATTCAAGGCTATCAGAATGAGGGCTGAATGCTCTCTCTCCTCAGCATCTCCCGCCTTCCCATAACCCTGGTATGTGCCCACCCTTTTGTCCTTGTTGCCTGAGCCATGGTTTCCAGTCGACTTCGAGTCTTAAACACAGAATCCCACTAATATATATTGAGCAGCTTTCATTTGGGCAGCATGTTGGGGGAGACCACACAAAGCCTTTTCATTTTGATCTTCCAACCTACCTTATGGAATTCACTATAGATAGGAATCTTTAGTTATAGCAGAAATCAGTAGTTAAATGGTTGCTTAGGGTGAGCAAGCTGGTCTGAGCCAACCAGTATGTGTCAGGAGCAATAGAGAGGCTGGCAATCACCCATAGAGGAAATTGTAGAATCAGTGTATCAGAAAAAGCACTGGATGAGGCCGGCACTATAGGCTTTGGATTCAAGTCCCAGCTCTGCTGTGTGACCTTGGGCAAATTGCCTAGCCTCTCTGAGCCACTATGGGAAGTGTTCTTCCCATTGTGCTTCTATTTTTCTCGGAATAGTGGGTTATCTTCCAAGATGATATGTGTACATATTTTTCAAACACTATTAAAGGATAAATCTGCTAGGAATGTTGTGGAAGCAAGAAAGATATTTGTACCACTTAAGTCACACCCAAGGGGACTGCCAACCTGCCTACCTCTAGAGCCAGACTGCTTTATCTCCTTTCTCTCCCCTGGGCTATAATTAGGCAAAAATAATCACCCTTCTCTTTGGGCAAGATCTAACCCATCATTATTGCAGAAGAACACAGGAAGCTTGAACATTATTATTTTAGCTTCTAGTTCCATGATTTTAATACAAAAGAAGGAACAAGACAGATCCAGCAAAGATGTAATATTTGCATTTGCCAAGGAAGGCTTTCTTATCTAGTTGAATGTAGTCTCAAGTACTACGCCTTAAATTAGAAGGCAGAGTACCTTGATCCTTCTTCTGATGCATCATTAGTTACGAATCACACCAATTAAACAACAGCCTATGCTTCCCAGCTCTGAACCTTTCCCCTAGCCTACCAGCAAAATCTTGAGAGAATCAGCGTTGGCAGCTAGGCTGTAATGATACCAGCAGTTTCCATTTTCCCGTCAGAGTTTCACGTTTACTCTCTCATGCATGATGCCCTCTGAAGCTTTGTTTCCATAGCCAAGATAGAAATCAGATTCCCTACCATTTGAAACAAATTTCAGTTACTGAGGAAATATTCATCCAGGTAGATTGGGGTTTTAAAAAAAGACGATATTATATTAATTTTTTTTTCCATTAAGATTTATTTATTTATTTATTTTAGGTAGAGTGTAAGAGAGCAGGGGGAGGAATAGAGGTAGAGCAAGAACTCCAAGCCGAGTCTGTGCTGAGTGCAGAGCCCAATGCAGAGCTCGATCTCATGACCCTGAGATCATGACCTGAGCAAAAACCAAGAGTTCGATCCCCAACTGACTGAGCCGCCCAGTATGAATTGTTTTTTTTTTTTTTAAGATTTTTATTTATTTATTTGACAAAGAGATCACAAGTAGGCAGAGAGGCAGGCAGAGAGCGAGAGGAGGAAGCAGGCTCCCCACTGAGCAGAGAACCCGATGTGGGGCTCGATCCCAGGATCCTGAGATCATGACCTGAGCCGAAGGCAGAGGCTTTAACCCACTGAGCCACCCAGGTGCCCCATGAATGTTTTTATTATCACTCTGTCTTTAGCCTATACCATTCGGTTTATCAAACATTTTTATAATTGATTCTTCATTTGATGATCGCAACAAACTTGTGATGTAAATAGGGTATTAATATCATCCCCATTTCATAAACAAGAAATACAAGGCTTGAGGAGGTTTTAATGTTTTTTCTTTTCCATTTATTAAGCATTCTAGTCCATTACCATTTACAAATGCCATTGCATTTAATCTTCCAACAGTCTGTTGAGGTAGGTGATTTTTTTTGTTATACAGATGAGAAAAACAAATCTTCTTTAGGCTGAATAACTTGCACAAAAGTCCACATTGTGAGTCAGTAGTGAACTTAAGATGCAAAGTTGGATTCTAATTGGTTTTTTAAAAAAATCACATTACATCAGGCTACTCCTAATTGCTTAAAGACAACGCCTTTGACAAGCTCAAAAAGTTTCTTTGCTTACTCTGTTATGTAATAATCCTGATAATTAAAAAAAAAACTGCCTTTATGAATCTATAAAACAAAACTTGCATGAAGCCAAATTGAAATTTGATGTATCTAATTTTTAGAGTTGTATCCATATTGTGTGAAATAGCTGGTTAGGGATTCAGACTGTGGTTTGCCCATAAAACTTACTTCATTTTTCACATTAAAGAATTCGTAAGCATTTGGCTGAAACCTCTTTAAAGGGTCTCTAGCCAAGCTGCACAGAAAATTGTTCAAGTCAAAACAAATGACCCCAGTTCTACTGAGAGAGACAGAGAGAGACAGTATACTTTAATTCAGTGTGTTATTAAAAATTATTCTAGGGTACCTGGGTGGCTCAGTGGGTTAAGCCTCTGCCTTCAGCTCAGGTCATAATCTCAGGGTCCTGGGATCGAGTCCTGCATCGGGCTCTCTGCTCAGCGGGGAGCCTGCTTCCCTCTCTCTCTCTGCCTGCTTCTCTGCCTACTTGTGATTTCTTTCTCTGTGTGTCAAATAAATAAAATCTTTAAAAAAATTATTCTAAAAAGTTTGCTCTACTTCATAGTAGATTTGGCAAACTAAAGGATCACTTTTCTTTCCCTGAATTCTGTATTTAACCCACCCAACTCAGCAGACATTTATGTTAGCATTTATATACTGATAGCTGTCTGTCGTACTCTGTTTTAAGTGTTAGGGATACTGGGGCACCTGGGTGGCTCAGTCATTAAGCATCTGCTTTCAGCTCAGATCGTGATCCTGGGGTCCTGGGATCGAGCCCTGCATGGGGCTCCCTGCTCAGCGGGAAGCTTGCTTCTCCCTCTCCCACTGCCCCTGCTTGTGTTCCCCCTCTCACTGTCTCTCTTTCTGTCAAATAAGTAAATAAAATATTTAAAAACCAAACAAAAAATAAGTTTTAGGATACAGAAAACAATTGTGACAGTGTCTTGCCCTTATGGTGTCCACAGCTGAGTTCTTAGTGCTCAGTACTGAAGATGTACAAGAAATTGGTATATACATCCTTTTCTTTTGTGAAGTGCAGAAAAGATAGCAGACTTACCCTATTGTCTAGGATTCCCAGTTAAAGTTTGACTCTAGAGAATTTAGTTTTTAATATGTTTCTCTCTTTCTGTCACTCTCCATCTCTTTGTCACGGACACACACACACACACACACACACACACAATAGCACGGTAGCTTGGTCAGAAGTAAGCCAAACAACATCTCTAAATCTTTACCAGTGGAAAACTCCATGTTACCACTTTAACACAGAGGTGGCAACCTGGGAGATGATGAGCTAAGTCAGGGGTTGAAGTGAACATCTAATAAATTCCATTGGCCAGAGGTCAGCTCTCTTGAAGGCAGGTGGGCATTCCCATGGCTGTGTGAGAGGGAAACCAGTCTTCTGAAGTTTTGTTTTGTTTCTAAAAACCACACCCTTCCCAGCATGACATCTTGAAAAGCAGCCAGAGTGAGAAGGCTCTAAGGTATTTCTAAAGCCTGATATGAAATGGCAGGACCTTTTCTGTGTCTGTCTGGCTCCGAAATCCCAGGGCAACTAAGAAAACAAGAGGTGGTGAAATGGGAACAATTGATTTTTTTTTTTTTCTGAGCTCCAAGTAAATACGGTTATTCTTGTATCATCGTACGCAAGAATTTTGACAGACTGTTGCTTCTTGGACTTGAGATTTAACCTCTGATCTATGCCTCACCCTCTTATAAATACGTGATTTTGCTAAATGCCTAGTGGACAGGGTGCAGTAACGTATTTGGGATTTTCTTGATTTCACACTTATCAGATTGTAGTGATTAGGAGGCCAAAATCTTCCCCCTCTACACACATACATTTCAGCTTGTAAAATCAGAATGAGTCTGGTATCCACCCTCTCCAAAAAAGATGCTCTTATTGTTATGAATTGATGGTGCTTTTAAATATCAATACTGCTTAAAACTATGGAAATGAGGTACACTGTGTCAGGACAATGTTTTATAGGGGCAGGGATGATTTCCCCACCTAACAGGAAACCATTCTCTCTGAGAGGGTAAGGGATTTTCCCAACATCCCTCAGAGCCAAGACTCAAGTCCAGCAACTCATTCCAGGGAATGACTTTGAGACCCTTCTTGATCTTCTCCCTTCGCCAGGAACCCCACAGTCTTTCACAAAGATTTACCCTGCCTCAGTTTCTCCATTATAACATGGATCCGACTATATTGGCTTCTTCCCACCATAGAGATATCCCATTACCTTCTAGAAAGCACTTAATCCTACTCACAAAGAGCAGATATTTAAATGGCAGATGCTCTTTTTTTATATTCACAACAGGAAAGTAGAAAATTAAAGGCAGCAAAGCACTAGCCTGTGAGCCGCTTGAGGCAAAGGTCTTTCCGGTGATTTTGGTGTCCCTAGCAATTAGCATTGCACCTGGCATGTAAGAAATCCTGAAGAAATGTTTGCTGAATAAATGAAAGAAGGATGTTACCCCCCCCCCCCCAAGAAATGGAAACTTTTATAATTGCTCGCAGTATCTCATCCCTGGAGCAGTGATCAGATGTCATGCTAAAAATAGATGTGAACTGTTCCTCCTGCATCCTTCCCTCGTACCCCTCCTGGACCCTGGCAGCAAGGAGTGTCATGTCCACGTAGATAATACTGTGATAATACTGTGATCCCAATAGACTGCACACCATTGATATTTGCCCCAGCCTGGGCACTATTGGAAAGTGCCCAGCACTTAAACTTCCTTAGCTTATGAGGTACTCAGAGCTCCTAGTTCAGATTTGTCTATGAAAAACATCGCTTCTCAGGCATGCAGCAGGTGGCCTCTCCCAACTACTTTCCCTATAGCAAGGAAATGGTAACACAGCAGGAAAGCAGCCTGTGTCACTAGGATGTGCAGAACCCCTTAGAGCTCAATGATTTCACCAGTTGTTGGTAATGCTGCGCAGTGGTCCATAATGAGCAAATGGGAATAAGATGCTAGTCCTTATTGGTGCCACTAAGGACTGCATATGCATTTATTCTGAAGGAAGCCACCAGGAAAATAACAGCAACAACTATTGTACATTTGCCAAATGCTTCATGTCAGATCTCATTGTGATTCTCAAAACCACTTTGTGGGAGGAACCTCACAATTTTGCAGATGAACGAACAGAGGTTCAGGAAACTTCCCAGGGCCCCACTGGTAGCTAAGGACAGGCTTAAGATTCAGAGCTGGCTTCCTAACCTAGAGTTCCTAACCCCCCTTCCTCTGCTCACACAACTGGGGGTCAGCAGCATGAGGTTGTAACTGGAGAGAGGTGCCCTCCCCACCAGTTCACTTAGAGAAGAGCATGCCCATAGCTTCATGCTGTTGTCTAACGCATGGAGCTCATCATTTCCTTCTCGGAGACACAAGGCTGGCCATCTGAGCCTTGAAAATGTATGTAGCTTTAATCAGTTTGGATTAATCCTACTGCCTTAAATAACTCCTGTCCCCTCAGAGAGGCAGTGCCTCCTTTTCTGTGTGAATGATAAGGTGGGGTTGCATTCTGTGTCTCCTCATTCACCCTTGACAAATTTCAGAGGAAACCAGTGTATAGCAGAGACGCTTCTCATGTGTCACGTGTGGTGTTCACACCTTTGCCTTTCTCCATTCAAGTGTCCATCAGTAGCTCACACCCTTGAGAAACCAGCAGGCAGCATGAACCTATACCAAGGGAGGCTCTGGAATGGACACAGCTTTCCATTTTACTTAGTACAGAAAGGGGTTATGACTTTTGCAAGCAGTGAATAAGAATGGGTGTTGAATTACACATGATAATTAACAGGAGGAATTACCAGTCATTACCAAGAGTCAACCCTTGACGTCCGTATGCTCTCTTGTAATCTTCCCAACACATCTTGATGTAGAAACAATTACTATTCATGTTCTGCTTATGAGGAAATTGAGCCCAGAAAGGTTAATAATTTTCGTAATGATACACAGCTTGTAAGTGGCAGAGCCAGGATTCTGACCCCGTCTATATAAGTCGTATTTTGTACCCTGTCTACTGTTAGCAGCCATCATGTCCAACCAAGTGAAAGCAAGTGACACAATCCCAGTATGAGTGTGTTGCCAGGAACAACTGGATTTAAATGCCCAAGAAGGAGACATTTTTCTTGAAACTCCTCTAAAACATTTGCCTAGAAATCAGTTCTCAGTGGGTTGCTTCTTGTTATACAAGATAACCCCAAAAAACATAACACAGATAACTTTTGCAATTCTGAAAGCATTTACCAGGCATCTATTTCATGCAAAATAAGCCAGAATAAGGTGTTGCTGCTTTAACGCAGCTCCCTACTTCAGCATTATGATTGATTTCCTTGTCATTGTCCCGTTCTGGAAGCAAACTCCTTCAGGTTCTTATTCAGCACTATATGCTAGGCACCTAGCACAGTCCTGAGTCTAGAGCACAAGGAACCACAGGCCCTGAGGTTTGTGGATCAGAGATGGGGGGAGGCTTCCGCACCTCTAAGGAGTTTGCACTACAACAGAGAAGTCCGGCGTTCACATAATCAGCACAGCAGATGAGAGGTAGGAGAGCAAGATGTCAAGAGAGATAACGAGAGAGTTGAGGACGCCTTAGGTTCTAAAGGAGAAGTAAGGTGTTAAACCAGATGGGAAGATATAATGGAAATAAATTGGCCTCACAGAGATCCAAGGTCAACCTTGGGTGGCTTGGGTGAAGTTAACCTCCCTGCACTTTTTTCCCCTTATCTCTAAAACTCCCTCAGAGCTTTGTTAGGAGAAAGAACATAGTATTTCAATTACACAGCACAGATACTAGCCCTCAGGTTCTCAGAAAACATGAATTCTCCTTTAGATGGTATAAAGATTGGAGTACTTTCAAATCTCAGATGAGTGTTCTCCCCAGTGTTAGGAACTTGACTGAAAAATGTATGAAAAGCGAAGGCAGAGATATGACTAAAACCTTCAGAGAAAGGGGCAGGGATTGGTTAAGATTAAATAGAAGTGGCAGTGTTAGATTTGGTTTTGTTGAAAAGTCTGATTTTCAGTACTATTATAAAACATAAAGAAGATTTACATCTCACAGTTTATGTATCTGCTTGCTTATTTATTTCTAGAGCATTTCTAACCATAAACTTGTTCATCTTTGAGAAGATGGAGACAGTGCTCCTCTTCTCCCTCTGTCTCTGTCTCTCTTATATATACACATACCATTTATATTTGTAAATACAGATTCTGTTGCTTTTGCTCTGATGAAATTACTTGTACTTAAGTTTTATTTTCTAAAAAGGAGCGAAGAGGGGCACTGGGCTGGCTCGGTCAGTGGAGCATACAAGTCTTGAAATCGGGTTCATGAGTTCAAGCCCCATGTTGCCCAGGGAGCCTACTTTAAAAAGTAATAATAAAATAAAAAATAAAGGGGTGCCTGGGTGGCTCAGTCAGTTAGGCTGCTGACTCATGGCTTTGGCTCAGGCTATGTGAGTTATGGGATCGAGCCACATGTAGGGCTCTGCACTCATCAGGGAGTCTGCTTTGAGATTCTCTCTCTCTGCCCCTCTCCCAGCTTGTGCATTCTTTTCTCTAAAAATGGATAAATAAACTTTAAAAAAAAAAAAGAAAGAAAGAAAAGCGTGACGAGATGGGTAAGCACTTTTTTTTTTTTTTAAGATTTTATTTATTTATTTGACAGACAGAGATCACAAGTAGGCAGAGAGGCAGGCAGAGAGAGAGGGGGAAGCAGGCTCCCTGCCGAGCAGAGAGCCCGATGCGGGGCTCGATCCCAGGAACCTGGGATCATGACCTGAACCGAAGGCAGAGGCTTTAACCCACTGAGCCATCCAGGTGCCCCGGTAAGCACTTTTAAACATAGGATTTGTGGTGTCAAAGTGGAAAAATTGAGGGCACGATGTATTCCAGTTAAGACAAATGCAATACAGCACAGCACTTCCCCGTCCACAGTGGGGAGTGTAAACACTGTAGAAGATGGTGTAAAACAAACATTTCAAAAGCAAGGCAGAAAACATCTGGGAGATCTAATGAGCCATACAATAAGGAGAACACAGTTTGCTATTAAAGCAAGTAGCCTGTTGTGACATACAGAGTGTGACAGCCAGAAGAGCTTTACAGAGTGCTGATCAGTTACAGGTTAAGTATCAGAGAAGAGTTTCCAATGTGTGACATGCCTGTGACGGGGAGAGTACAGAGATCACCTGAAGAACGATAAAAATATCAGTGGGATTTGGAAGCAGGCATGATTAGACAGGATAAAACCTTAAAGTTTGATAGACGATTTAACCTTGAAAGAAGTCCCACAGGAGAAGCGTGTTGTCTTTTTCATTAAGAGAAACCTTAACATTGAACATGGGCAATTTCAGAGGCACCTGGGTGGCTCAGTCAGTTAAGGGGCTGTCTGCAGCTCAGGTCATGATCCCAGAGTCCTGGAGTCAAGCCCCGCATCAGGCTCCCTGCTCTGTGGGGAGCCTGCTTCTCTCTCTCCCTCTGCTTGCCTGCCTACCGCTCCCCCTGCTTGTGCTCTCTCACTCTCCCTCTCTGTGTCAAATAAAAAAAGGAAAGGAAATGGGCAATTTCAGCGCCTGTAGGCATTTTATAACTGAACTCATTTAATGATTCTGCTCATTTCCTCATTCATGATTCATTCAGAAAATGTTTGTTGAAACCCTATTATTTAAATGCCTCCTGCACACCGGACACTGTTAGGGACAGGGAACCCTAAGGAGAGTGAGTTGTGGTTTCTGTTCTCAGAGAGCTCAGTCTAATGGGGAAGATGGGCAACTGCACAAATCACTCCAATTTGGTGTGATAAGTACAAAAAGGTAGCAAAGTGGTCAAGCGGGGTCAGGGATTGGCACTGAATTGCGATGCTTAAGTAGGGGAGAGGAGGTGTGATGTTAGGTTTTTATCACAGTAGCACTGTCCTCAAAGTTGTAAAGGAGGCATTCCTGGGAACCGATGGAGGACTGACTTACTAGTTCCTGGGAAATGCCTGGTATTTAGGAAGGGGCAGTGTGGAGCATGATCAGAAGACACTAAGAGATCCTGCTTTGTCTCCCAGACCAGATGATCTTCTTCTCTGAGAAGTGCTAAAGGGGTCTGCATGACATCTGTGCAAAGCTCTGACCAGTACCTGCACTAGCTAACCTGCCCATCCATGCACTCACGTAGCCTGAGATCCTGTTTGGAACAGCAAAGAGCTGGATGGGCCTATCTTCTGCCATACTTCTCTGCAACTGTTGAATAAATTGTGGTCTTAACCATATGATGCCATTAAGGGTATTAAGAAATATATCTACGTATTTGGGAGAAGGCAGGAAAAGATCCAAATTACACAGTTATAAAGGAAGATAAAGGCATTAGCATAATACATATTGATCTCAAATGAATGTGGGTATGTGTGTGTATGTATATGAAATGAGTTGATAAATGTCTGTGCAAGTACAACAGGTATCTCTAGAGAAAGGTGTAGCAACAGACAGCAGTGAGAGGGAAGGAAGAAGAGCTAACCTCTCAGCTTTTATTCTCTGTTTTTCATGTAGTCCAAATATTGACAACATCCATGAACTTAATTTTGTGACTTAACGAAGAAATAATTGCCCATGAAGCACTAAGTAGAGTGTCTGCCATGTGATGCCAATTAATAATTAATTGACTCTTAGGATGGCAAGAAAACATGACTTGCCCTAAAAAATTTAAATCTGCATACAGTGTCATATTGATTGTTATAAATGAATGCGTTCTTCTGTCAAAAGGGATTTAAATAAATTTCATAAATTATGATCAATAGATTTTAGATTAAATGTATGTTCTGCTTATTTAATCATTTAGGATCTAATTATTTAGAGCTAAGTTTTGCCCCAAAGATACAGATGTAGTGAAAAGAAGGGACACATGCATCCCAAAGTTCAGAGCAGCAGTGTCCACAATAGCCAAACTGTGGAAAGAGCCAAGATGCCCTTCAGTAGACAAATGGATAAAGAAGATGTGGTTCATGTATACAATGGAATATTACTCAGCCATCAGATAGGATGAATATCCACCATTTGCACCAACATGGATGAAATTGGAGGGGATGATGCTGAGTGAAATACGTCAAGCAGAGAAAGACAGTTGTCATATGGTTTCACTTATATGTGGAACATAGGAATAGCATGGAGGACATTAGGAGAAGGAAGGAAAAAATGAAGGCAGAGGGTGCGGGGGAATCAGAGAGGGAGAGGGAGACAAACCGTGAAAGACTATGGACTCTGGGAAACAAACTGAGGGTTTCAGAGGTGGTAGGGGTTTGGGGGGATGGGATAGCTGGGTGATGGGTATTAAGGAGGGCACATATTGAAATAAACTCTGGGTGTTATACACAAACAATGAATCATGGAACACTACATCAAAAACTAATGAAGTACTGTATGGTAACTAATGTTCCATTAAAAAAAAAAAAAAAGATGGCGGAGAAGTAGCAGGCTGAGACTACTTCAGGTTGCGGGAGATCAGCTAGATAGCTTATCTAAAGATTGCAAACACCTACAAATCCAACGGGAGATCGAAGAGAAGAAGAACAGCAATTCTAGAAACAGAAAATCAACCACTTTCTGAAAGGAAGGACTGGCTGAGAAGTGAATCCAAAGTGACGGGAAGATAGACCGCGGGGGGAGGGGCCGGCTCCCGGCAAGCGGCGGAGCAACGGAGCACAAAATCAGGACTTTTAAAAGTCTGTTCCACTGAGGGACATCGCTCCAGAGGCTAAACCGGGGTGAAGCCCACGCGGGGCCAGTGTGGCCTCAGGTCCTGCAGGGTCACAGAAGGATCGGGGGTGTCTGAGTGTCGCAGAGTTTGCAGGTATTAGAACGGGGAAACCGGCTACAGAGACAGAGCCGAGGAGTGACTCTCAGCTCGGGGTTACCTTGAACTAGTCGCAGGCTCGGTCAGCTTGGAGCGCAGCTGGAGGCGAGGGTGAAAGGAGTAATTGGGCGCTGTTCTCTGAGGGCGCACTGAGCAGTGGGGCCCCAGACTCTCGGCTCCTCCGGGCCGGAGACTGGGAGGCCGCCATCTTCATTCCCATCCTCCGGAACTCTACAGAAAGCGCTCAGGGAACAAAAGCTCCCGAAAGCAAACCCGAGCGGATTACTCAGCCCGGCCCTTGGTAAGGGCGGTGCAACTCCACCTGGGGCAAAGACACTTGAGAATCACTACAACAGGCCCCTCCCCCAGAAGGTCAACAAGAAACCCAGCCAGGACCAAGTTCACTTACGAGGAGTGCAGTTTCAATACCAAGGAGAGCAGCGGAATTCCAGAGGACGAGAAAGCAAAGCACGGAACTCATGGCTTTCTCCCCATGATTCTTTAGCCTTGCAGTTAATTTAATTTTTTTTCTTTTTCAATTATTTTTCTCTTCTTCTGCTAAATTTTTTTAACTTTTACCCTTTTCTTTTTTAACGTTTTTTTAGCTAGTTTATCTAATATATATATATATTTTTTTCCTTTTTATATTTTTTCATTATTGGTTTTCTTTTTTTATTTGTTTCTTTTTTTCTTTTTTTTTCTTTCTGAACTTCTTTTTATCCCCTTTCCCCCCCTCGCCCCACGATTTGGGATCTCTTCTGATTTGGCTAAAGCATATTTTCCTGGGGTTGTTGCCACCCTTTTAGTATTTTACTTGTTCCTTCATATACTCTTATCTGGACAAAATGACAAGGCAGAAAAATTCACCACAAAAAAAAGAACAAGAGGCAGTACCAAAGGCTAGGGACCTAATCAATACAGACATTGGTAATATGTCAGATCTAGATTTCAGAATGATGATTCTCAAGGTTCTAGCCGGGCTCAAAAAAGGCATGGAAGATATTAGAGAAACCCTCTCGGGAGATATAAAAGCCCTTTCTGGAGAAATAAAAGAACTAAAATCTAATCAAGTTGAAATCAAAAAAGCTATTAATGAGGTGCAATCAAAAATGGAGGCTCTCACTGCTAGGATAAATGAGGCAGAAGAAAGAATTAGCGATATAGAAGACCAAATGACAGAGAATAAAGAAGCTGAGGAAAAGAGGGACAAACAGCTACTGGACCACGAGGGCAGAATTTGAGAGATAAGTGACACCATAAGATGAAACAACATTAGAATAATTGGGATTCCAGAAGAAGAAGAAAGAGAGAGGGGAGCAGAAGGTATATTGGAGAGAATTATTGGAGAGAATTTCCCCAATATGGCAAAGGGAACAAGCATCAAAATCCAGGAGGTTCAGAGAACCCCCCTCAAAATCAATAAGAACAGGTCCACACCCTGTCACCTAATAGTCAAATTTACAAGTCTTAGTGACAAAGAGAAAATCCTGAAAGCAGCCCGGGAAAAGAAGTCTGTAACATATAATGGTAAAAATATTAGATTGGCAGCAGACTTATCCACAGAGACCTGGCAGGCCAGAAAGAGCTGGCGTGATATATTCAGAGTACTAAACGAGAAAAACATGCAGCCAAGAATACTATATCCAGCTAGGCTATCATTGAAAATAGAAGGAGAGATTAAAAGCTTCCAGGACAAACAAAAACTGAAAGAATTTGCAAACACCAAACCAGCTCTACAGGAAATATTGAAAGGGGTCCTCTAAGCAAAGAGAGACCCTAAAACTAGTAGATCAGAAAGGAACAGAAACAATATACAGTAACAGTCACCTTACAGGCAATACAATGGCACTAAATTCATATCTCTCAATAGTTACCCTGAATGTTAATGGGCTAAATGCCCCAATCAAAAGACACAGGGTATCAGAATGGATCAAAAAACAAAACCCATCTATATATTGCCTACAAGAAACTCATTTTAAACCCGAAGACACCTTCAGATTTAAAGTGAGGGGGTGGAAAAGAATTTACCATGTTAATGGACATCAGAAGAAAGCAGGAGTGGCAATCCTTATATCAGATCAATTAGATGTTAAGCCAAAGACTATAATAAGAGATGAGGAAGGACACTATATCATACTCAAAGGATCTGTCCAACAAGAAGATCTAACAATTTTAAATATCTATGCCCCTAACGTGGGAGCAGCCAACTATATAAACCAATTAATAACAAAATCAAAGAAACACATCAACAATAATACAATAATAGTAGGGGACTTTAACACTCCCCTCACTGAAATGGACAGATCATCCAAGCAAAAGATCAACAAGGAAATAAAGGCCTTAAATGACACACTGGACCAGATGGACATCACAGATATATTCAGAACATTTCATCCCAAAGCAACAGAATACACATTCTTCCCTAGTGCCCATGGAACATTCTCCAGAATAGATCACATCCTCGGTCCTAAATCAGGTCTCAACCGGTATCAAAAGATTGGGATCATTCCCTGCATATTTTCAGACCACAATGCTCTGAAGCTAGAACTCAATCACAAGAGGAAATTTGGAAAGAACCCAAATACATGGAGACTAAACAGCATCCTTCTAAAGAATGAATGGGTCAACCAGGAAATTAAAGAAGAATTGAAAAAATTCATGGAAACAAATGATAATGAAAATACAACGGTTCAAAATCTGTGGGACACAACAAAGGCAGTCCTGAGAGGAAAATATATAGCGGTACAAGCCTTTCTCAAGAAACAAGAAAGGTCTCAGGTACACAACCTAACCCTACACCTACAGGAGCTGGAGAAAGAACAAGAAAGAAACCCTAAACCCAGCAGGAGAAGAGAAATCATAAAGATCAGAGCAGAAATCAATGAAATAGAAACCAAAAAAACAATAGAACAAATCAACGAAACTAGGAGCTGGTTCTTTGAAAGAATTAATAAGATTGATAAACCCCTGGCCAGACTTATCAAAAAGAAAAGAGAAAGGACCCAAATCAATAAAATCATGAATGAAAGAGGAGAGATCACAACTAACACCAAAGAAATACAGACAATCATAAGAACATACTATGAGCAACTCTATGCCAACAAATTTGACAATCTGGAAGAAATGGATGCATTCCTAGAGACATATAAACTACCACAACTGAACCAGGAAGAAATAGAAAGCCTGAACAGACCCATAACCAGTAAGGAGATTGAAACAGTCATCAAAAATCTCCAAACAAACAAAAGCCCAGGGCCAGACGGCTTCCCGGGGGAATCCTACCAAACATTTAAGGAAGAACTAATTCCTATTCTCCTGAAACTGTTCCAAAAAAATAGAAATGGAAAACTTCCAAACTCATTTTATGAGGCCAGCATCACCTTGATCCCAAAACCAGACAAGGATCCCATCAAAAAAGAGAACTACAGACCAATATCCTTGATGAACACAGATGCAAAAATTCTCACCTAAATACTAGCCAATAGGATTCAACAGTATATTAAACGGATTATTCACCACGACCAAGTGGGATTTATTCCAGGGCTGCAAGGTTGGTTCAACATCCGCAAATCAATCAATGTGATAAAACACATTAATAAAAGAAAGAACAGGAACCATATGATACTCTCAATAGATGCTGAAAAAGCATTTGACAAAGTACAGCATCCCTTCCTGATCAAAACTCTTCAAAGTGTAGGGATAGAGGGCACTTACCTCAATATTATCAAAGCCATCTATGAAAAACCCATCGCAAATATCATTCTCAATGGAGAAAAACTGAAAGCTTTTCCTCTAAGGTCAGGAACACGGCAGAGATGTCCGTTATCACCACTGCTATTCAACATAGTACTAGAAGTCCTAGCCTCAGCAATCAGACAACAAAAAGAAATTAAAGGCATCCAAATCGGCAAAGAAGAAGTCAAACTATCACTCTTCGCAGATGATGTGATACTATATGTGGAAAACCCAAAAGACTCCACTCCAAAACTGCTAGAACTGGTACAGGAATTCAGTAAAGTGTCAGGATATAAAATCAATGCACAGAAATCAGTCGCATTTCTCTACACCAACAACAAGACAGAAGAAAGAGAAATTAAGGAGTCCATCCCATTTACAATTGCACCCAAAACTATAAGATACCTAGGAATAAACCTAACCAAAGAGACTAAGAATCTATACACAGAAAACTATAAAGTACTCAGAAAGAAATTGAGGAAGACACAAAGAAATGGAAAAATGTTCCATGCTCCTGGATTGGAAGAATAAATATTGTGAAAATGTCTATGCTACCTAAAGCAATCTACACATTTAATGCAATTCCTATCAAAGTACCATCCATCTTTTTCAAAGAAATGGAACAAATAATCCTAAAATTTATATGGAACCAGAAAAGACCACGAATAGCCAAAGGAATATTGAAAAAGAAAGCCAAAGTTGGTGGCATCACAATTCCGGACTTCAAGCTCTATTACAAAGCTGTCATCATCAAGACAGCATGGTACTGGCACAAAAACAGACACATGGGTCAATGGAACAGAATAGAGAGCCCAGAAATAGACCCTCAACTCTATGGTCAACTAATCTTCGACAAAGCAGGAAAGAATGTCCAATGGAAAAAAGACAGCCTCTTCAATAAATGGTGTTGGGAAAATTGGACAGCCACATGCAGAAAAATGAAATTGGATAATTTCCTTATACCACACATGAAAATAGACTCAAAATGGACGAAGGACCTCAATGTGAGAAAGGAATCCATCAAAATCCTTGAGGAGAACACAGGCAGCAACCTCTTTGACCTCAGCCGCAGCAACATCTTCCTAGGAACATCGCCAAAGGCAAGGGAAGCAAGGGCAAAAATGAAGTATTGGGATTTCATCAAGATCAAAAGCTTTTGCACAGCAAAGGAAACAGTTAACAAAACCAAAAGACAACTGACAGAATGGGAGAAGATATTTGCAAACGACATATCAGATAAAGGGCTAGTGTCCAGAATCTATAAAGAACTTAGCAAACTCAACACCCAAAGAACAAATAATCCAATCAAGAAATGGGCAGAAGACATGAACAGACATTTCTGCAAAGAAGACATCCAGATGGCCAACAGACACATGAAAAAGTGCTCCATATCACTCGGCATCAGGGAAATACAAATCAAAACCACAATGAGATACCACCTCACACCAGTCAGAATGGCTAAAATTAACAAGTCAGGAAATGACAGATGCTGGTGAGGATGCGGAGAAAGGGGAACCCTCCTACATTGTTGGTGGGAATGCAAGCTGGTCCAAACACTCTGGAAAACAGCATGGAGGTTCCTTAAAATGTTGAAAATAGAACTACCCTATGACCCAGGAATTGCACTGCTGGGTATTTACCCTAAAGATACAAACGTAGTGATCCGAAGGGGCACGTGCACCCGAATGTTTATAGCAGCAATGTCTACAATAGCCAAACTATGGAAAGAACCTAGATGTCCATGAACAGACAAATGGATAAAGAAGATGTGGTATATATACACAATGGAATACTATGCAGCTATCAAAAGAAATGAAATCTTGCCATTTGCGACGACGTGGATGGAACTAGAGGGTATCATGCTTAGCGAAATAAGTCAATCAGAGAAAGACAACTATCATATGATCTCCCTGATATGAGGGAGAGGAGATGCAACATGGGGGGTTAAGGGGGTAGGAGAAGAGTAAATGAAGTAAGATGGGATTGGGAGGGAGATAAACCATAAGTGACTCTTAATCTCACAAAACAAACTGAGGGTTGCTGGGGGGAGGGGGGTTGGGAGAGGGGGGATGGGGTTATGGACATTGGGTAGGGTATGTGCTATGGTGAGTGCTATGAAGTGTGTAAACCTGGCGATTCACAGACCTGTATCCCTGGGGAAAAAATATATTATATGTTTATAAAAAATAAAATTTAAAAAAAAATGGCTGTATTGAAGAGGGAGGCTTCCAAATCCAGATTACATAAGACTTGGCTTAGGCACCAGAAATTTCCAGTCAACTTTGATGGTTTTATCTTTAGAGTACTAAACTTTAAAAATATTTAGCATTCAGAGGCACCTGGGCGGCTCAGTGGGTTAAGCCTCTGCCTTCGGCTTAGGTCATGATCTCAGGGTCCTGGGATCGAGCCCCACATCAGGCTCTCTGCTCAGTGGTGAGCCTGCTTCCCCCTCTCTCTCTGCCTGCCTCTCTGCCTACTTGTGATCTCTGTCTGTCAAATAAATAAATAAAATCTTTAACAAAAAATTTAGCATTCATAGGTTATTATCCAGTTATCTTCTTATCACTGAAAACCAAAGTTAAATCTTCTCCTTTATGATATCCTACCCCATAATAATCAACAGATAGTCAGTAAATTGAATTTAAATTTAATTTTGTGGAACTTTTTATTATAAGATTTGAAACACTGTAAGGAGATCATCTTTTATTATGTTCATTTAGTCATCCTTATTTTTATGAAAAATTACGAATAAATTAAATTGAAAATCAAATTGTTTTTTGAAATGTACTGAGGAAATACTTTATGATGAGTTTCTCTCTATAAAAGAACAATTTATAATTTGAATTAGCATTTAAAAAATTCTCTATGGTGAGTTTCTTTGCAATTAAAAGAACCATTTAAAATTTGAACTAACGTTTTCACATTTATCTTGTGAGTGAATTGACCTTCTCACCCACTAGATTTTGCTAAAGCAAGACACTGTATGCCAAGGAGATAGAACAAATTGTAATCAATAATATCAAAACTTCAAAAGCTTTTCCTTTTTACATGCTGATTGTGCTAATATCTTAAAACCTGTTTGTGCTGTCTTCATTTTTATTGGATTGACATATGGAAAAAATACTTTTCCTATGAAGAAATAGTGTGATATATACCTACATTTTCTTGATTTTTTTTAGACCCATATGTTTCTAAAATATATTTACCCCCATTTCCAATGCCGTTCTCTAGAAGCTCATTTAAATGTGTAATGCATATTAGAGTTGATGAAGTTTGACATGGACTTTTTGTATTAAAGTTATAAGGCAAAATTGAAGTGTGATCCCAAATGATCAGCTTCTAGCAACCCTCTAATTGCTAATTCCTTGGATATTTGTTTTGTTCATGGATCTTGGTGTTTTGTGGGCATTTTGTTTTGTTGTTTGTTTTTTTTTTTTGCCCTCTTTTCTAAATTAAAGTTTAATTTTGAGGTAATCATATATTCATATACAGTTGTAATGAATATTATAGGAAGATCCATGTAATGTTTACTCATAGTTCTCCCCAATGGTAACATTTTGTAAAACTAAAGCACATTCTGATAGCCAGGATATTGACATTGATGTAATCCATCAATCTAATTCTAGTTTTCTAAGTTTTCCTTGTACTCGTCTGTGTGAGTGTAGTCAAGTGTAGAATATTTTTTCACACGTTCAGTATCCATTACCAACAGTCAAGACAGCACATTTTCATCACCACAAGAATGCCCTGTGCTGCCTGTTTATAACCTCACATACCTCCTCCCCCGTGGACTTTTCACGTGTTGGGGATTTGATGGCGATATATTTTCTAGTTACATTTGGAGAAGTAACTAATTGTCCTTTTCCTTTTGTCAATGTCTGCAAATAAATAACATTAAGCAACTGATCCCTCTGTGTTCATTGTTCTGAGTTGTGCATCTCCCTGATACTTGGCAAAGGAACCAGCATCAGAGGCAGGTAGCTGCCTTGGCTATGCACCATTTCTCCTTTTCTGAAGGCACGGGATCAAATCTACCATCTTTGTTTCCTTTTCCAGATTACGCTCGATTTGAGGCCAAAATCCATGACCTGCGCGAGCAGATGATGAACCACAGCATGAGCTCCGGGTCCGGGTCCCTGCGAACCAATCAGAAACGCTCCCTGTATGTCAGGTAGGCAACGGAGCATTTCTTACTGTGATCTGCACTTTGTGAGCAATCCAGCTTGAGGAGATAAAAGCAACACCTTGTAGCTATGGAACATGTGTTTTTATTAATAGTTCATCACCATAAGACGTCAAGTTTAACCACTTTGAAGATGTTTTTGAAATGTTATTACATTACTTTTAACAAGTTGCTCTTTGAGAATGTTATGGTCCAGGGTCAAGTTCTCAGCACTGGTTGCAGTAAAAATAATGAAAAGAGATATTTTCATTCCTGATCATCTTAAATTGAGTATATGGACCAAAACCTTAGACATTTTCTTACTGTCAATATACGAAGAAAATATTCTTGTCTCACCTCTTGATCTGCTTGATATATATTGCATGAACTTGGTGTATTGATTGAAAATCAAAAGCACACTGCTAGAGACTTACATGCTTCTTCCCAGCAAGTGGAAAGACTTTCTTCCGTGGTATCTCATGATCAGTTGTTTCTTAGACTATGAAAGGTACCTGTTCCTTGCCTGACAAAATTCATTAATTCAGCTGGAAAAAAAAAAAAAAGTGACTGATTGAACTTGAAAAGTGTTGCAGTCTTTCATCCCTCTAGCTAACTGTTGAATAAGATTCATCATCACTGAACTATAATGTGTACCTCTTCTTAATGCGAGCCTCCTATATTCCTTCCAAAATATACTTCATCAGTGCTGACTGTAATTTTTAAAGTAATATAAGTACTAACAACCAAAGGGGGGAAGTGATATCTAATACATTGTCAAGGTGAATCTATGGGCCAGACGAGGAACCATACCCACCCTCACTGCATTCTCCTCTCTTCACTTGGCCCCAGAATCTGGTCCGAGTTCCACCTAAGGTCATATCCTCCTCACGTGAAATTTACTGTCTTTTTCTCGCATGAAGGGTATGCTATGGATACTAAATTATGGACTTGAATTGATGTGCCCTGTTGATTCCACTTTGGCTATGAAGTTATCTTCTATGTGTATCAGGTAGGCACAGCAGGGCCAAGAAGGGAGCAGGATTCCAGATGGTGGCACATTCTTGATGGCCTTGAGTTGCTGGACACCTAGAACAAGCATAGAGTCCCTCCTTATTCCAGGAGGTTCTAATACTTCAAAAGCCCAAGATTTAAGATAAAAACAGGATAAAACAAAGAGAAACTACTTTTGACTATTAATGTTCCAAATTTGACTGACTGAATTTCACAAGGTTATTCAGATATACTGCAGTGTAATCCACAACAGGAACTATTAAGAACCACCCTGGAACATGTCTTGTAGTGAAGTCACAGATGTGATGGAAAGTAGCTATTTCTTTTCTCCTCACCGGCTTTATGTTGCTGGTCTTTGTGATGCAAAATATTTTAAATCTTGAAATGTTTTAGTCTTGGATAGCAGATTGGGAAAAGCCAATTGGGTTAATAGGATAGAGAAAAATCAGTTTATGCAAATGAAATGGGTATATAGAATAACACTGGAAGGAAAAATTGCCATACTGTTATCTTATTAAAAAAATAGAGTGAAGAAAAATATTAATGTACTAGAAAAATTTTGCTGAAAATATACTGGTAGGAATTTAGTCTTTTGAATTAAGTTGTGGACGGTTAGGAAAATTAAATTGGGTGATACAGTAATGGAGTGTAAAACTAGTGGACTTATTTTAAAGAGTAGTATTAATCAGACCCAAACCTTTATTCTCTAAAATGATAAATAAAAGTATGACATACAAAAGAGATCAAGACTTAAGGTAATAAAGAATCTTATCTTGTATCACATTCTAATAGTTGGAAATGGAATTGAAAGGAGGACCTCTTTCAAATGACACTTAAAATTAAAAAAAAAAAATAGCTGACACTTCCTGGGAAATTCTCCAGATGATCTCTCCACTATACAAATAATATGGTATTTGTTTTCCAAATGTATAATTATTAATACTTTAGTTAGTACCTAGAGGGCTGTCCTTAGCATCTAAAGGACTCTTAGAGGCATAACATTGGAAGAGGTAGGGGACATGCATAGAGTAAAATCAGAGGAAAAGAATTTTCAAGACCTCCCCCACCTCGGCCTTGTTCTCATACGATGTGCCTACCCCAACAACAGCAATGACAAGGCAATCAAATAGAATGAACTAGCAAGGCCTAAGGGGAATTCTTACTAAAAATGATCCAGCAACTTTGTACCTTTGTCCCCCACTCTTTATTTTTTACAGAGGGGGGGTGAGTTACACCAGATTTAGCTATAGGATTTTCATAGTGATGCTTGCTTTATCTAGAGCACTGGAATAGGGCTGGTGCCAGTTGGTTGTACTTATTTTAGAAAGTCAACCAAGTTCCTCTCTCAAAATAAATGAGTAACAGGATTTCTCTGATTATATAAATATCAGATGATAAGCATGTTTCTTTAATCTCAGAATGACATCCTGGAATATTATTCTCCTTAGCTTTATGGAAGTCTAGGGCTGGATGGAATCTTAGCCAACCCCAGGTCCACGGCTTAATTGACAGGACAGGAAACTGCGGCCCCAGAAGGGGAGAGTCAGAGTCAGATCTTGGTGGCAGAGTCAGATCTTCTCCCTGCCTTTGCATTCGGCCTCCCAAGGGCTCAGCTTCTGCGGTATCAGCTGTTGAATGCACTTGAGCTATGATTCCCAGTCTGCTTCTGGCAGCACAGCCCCCAACTCTTAGATGAAGAAATAGGTTAGCCAAGAGGAGAAACTCAAACATAAACCCCTTGGGGGTTACACAGGATAAACTGCGCTGCAGGACATATGGGATTTCTTTAGTTTTATTGGTATTTTTCCATGAAGCCAAAACCTAAACCAGAAAGCTAACAGCCTCTCTTTGTTCTGTGATAAACAGTTTAGCTGACTTGTAGAATATTTGTGCCACAAAACCACCCCTTCCCCTAGGAGTTGCCTCCTCTTCCCTACACACACACAAACACACACACACACACACACACACACACACACACATATCCTCCCCCCCACACACACCCCCCACCCCCACCCCGGCTGTGTCTGAGAGGCTGCGTCTTCTCAGGATCCTGCGTCTTCTCAGGATGCTGCATGAGCTGGCCTCATTCCCTCACCAGAAGTAGTCCTCCCAGGTGATAGCAATTTGTTTGCCTGAAAGTGCCGAAAGGAGGGAGGGGGAATCCGCACATCCGAGCCAGGCAGGGTTTCAGACTTGAGCCAACCGTCTCTATTTTCCAATCTATTTGTAATTATTTTCCTTCTTTGAATCTTTTGTGTAAGGCGCCCAAAGTGCTTTGGTGATGCTATGCAAATGGAGTTGATTGCTGCTTATGCTAACACTGTACCTGTTCTGTGCGAATGATTTGGATATATTTGATTTACTAGGCTCTTTGTATTGTGTATTTCCTGCATTGTGAAACATAGAGCTGTAGAACCTTAAAAGTAAATAAAATGTAAAAAATTTGAATAAAATATTTTTCAAAATGCTCCACAAGTACATTTATGAATTCTTCAGACGTAGATGCACTTGGGCTCCCGAGCCACTGCAATACAGATTTTTTTGCACGTGTTTCGAGGCTATGTGGGCAGATGGAGCTCTCCCTGCCTCTAAGATACGCGCTCTTACCTACCAGCTGGTGAATGCATCCCTATGACAGAGAACAAAGCTTTTCCTGTTACTAACAGGAATGGACCTTTATATTCAAATGCTACTAAGAAAGGTCAGAGAAGCAGCTGCTTGAAATCACACAGAAGTGCAAACAGCTAAGGAAAGTGCCTCTCATAATATAAAGGAGAGCAGGAGTACCCAGGGCTTGAAGAATCAGGAGAGGAGGAAAGAAAAGCAGCCAAGTCCACCAATGGGAGTAAAAGATCGCAGGAAAGAGTGAAGCCTGGCCCATGTTCATTAGTTAATTAAAGGTATCCATTTTGAGAGCTTAAGTGAATAATCTCTCTGTCTTGAATTTGGGTTTAAAAGTCATTTGCTTTGATTTATTTGTACATTATCAAGCTGTTTTGGAGTGTATATTTTGTGCCAAGACCTATAATGGATACTGAGGACTCAGCCATAAAAGTCAAAGTTTCCTGTCATAAGAACCTTCCATCCAGTGGGAGAAACAGATGAGAAGATGACAATCACAGTGCAGTGTGGTGTGAAAAATTATCTCTAGAAAGGCCTGGCATCTTTAATTGCTTTGTAATGCAAAGATACCCAAATTGGTCCTTAAAGATCTTACGTGAGTTAACTTACACGTTTTCAAGTCTTTTTACTCAAAGTAAGAAAAACATTCTTCATCGTGTCCCAGTAAATACATAGACAAAGTTTTTTTTATTAAATTGTGCTTTTTATGTAAAGTGGATTTTGTTGTGTTCCATTCTATTTGTCTCCCTTTAAAAAAAAAAAAAATGAAGGCCACAGCTCATCAACTTGATTTAATAACTCACTAATGGGTCACAATGTACAGCTTGCAGATCGAATAAACCAGAAGGGGCACTCTAGGCAGATGAGACATTGTATGTAGTCAGGAGAGCACACCTTCATTGCATTACATGGAGCAAATCTCTGGGCTGGTGTTTCAGCCATCTTGGTACAGATGAGGAAGTGGAAGTGAAGGGAAATATTTGTCAGGCACCTTCTGTGAGTCACCTGTTGTGCTTGTGGTGTTATACAAATGTTTTCCCATGTGGTTCTCCCAATGTCTTGAAGAGACAAGGAATGTTTCTTCCATTTTACAGATGAGAAAACCGAGATTCACAGAAGTTAAATAATGTCCCCAAGATCACAGAGTTAGACTGGATGTAAGCGTAGACATTCAGGTCCTGTGTGGAGGGTAGTGGAGAACAGTGTTTAAGAGCACAGTTGCTGGATTCTGTCAGACAAAATTTGAATCTTGGTGTTGCCACTTACTAGCTCAAGTGACTTTGGACAGCTCAGTCTCTCTGGCCTTGGTTTCTCTATCTATGAAATGAGAACAATAATAGGATACCATAAAGTGGTCATGAGGACTAAATAAAATAGTGAATTTAAATACTTGTCATGTAGGAAATAATGGTGATAATTAATTCACCATTGATTAAATAATGGTGAAATTAATTGGTGATATTTATCATATATTATAAAGGCAAACTTTCCCCTGCAGGACAGAGAGACCATAGAATTGGTCCTGAACAAATTACTGTTTTCTCAGCAGAGGGATGAGACACTCTTGTCCCTTTGCTTTCCTTCAGCAAGGGAAGGAGGACAGACTTTCTGGAGCCTTTTTACATTTTCCCTCGTCTAGACCCCATGAAGGCTGAAGGGAACCCCAGGATTGCAGGCTCCAGAATGCCCAGCTCTGTCAACTCACCAGACATCTCTCATACCCCACAAAAGAGTTTACCCAGAAGCGGAATCTGCAAAGTATTCAGCTGAAGCCACAGATGGGAAGAGTCACTGTGCTTACAGCTGGCCTCTCCAGTTTGTCCTCGGTATCTCTAGCCCATGACTCTTCCACTTCTCCTCTACATTCTTTGCCCCCTCCAAACCCTCTGAACACCTCTTGCTGCTTCCTGAGACAGCTTTTGCTTCAAAAGCTCTAATATGACAAATGCTCTTAGGTCTGCCTCCTGCCTCATTGTTTAACATAAGGCTTTCGTACATTGATTCCTCAGTGCACTGATTCTTGCATTCAATAAAGATGGTTTACATATGTTCCTACAGTGCACCAGTCTCTGGTAGATGTTAAGGATACAGAGATGAGTAAGAACATACACCTCCTTCCCTCCGAAGTCCCATAGTCCGTATCTGTAGGCCTGTCAAATAGTGGGCAGATCATTACTCCCTGATACCGCATGTGTTATATGCTTTGCAATTGTTATCCTTTTTTAATCTTTGCAGTATGCCTGTTAGGCTTCCTACAGTGACACCTGGACAGAAGACCACTGGTGTTCAAAACTCATCTGTTAAAATACTGATCACTCTAGTCTTTATTAAGTTTTCATGGTAAAGGTTCTAGAAATGGAAACACCATTCGGTACTAGACCTGCAAATTCCAGCTAACGTCTTCATTTTATAATAACATTTATTATTATTTTATAAATTTTTATTATTTTATTATACCCTTAGTGCCATATGCCACAGTGCTTGGCATAAAGAAGTTTCCTTAGTAAACATTTGTTGAATGAATTAATTCCTAGACACTCTTTCCTAGCCAGATGAAAAAGAAAAAAAGTAGAATTTAAGTCAAGATCTTTGAACAACCAGTCCTATGTAAGTTTGATACCAACTGGGCTGCCGCCAGGTCCATGGAGTCCATGGTCATGTCCAGGGAACACAAGCATTACTTACTGGTGCTGGGATTTCCAGGAAACATCTGGCACTACAGGACCTTTCAGGCTGCTTCATTTATCTGCTTTACTCTGTGACTCTCTTTAAACTGGAGGCTAATTCAGTAATAGATTTAGACCAACACACGCAGCCAATACTCTCTTAGTGAGAGGACTTTGGGTCTCATTCTCAATATCCCTAGTCTTCCAATTGGAAGTTACATCAAGGATGGTCTTGAGACAACAAATTCCACTCAGGATTCTTTATCCTGATGGGTTTTTGTTCTAGGGGAAGGATGTTCTCACCTGATTGATTTTGTTGGGTAGGGAAAGCTACATCATCATATGGGTAAGAGACTCTGGTCTTTTTTTCTTTAAACAGTAGCATACCCTTCCCCTCTACTTTCTGCTGCAGTGTTCTGCCGATCAGTAACCCGGGGGTGGTAAGGAAGAATGTCAAATGGAGACTGTCAGGGGACTTCACTCCAGTATGAAACTGCTTCTGATTTCACATGGCTATGGATTTCTCAAAGATATTTAAGACAAAGCCATGAAATCTGTGGATTTATCATTAACCAGAATTTTACCTTCCTTCCCTCCAAACTTAGACCCAGCATGTTCTCAGCAGCGTTCCCAGAGGACCTATTACACTCATCTGCTAGTACCAACCCAGTACTAGCCCAGGGCTGGCTGACAGTGGCGTTTGTATTACTTCTCAGTCATTCACTCATATACTCTTATTTAGCAAAAGCATCATTTATTCATTCAGAAAGATGCTGTATTACAACAAAAAAGGAAGTCTGAACCGCTTGGATTCAGATTTCTTATCTCTCTTAGAATCTTACTGAGAGAGTCATGACCAATTATGTGAAACAGTTGAACAGGATGAAGCGGAAAGTCTAGAGAAAGTCTAGACTTGGGAAGCCAGAAGGGGTCTGGAAAAGGTACTGAAGTGTCTGAGTGGCCTGCGTACGCCACACTGGAAGGCCAGAGCTCACGTGCCCGGACTCCACTCCTGACTTTCCACACCACAGTGCTGTGCCACGTAGGATTACCGGCTCCATGCTACAGAAGGCCAACAGTGTAGAGGCTCACAGAGGCTTAAAAAACCACTTACACAAGGTGCTCTCTGGCCAAGCCATATTCTTTACCCTGATGTATCTCTCAGTGAAGCCCGTGAGTGGATTGTCCTTTGATACAGTAAAGATGAAGTTGACCCTGTCAGGGCACAGGTTAAACTCATATCGATCACCCTTCCGTTTGGTTTACGCTCTAAACTGATTTTCTCCCAATAGACCTGGCTTCTGGTCCAGGCTTCAAAGTTTACCGATCGCTAAAACGGAAATCTCATTTATAAAATGCATCTCATCCCTCTTTCACAGTCTTGTTGTTAGGATTAAGTTAAACTAAGTCTATAAGAGAGCCCTCCAGATGGGACTCATTAGGTAAAGGGGAGGGCCTGTTACCCCTGTAAGTGCTCAGAGCCTACCTCCGAAGCCAGTGCCTCCTTTGAAGCAGAATAGAATTCGATTCTTCATTTATACTTTGAGACTCATTAGCATTATGCTCACTCTTTCAGGCATTTGCATTTTTAATTGCATCTTTAATTGTGGAATAAAAGGCTTTGTCTTCAGGCAGCTAATTTTATGCCAGAAATAGAAAGGAGGAGGAGTCACTGGGGATCTGGGGGAGTTTTCTCCTTCTCTGGAAATCACAGCTTGGCCCTGATTTTAAAAGGTTTTTAATTTTTAGATTTCTGTGGAAAGAAGGACAAAAGATACATGGGTGGCCTTTCCATTGACCATTATGCCAAAATCTAGAATCTTTTTTTCCTCTACCTCTATGCCAAGATCTAGAATCCAGGTATCATATTTTTATTAATGGTGCACCCTAATTCATTCACTCGCTCATTCATTCATCCAGAAACCCTTTTTTGAGCCATAACTACCCACTTCATACTGCACTGTGCACTGTGGATAAAAAGATTAGTAGGACATCTCTGCTGTCTTAAGGTGTTCAAGGGTCATGCTACCAACCTAGCTTCTGCCCCCCGCCCCCTCATCTCTAGAGGAGGTGCCTGTTCCTTTAGATCGAAATTACTGCCTCCTACAACAATCTAGATAGCTTTAGCCAGAAGAGAGAGCAGAACCTTAAAAGATGGACACAGAATGCTCACAGGAGGGACAGGTGACAAGCGAGGGCACAGAAGAATTGAGGGAAACATACCTGAAATCGTGAGGTTAGGTTAGGAGGATAGGAGTAGACTCTAGCTGTTTGCTCTTTAATCTCAGTGCCTGGTACATTATAGGAATTTGGTAAATACTTGTTGAATGAACTCTTTGAGTGGCAGTTGAAGATGGTGATTAGGGATTAGGAAAACCATCAACAACTCAGTGCTGGCTGAGTGAGCTCCTGCCCCTCTGTGTTACCCTGAACCACGCCAACTTCTCTCTTCAATCCTTCTCATGCTCTCCGCTTCCTACCAGTTGATTTTCCTGTCCCCTCCACTGGACTGGTTGGGGATCACCTCTCTCAGATGGAGATTTGCTTGGTTACGGCACAGTCTGGCAAATGGTAACTGCTGACTCAGTCCAGTGAATGAATTATGGATGTCCCAAGATTGGAGAGCATTTAACTTTAATTAAAATTTTACTTGATTACCTCATGGCTTGCAAATGGTTCCCTGCCCAACAAAGGTCTTTATGCCTTCGTGATCATATGAGTAAGCAGCCCTATTAAGTGGTGATAATCATCTCAGGCTAGGTTGGGTGTTTTTTAACCATTTAGCCAAACAAATGCCATATTTAATATAAGTAGAATTAAACTTCAAATTCATTTTCCCTTTTATTATAAACTGGTAATAACTAACAATAACAAACATAGGCAAATGCTTTTAAAATACTTAGTCATAACCATAATAAATTACAAATTATAATTGCATCATACTCTGGGCAAGCAGTTTGGGAAGCACCTCATGTGGGTTATTTTATTTAATTTTCAGAAAAACCCTGTGAAATAGGTGCTGGTTTTTTTTATCCCCATTGTAAAGAAGAGAAAACGGAGGCCAGGTTTAAAGTTTACCCATAAGAGGCTTCGATGGGACTAGAATCTAAGCATGTTGTCTTATGCCCCTACCTGCAGTGCTGTGTGGCTTTCTGGAAGGACTGTCAGGGATTTATTGATATGATATGGTCCGTCTGTTACGTCGGTCTTATTTTCCCACAGTTTTTGGCTAAGGAATCTGAGGCTCAGAATATTAAGCTCCCTACTCTTTTCTCTAAGGATAGAATAGCTCCAAGACTTTGCTTCAGTCCACTTGCTTCAAAGATGTATAAACACGCATCTCACATGTATCTTTGTCTAGTGTTTGCTTTGTGTTTCATTTACTGCCATGTTATGTAGCACATAATTTTTATAGAACTACTTTTGCTTTATGAATGTTGTTGTATGGGCAGTTGAATAACCTCATCACCCTAGATCTGGTGCCCTCGTTTGAGGACACACAGAGCATGTGGCTTTGTGATTAAATTGAGTGAGTCCATGCTGAGGTATGGCAATTGCAACTGGGTGAACAAGGTCCCTGCCCCTCTTTGGCTCAGACAAATTCTGCAGCCTGTGTAGCACATCAAGGAACACAACTGAAATGCCTGTCACACATAGTGCCCCACCATTTGGGGGACCTGCAGCTTCACACCCACTACCACTGCACACCCACTACCAGCCACGCAATGTGTGGAGCCGGGTGCAAAGTACAAAGGTGCAGCTTCTTGTTCAAAATTGAAGAATATCAAGATAGTGAGACCAGACCATAATACTCCAGCACAGGACATGGGTCCCACACCTAGGAAGCCAGTCCTGCTGACAGCTGGGTTAGGACATTTGGCTCAAAGCTGAAAGCATGTGTGTTTTTCTTAGTAAAGCATGTAGTGCATGAAACTATGAAGTCAGCATTGAGAACGTTTTCAAGGATCCAAGTTTTGTCTTTACCTGCAAGAGTACTTCATATAAATTATCTCAATGCCTGATTTTATGATCTGCAGAAACACTCTGTGCCAACCCTCTTAATGCCTAAGAAACTTTAAATTCCCACTTGCTTTGAGCTTTCAACAGTGCACTTTGAGTCATCTCTCTCTGCCGAAGTAAATCTTCCAGAAGCTAAGTAGTGTCATTATTTCACATTTATTTAGCACCAGCAGTACATTTTCATCTTCCTGTTCCACAAGTTTCTGCCCCCTTCCTTTGTTCCTTGGGCCTAAATTTTTAAGAAAATGCACAGAAGTTTCTCAGAGAACTTTGGAAATGCCTCGAACCTGTGGGTACTGGTGTCCTTTCCAGGCATTATTTTCTAAGTGCAAAGGCTCTAGGACTTCCAGATTCCCCTGACCAGCAATATTAGAATTAAAAAAAAAAAAAAAAAAAATCAGGGACCTGACGTGGGATTGACAACCTGATTTCACCACATAAGAATTTTAAAGATAATAAATACAGATACAAATTATCATATATATTTTTAGTTTATTATTCTTTATTTTTGTCACCATTTTATATGAGAGAGGGCACTTTAATGCCCAAAGAAAAATATGAACATAATAGGAGCATCAGGAAAAGTATTCCAAATTTTGAAATTTATATTTTTAAAACCTTGCTAGATGAATCTCTGTATTTCCACTGTCCATATAATCCTAACTCATCACTGAAAAAATTAATGACACGTTCATTAATTTTTTTTTAAATTTTTAAATTTTTTTATTTTTTAAAATATTTTATTTATTTATTTGACGGACAGAGATCAGAGAGGCAGAGAGGGGGAGAGAGGCATAGAGGCAGGCAGAGATGTTGGGGGTGGGGAGCAGGCTCCCTGCTGAGCAGAGAGCCCAGTGTGGGGCTCCATCCCAGGATCCTGGGATCATGACCTGCGCTGAAGGCAGAGACTTTAACCCACTGAGCCACCCAGGTGCCCAATTCTTTTTTTTTTTTTTTAAGATTTTATTTATTTATTTGATAGACACAGAATATAGGCAGAGAGGCAGGCAGAGAGAGAGGAGGAAGCAGACTCCTGGCTGAGCAGAGAACCCAATGCAGGGCTCCATCCCAGGACCCCAGGATCATGACCTAAGCTGAAGACAGAGGCTCTAACCCACAGAGCCACCCAGGCACCCTCATTAATTCTTAATCCTGGATCTTTTGGTCCAATCTGAATGATTCGAAAATGCTTGGGATTCACTTTTGAAGTTTGTTTTTTCTTGATAAAATATATCATGTTTTAGATTGGCTTTTTCCTCATCTGTTTGCTTTATCTTTTATATGATTTTCTCAATAAGTAGGAAGCCCAAACCTATGCTTTGTGATACACTGATGTTCTTTAGTGATGCTTATTAAAAGGTAAGAAGGAATTTCCCCTCATCAAAGTTACCTTCATTATTTTTTAAATTCTCCTGTCATGTATTGACATTTATGTCATTGTTTATTCATTTTAAAAATAGTCTCTTTTAAAAAGTATCATTGTAATTATAGTATCTTCCATTATATTTTAAAACTTTTTTAGGCTGTGATCATTTCAGGCCAGATTGCTTGTTTCATGTGCCATCTCCACTTTAATTTTCCTAAAAATATAGATTTGGCCTTTCAGATGTGGGATCCTACACTTTAAAAAAAAAAAAATCTGGTTCCATGGGTAAAATGCTGAGAAAATGTGATGCTAACTGAATAGAACTTTACAATAAATAGGATATTTGGAAGCTTAGTGACCTCTATTTTAAAAATACAAATTCTCATATACATTAACTCTGTAGTTAGTTCTTACTCTCCAGACAAAGCTCTTAAACCAGTTCTGGTGGCTGCTGAACTGTTGCATCCCCTTCTTCCTATCAAGGAGAACTCTGAGTTAGTCATCATGGAACTATCTCCATGTTTCTGGTTGCTGTGAAGCCAGCTCAATGAGGAGTTTCTGCATTTTCTAAAAAGCTTGTGTTGAATGAATCCCACTGTGGGCTCTTTTATCAAATGATGACATTTTTCTCTTTTCCTAAAATTCCCTGTTCCTGCCCCTTCCCTCTTAAATGGATGTTCCATACTACTTCCACCTCCACAACACACTACAGTCCTCTTCTAAGTCCTTGATTATATAATGGGTTCAGGTATCCTGAGGATAAGATGGCGATAAGAATTTAAATTTCATAATATCTATGAGGGAGTGTCATCATTATCCCCATTATACAGTTAATGAAACCGAGGTTAGATCATTTATGTTAAGAGCAAAGAAGAAGGAAAACAAGCTCAATTTT
The DNA here is from genome assembly GCF_010015895.1 of Lontra canadensis. NCBI lineage: Eukaryota > Metazoa > Chordata > Mammalia > Carnivora > Mustelidae > Lontra > Lontra canadensis. The sequence continues at coordinate 15,989,757 of NW_022631001.1, forward strand.
GTCTGCCAAATCTCTGTTCTTAACCTTAATGTCCAGGTTTTCTAGAAATCCCCATTTTCTAGATTTCATATATGCCCCTTCATTCATATTGGTATTTTCAATTGTTATAGAAAGTCCTGCAAGTTTTATACTAGGACATATAGTCATTTAACATATGATTTATCGCCCTCATTAATAACTAATGCCTTAAAGAAGAATATGGATGATGAGTATGGATTGATGATGGCTCACATTTGAGCCACAGAGTTCTTCATCTACCAAGCATTCACAGTGAAGAGACTTTTCTGGCTGCGGGCCGCTGAGTACAGGAGGGGAGCCTTGCAAAACCTTTTGACTAACTTATAGCAAGTATGAAAGGGTGTGAATTTAAGTTTTTCTTAAGTAACTATTAATTATAGGAGACTGTAAGAAAGGAAATTTACAGTCCTATGTCTCTCATAAACAGAAGATCAAGAATATAAAATTAAATATTAATTTATAAAGGATAATGTAGGCACAGAATGCACAAAACTTCTGTTCATCGAAAGATACCATGAATAGGATGAAAGTATAAGATAGAACATAAGAGAAGATTTGTAATAAACATATGTGGCAAAGGAATTATAACCAGAATATCTAAAGAACTGCCGCAAGACGTTAAGCAGAGATAGAAACGACATTTTTTTAAATGGTCAAAAGACTTGAACAGATATTTCATGAAAGAGGAGGTATATAAATTGTCAGTTCCCACATGAAATGGTATTTATCTCATTAGTCATCAGGAAATGTAAATTAAGATATTAACAGCAAGCATGTAGAGACTTTCATGTGTTGCTTATGGGAGGTAAATTCTTTGACCACATTGATAAACTGTTAGTATTTATTGTTGTTAAACATATTATACTCTGTGATTCACTGCTAGGTATATACACAATGGAAATATTTACATAAGTTCAACAAAAATCCATAGAAGAATGCTTACAGCTGCATTATTTGTAATAGCCTAGTCCTGGAAATAATTCAGCTGTCTACCAACAATAGAATAGGTAAATAAGTTGTGGCATATTTATGCAAGGGAATATTGTACAGCAGTGAAAATGAACAGTTGCTGTGTACAACAGCAGATAAGAATCTTGCAAATACAGTGAAAGAAGCCATGCAAAATATTATGTATATTAGTTTTCTATGCTGCTGTACCAAATTACCATACATTTAGTGGCTTTAAAAACCATAAATCTATTATCTTATAGTTCTGTAAGTTTTAAGTTCTTTAAGGGTCTTACCAGATTGAAACCAAGGTATGATCAGGCTATGTTCCTTTCTGGAGGCCCAGGGTGAGGATATGCTTCCTTCTTATGAGAGTTTCTGGTAGAATTCCATTCCTTACCATTGTAAGACCACAGTCTCTGCTGTCTTGCTGGCTGTCAGGTGGAGAGCCATGCTCAGCTTCTAGAGGCTGCCACATTCCATGGCTAGTAGCCCTTTTTTTCCTATGGTATATGCCAGGAACATTGAGGTGATGCCTTCTCACTTGCGCCTCTCTGGCTTACCCACAAAGGTTCTCTGCTTTTAAAGACTCATGTGATTAGGTCAGGCCACCCAGATAACCCAACATGATCTCCCTGTTTCAAGATCCCTCACCTTAGTCAAACCTGGAAGGTCCTTACTCCATGTAAGTTACATATTCACAGATTTCAAGGATTAGGTCATGGGCGTTCTATGGTGCCGATCTTGTACAACAATATGATTCCATTTGTAAAACCCTCAAAAACAAGCAAAATTACCCTATGGTGATAGAAGAGAGTGGATTACCTTTGGGATCACATTTCTGAATGTAGACTAGGAATAATAATATCCATTTTGAAGGGTTCTTGCAAGTGTTAAATCCAACAAAAGGGTCAGTGGCCTTGAAAAGTGTCTGTCATGAAATAAATACAGTATTTGCTATTTCCTATTTCCTTCTTGTCTCCTTCCCCCAACTTCATCCTATCACCTGTAAACATACGGGATAGGATATTTTAGAAACTTGCAGACTTCTGACACTTCTGGCCTGAATATCCCCTAGAAATCAGGATTTAAGCAGGAATTCCAGGAGCTACTTGGGATAAAACAAATTTCAGAAATAGTGCTCTTTGGAATTTGTGTATTTGAAACACTGATGAAAAGACAAAAACTGTTACATGATCTGCACCAGCCCCATCCATAATACCAGTTGCTGTACTTTTTAAGCTACTTGAACCCAAATCAGTGCTATTATACCAGTGAAAAAGTGGTTAAAGTAAGGACTTTTTAAGGTAGTTGGACTAATCCCAGATCAATGTAGAACCACCAGTCAATGCTTCTAGATGTGATCTTTTGCTCAAAAGCTCGGTCTGTGGCTCATAGGGTCTAACACAGTCTAAGCAGAAAGAAATGCCATAAATATTTGTTCAGTTCACTTGAAATTATGGAGGGCATCTGGTTGTTTATTTTTTTGTTTCCTTTTGTTTTTCATTAAAGCTGCTGTTGCCCAACCCATTGACTTCTTGAATGTGCTAAGAAAGAAGCCTGGTGAAATGAGGTCTAACGTTCATCTCACATCCGTGTGCCTCAGACTTTTTCATCCATTCATTTTACAAACGGTTATTGACATTTCGTGTACCAGACACTTGGACACATCCAAGGAATGCAGGAATAAAAACATTCCATCTGCTTCAGAGTAGCCCCAGTTTAGGGAGGAATATCCAGATCTGATATCCAAATCCATCTCGCCATCTGGCATTGAATTTGGATTGGTCTGTCTTCACTAAGACAGAAGGGATTTCTGAGCAGGGGGAGCCCTGCCAGGGGGGTCCCATTGCCAGCCTCTCTCTCACTGTAACTGGTCCACACTGGCTTCCTCTCCAGGGAGGAGCCAAGAAGAATCTCTAAATTGGGTTTTACTAACTGCCTCTTCTTCCTCTATCTCAATGTTCCTCAACCTTGGCTGCACGTTAGAATCACCTGGGCACGTATAAGGAAAAAAACTTCTGTTTTCCTTGTTGCTCCTCACTGAATGCTTCACTTCTGACACCATGTGTGTGTGGATTTTCCCCCACACCAGCCAATTTTTCCAACACCAGCTGTGTGTCCTAGAATTTAACTCAGTGCTGACACTCTCTGCCTGGATACCTGGAGCTAACATCAGATCCCACAAGTTGTAGGTCCTGTCCCCTGTGCTTCTGGCTGACTGGCTAGAAATCATCGGTCTCCACAATCCCCTCTTCTTGTTTGATGATTTCTTAGAGCAGCTCATAGAAGTCAGGAAAACAATTTACTTAGTAGATTACTCATTTATTTATAAAGTAAAACTCAGGAACAGCCAGATGGAAAAAATGCATGAGGTAAGGTATAGATCCTCTGTGTCATTTCTAGGAGAGCCACCCTCCCAGCATCTCCATGTTTTTAGCAACCCAAAAACCCTCTGAACGGGGTCCTAACTCTGCCATTTAAGATTTTTTAATGGAGGCTTCGTTGGCTAGGCATGATTGATTAAATCGTTGGCCACTGGTAATTAACTCAACCTCCAGCCCCTCTGGCTTCTTCAGAAGTTGGGAGTGAGGCTGTATGCCCCAACACTCTAATCACATGGCTCCCTTGTCCAACAGCCCCCATCCTCAGGAACTTTCCAGAAGTCAGCTCATTAACAGAACTGACCTGTGGCTGAAAGGGGCTTGTTATGAATAATAGAAGACACTTTTGTAGCTCTTAACATTTAGGACATTTCAAGGGTTTGAGGAGATCAGGGCCAGGAATGGGACAAAGCCAAATCTTATTATAAATCACAACATCACAAGTGCTCTTAATAGGCCCAAGCCCAAACCTATTGAGTCAGAATTTCTTAAGAATGTCTTCCAAGCATTAATATTTTTTAAAGCTCTCCTGCAGATAGCAGTGTGCAGCAACATTAAGAACCTATTTTATCTTTCTCTGCCTTTTTTTCTTTTTTTCTTTTTATTCTTTTTGTTAGCGTTATTTATTTCCTCATCAACCTGAGAACACCTCCTTAAAATGTCTCAGATTTCTTCCACGGAAGTCTACACAAATCTGCCCCGAATAGGAAGGTCAGTTCCTGGGACATCTTTCAGTTTTGATCCCATTCAGACTCCAAATTGGGAAACTAACCTTGAACCCAGTGTTATAATGTGTTAACCCTTAGCACACACAGAATTTCCGAGTTAAGACTAAATAACTTTGGAAAGCAGGCTGCAAAGATTGGAAAGATTTCTTGAGAATCGGAAAGTTGTAACATTTATATTTTGATTTCCAGTCACTAAGAAATAAACTAATTACAAGTTCTTTTTTTTTTAAGATTTTATTTATTTATTTGACAGACAGAGATCACAAGTAGGCAGAGAAGCAGGCAGAGAGAGATAGGAGGAAGCAGACTCTTTGCTGAGCAGAGAGCCCGATGCGGGGCTCGATCCCAGGACCTGGGATCATGACCTGAGCCGAAGGCAGAGGCTTTGACCCACTGAGCCACCCAGGCACCCCTAATTACAAGTTCTTAAATTACATGAGGTCTCCTTGGAAAGGTTCAGAGAGTACAGTTGAGGTACAAAAAAAAAACAAGTTTGATGTTATCTGTGTGCATGTGGGCGTGTGTGCGTGTGTGTGTGTGTGTGTGTGTGTGTGTGTGTGTGTGTGTAGTAATGACCAGGGTTGCAGTAAGCTCAGGTACAACTACTTCCACCTAATCCTCATTACTGATTCTTGCTTCTGCCCCTTCCCACCCTGTAGTGCCCTACCCCCATTCCCCAGTCCTGCCCATCCTCACCGACCAACCCTAGCTTCTCCCTGCACTCTCTCCTTTACCTACACCACTCCCCACTTCAGGGCTTAGCCTCTCCCAAGCCTCAGCAATCCGTTGGCATGGAAACATTAGATGAGACTGCCTGGTGGGAGAGAGATTCTGTTTCCAAGTGAAAATGGAAAAGATTCAAGTGTGATTCACTTCCAGCCATTTTAACTCTTGAGTTCATCCATCTATTTAAAACCTATCCATGGCTCCAGATCACCTCCTCAGTCTAGGAGATTTTCTTGATCCAGACTCTGCCTTGCCTCTGTACCCCCACCCCCCTGCCGCTTCCCCTGTGAGCCCTGGGCTGCAGCCTCTCTGAGCACCCTACCCTGCTCTTTTGTTTCTCCCTGCCTTTGCACTGTCCCCTTTCTTTGCATTCTAAGAGGTTGCCAAAGGTCTTTCCAGCACCACTTCTTCCTAGAAGCTCTCCTGGCCCACACCTCTGCCCCTTCCTATCCTAGCACTTCAGTTGAAGGGACTGTAGGAAACTCTGAGCTTAGCTGACTGTTTCCTCCTTAGACTGTGAGTGCATCAAAGGAGAAGCAAGCCACTGCTCAGAGCATATACGGTTCTCACAGTCCTAGGGTGGAGTCTTGGTTCCATCCCTTCTTAGATCAGAGATCTTGCACAAGTCACTTACCTGTTCTGAGTGTCACTTTTCTCATGCCTGAAATAGGAATGATGCTCCCACTTACCAGATGCTGGGTATGTATCAGGCACTTGATCTTGCTTAATCCCTACACTAATTCAGTGAGAGATAAGGCACCATTGTTGACCCCCTTTCTCCAGTGAGGAAGCTAAGACTCAGGAGTTGAGAAACCGGCCCTGAATCAGCTTCTGCATGGTGGAGCCAACATTCAAGCCCAGGTCTGAAGCTTTATTTTTCTGCTCTAGTGCCTGTGTGTCAGCACACTGAGCACCTAGCCCTGTGGCTGCCCTTGAGCTTTGGGAGGGGATGGGTGATAGATGGAAGCATCAATGATAAATTATGCTGGAAAAAGCAATCCTATGCTCTCTTTGGGGATCCAGATGAAAAATTAAATCCTCTTGTGCTTTTAAATCTCAAATGCATAGTTTCTCCAAGCTTGTGGCTAAGGTCAAGAATATAAAGGCATTTATCACCTTTGTTCATACCTGTGAGCTACTAGAAAAAGATGGACCTTCCCACTTGAACTGCTGTCCCATCCCCAAAGAAGTGAAAGGTACACTGGCTCCTTGAAAAGTGCTAAGCAGATAAAAGGGCGGGGGGGGGGGGGGCTTTAAGTAGCTGTTAGGTCTCCTTGATAGCTGTCACTGCCTCTGGGCAACAAGCCCCTCAGGGTCCCATTTGCCATCCCACAGAGTCCTGGCACCCTGCTGCTGGGGAGGACAAAGAAGAGGTTGGTCACGGGAGTACCACTCAAGGAGGCATAGTTAAGCTTTAGTGTAATTCATGAAATACCATTCAGCGAATTTCTGTGATTTTCTTTTCTAACCAGTAATTTAGCACAAGAAAAAAAGATGTGCTTTTATTCAAATATTTCTATTTTTACTTACAGATAAGTGTAAAAATCTTTTAATGGAGGGATTCTGTGTTGCAGCTGAGTGTGTGTAAATAATGCCTTGGATTTCAAAAGGATAGAACAAAGCTTGTCAGTTTGTCTAGGACCAGCTACCACACAATGTTTCTTTTTTTATAGCATGCTTCAATCATAGACTTGGTTACCAGGGCTACTGATTTTTAAAATTGTCATCCTGGAATTATTAAACAGCATGGTCTCCTACAGAATCCTAGAAGCAGCGAATAAATAGTACCTCCTTCTATTACATTCTCTCTCTCTCTCCTCCCTCTCTATGTCTCCCCTCCTCCCCTTCTCTCCCCTTGTTGGTCTCTGTCTCCATGTATGTACATTAAACCCAATTCTTTGGACACCTGTATCTGAGGAACAGAATAGTGATGCACTTAAAAGCTTAAGTTCTTCAATCAGATGACCAGGATTAGACTTTGGTTCCTCCATTTACCAGTTGGGTGACCTTGGATGTGTCATTTTTCCTCTCTAAGTCTCAGTTAGCTCATCTTTATACTGTGGAGAATAGCCTCATAATCGTGTTGCATTAATACAATCAGATACTGTTTACAAAAAGCTTAGCACAGTGTTCAGCCCATAGGAAAAGATGCTCAATAAATGGTCACACCTATTATTATTATCTCATTAGACAGTAAAAGGATTCAGTGAGATAATGCATTGCTTCTAGGCAGATAGGCTGTTCTTAATAAACATTAGCTGTCATTATGGTTACCATTGACTTACTATCCTGTGATTGTTGCATAGATGGTAGCTGTACTCCCGTTTCCCAGAGTTCTTTGCATTTCTCTTTGCTTTGATTGCTTCAGTGCCAAGCAAATATCAGGCTCCATAAATGTTTAATTGCCTTCCCACTTTCCTTTTGTTTTCTTTCCAGTCACACCCCGTAGGTAGAAACATGGTTTTCCCACCTTGATACAGATCCTTGCAGCCTGGGGAAAATTGGAGGACCTTTTTTTAAGATTTACTTATTTTATTTTAGAGAGAGAAAAAGAGAGAGTTTGTGTGAGTGGAAGTAGGGGGAAGGGCAAAGGGAGAAGGAGAGAGAGAATCCCAGGCACACTGCCTGCTGAGCAAAAGCCCAAAGATGCAGGGATGGATCTCAGGACCCTGAGATCATGACCCCAGCTGAAATCAAGAGTCGGATGACTAACTGAGCCCCCCAGGTACCCCTGAAGGACTTTTGAGTTGCTGTACAACCTTTTACAAACTAATCCCATCTCTAGCCCTCAGATTTTTAGGTGTAAAACAGGGTCATCTCTGAGCTCTCTCCCCATCTGATATCCATTTGCCTCTCAGATTCTGTTTTAACCAGAGGTGTTGGGGAAACTACAAAGTGCAAAGAGAACTTTGCACTTAGAGAACCACCATTGGCAGTGATGAATTCATGAACATTCTTGAAAACTGCAAACTCTGAACAACGTTACTCCAATTCTCTGACCTAGTATGGTATTTGAGGAGTGTTAAGATCCTGGGGTTACCCTCAAAATTCGGTGGTGTGAAAATAATCCCTAGCTTTGCCAAAATACAGGCATGTGGGTTTAAGCACCGAGCATTTAAAACTTGACTACATTTCCTACATAGAACATCCAGCCTTTGCCCTAGAAAGGTTAATTCTATTGCACATGAAGAGATAATTCTGGATTAATAAGGAAAATCCAGTAGAAAGCCATAGTGCCTCAACATGGCCACCTTAGAGGCAAAGTTTTCCAATAGGATTTTCTTTGCTTTGGGATAGAAAGGGACTGCACTTTGTGAATTTCAAATTTCAGCTTATTTCAACTCTAGGCTGGGAGCAGGAAGTGAAGATGGGGAGTGGGGAGGAGGGATCGAGCCTCCAAAGATCTGTGCACGCTCTTACAGGCAACCTATATTGTTATCCAGAAGAGAAAAATCTTTTTTTTTTTTCATTTTGGGGTTTAATATCCGTTATTCAATGATTCCCTGAAATCTGAGTCTTCTTTTTTGTGTGTTATGAGTATAAAAACCAAGCCAGCTTCATGGGAGATTTCAAAATTCTGCCACCTCTAGCTCCCAGGGCTCCTCCATCTGCCCTCGCTGCACTTGGAGCCAGAAAGGCACACAGAGCCAGATTTCTCATTAGCAGTAAAGAGGTTACTATGAGGACTGTGAGGGTGAGGCGTATGGAACCCTGCTGGGGCATGTTGGGTGCAAGGGTGATGATAGTTATCTCAGGGCCCTGAAGCCCACGAAGCTTGCAAAAACTGTGTATTGAGTGGGGAGGGCACGTCCAGGGTAAGGGATTGCTTGGCTCAGGGGATCTTCTAAGTTCATTATGACACGGGCAGGTTGTGCCCCGGTTAAATACTGTTCTTCTGGCTTGCTCCTTCTCCTCAGAGATGGTCTCTTTCCTCTGTGACTTAACTCATCCTCTGGTTTGATGTAAATATCAGGATGAATCCTATAAAATGGTCAGCGTTTCATATGGTCCTGCCTAATATTTTACTTTAAAAGGGGACTGCTGTTTGAATATGCTAGTGGCTTGCTGTCACATTATTGGCAGGAAAGTAGGCTCTTGGACCACAGGAGGTTCCAAATGAGAAATGTACGCATAATTTCTGTGATTCTGTGAAGAGTTGTGTTGAAGGAACTAATTGGAGACCCTTGGCTGTTTAAGAGAACCCCACCATGGCTTGTTGGATTTTATGTTAAAATAAGAGAGCTATAAATAAAAGAAAAAGATGTCATCCATTAGCATCCCACTCCAACAAACAGCACAACCATTCTGCTTTTAGTTCTTGTGTTAGAATCAGCTCTGGTGTCTGAAAGTTTGTGTGATGTCTGGTTGACCCCACGACTCTACTGAATCCATGTCATTGCTCAGCCTGGAAAGCCATGTGTAGTGTTTTTTAAAATGCTAGAAACTGTCTGTGAGGAGCTCCTTAAATATGAATGTCTAGGGAAGAGGAAGGAAAGAGACAGCTTCTTGTGTACCTGCTTTATTTGGGGGGAGGTTGGCCATGCTCCTTGCCTGCCACTTGTTCTTTTTTGCCTTTGAATTGAAGGTGTCGGAGGGGCTATGAATAAAAGAGTCGTTTCACTTAGTAATAAATATAGGTACTGTAAACCTTTTGTGAACAAGGCAAAACACAACAGAATTAACGAAATGCAAAACACAAACAGGTATACCCTAAATCACTTTGCTCCCAAGAGAGTAACACTTTGCACCCAAGAACTTGGTGAGTGCATAATACATTCCAAGGCCTCTTGATGTGTCCACTCAGTTGTCTTAGCAACACTAGGAGTTACATGTTGCCTCATTCTTCAGATGAAGAGACAGTCTCAGTCAGCAAACTTACCCAACTTCACACAGGGGCAGAATCAAGAACTAAACATGAGAGGCACCTGGGTGACCCTTGATTTTGGCTCAGGTTATGATCTCAGCGTCCTTGGATTGAGACCCATATTGGGCTCCCTGCTCAGCACAGAGTCTGCTTGTCCCTCTCCCTCTGCTCCTCCTCTCATTCTTTCTCTCTCTCTCAGATAAATAAAGAAAATCTTTAAAAAAAAAAAAAAAAAGGAGTATATCTGATTCCCAAATTCATGACATTCACGTTGAGTGCCCTGGGTCTCCTTCCAAATTAGTAGAGAAACTCAAGGTTGTCTTTAACACTGACTATGCCCAGGCAGATTAACTCTTCATTTTAACCTTCAATTGACTTTTTTGTTTTCTAGCTGACCAACAGTGGTACATGCCAAAAATAAATAAATAATTTAAATAAGAAACAAATCATAACTAGAAAGAAGACATGAATCCCTCTTTTTAGCCTTCATAATTTAAGAACCAGTTGCCTTGAAAAGTATGACATGTTTGGTGTTGGTTTTAAACACCACAGAGGGTTTAGGTTGTGCCCATTGATTGGCATTCCTGGGGCATATCTGTCTGTCTGTCTCTCCCTCCTGATCTATTTATCTCAAGTATAATTTTATACCATAAAATGCATGGAATGTTAATAAAAGTATGCATCTGTCCAGCCACCACCCAGATCAAGATACAGAACTTTCCTCATGTCCATTCCAGTCAGTAGACTAGGTCTCACCCCCACCAACCTGAGGTGTGATCACTACTCCAAATTCTATCACTGTAGATTAGTTTTGCTTATTCTTGAACTTCAGTAAATAAATGTAACCTTGCAGTATTGTCCTGTGTCCTCTTTGGCTCCACATAATTTTTTTTTTAAGATTTTATTTAATTATTTGAGAGAGAGAGAGAGAGATCACAAGTGGGCAGAAAGGCAGGCAGAGAGAGAGGGAGAAGCAGGCTCCGGGCCAAGCAGAGAGCCCAATGCGGGGCTTGATCCCAGGACTCTGGGATCATGACCAGAGCCGAAGGCAGAAGCTTAACCCACTGAGCTACCCAGGCGCCCTCCACATAATGTTTTTAAAAATCATCCATACTCTTGTATTTTGGTAGCCTATTACTTTTTCTTGCTTTATATATTATTCCTTTACATGAATATAACATAATTTATTTATCCATTCTTCTGTTGAAGTACATTTAGATTGTTTTCATTTGGGGACTATGAATAAAGCTGCTATCAACATTCTTATGCAAATCTTTAGAAAAAAATAGGCACCCACTTCTCTTGCATACGTATACAGGAGTGAAACTGCAGAGTCCTAGGATAGGGAGATGCTAAACAATTTTCTAAAATGATCATAGGAAATGTCTTTACCTAGATGTGCCTTCCTAAAACTCCCTGGTGGGTGAGGAAGATCTTGTATTCCTAAAAAGGAAGAGGAGAAGAGTGGATATTGGGGAACAATCGGCAGCCTCTGTCATAGACCCCCTAGCTATATTTCATGAGTATAGTAACCAAGACAGTTCCTTCTTTGAATGTCGAGTGTATGAAATGCAAACATGAACTTCAGTTTTTAAGTAGTATTAGCTCTGTTTCTTCCGCTCCCCCTCTTCCCCCCGTTAAAAGTTGTTTTATAATGTTTAGTTAGCCAACATGTAGTACATCATTAGTTTTTAATGTAGTGTCCAATGATTCAGTGGCTCTGTTTCTTGAAATGGAAGTAAATTCAACTCCTTGGCACTGCTAACAGCTGTAATGGGCTGGTGTTTCTAAAGGGCAGCTAAATCGTTTTCTTTGATTTTGGAGAGGATGAGGGCTTTCAGCACCTCTGGTCAAAGTTGCATATTGATAAGTTTACATTTTTAGCTTCCGGCTGCACTCATTTAAGGCCTGTCTCCTCTTAGTGAAACTGAAAGTACCTACAGATTCATTTAGATAGGTAGATATGGATTAGCTAATATTGTTCCCCTTCATTATATTGTCTTTAAATCTCTCTATTGACTGTGAATTATCTGGTTCTTAAGAAAGAAGTTAAATCCTCTGTGAATTCCAAGTTTGCATAATTCTCTAAATACACGAAGGTAAACGGGCTGTTTTCAAGGGGCAGCAGCTCTGTTACTTGAAATGGAATTCAACACAACAGAGACCCTGAAGGCCCTGCAGAATGACATTTCCAGAGGGCAGCATAATTTCTAGCATAGTAAAGACGCTTGACACATGCGGGCCCCCTTCCCTTAGGATCTTTCATTCAAGTGAGGTGCACAGGTAGTTGGGTCCTAATGACAATGTAGGCTGGCAGATGCTATGCAAAGCACAGATGTGGGTGTTTTCACTACTACTTTTTAGGATTTGATGTCGGGAAATGCAGGAAACACACATTTTTTGCATTTACGGACACTGGCACAGTCTTGATCTTTGTGCTCTTATGTTGTGTACCTGCCCGGTGCAGCCCTGTGAAAATACCCTTGGGTGTGCTGCTCTGTGATCCGTTTACTAACCTGGCTGCTACGCTCCTTTGAAAAATGAGCAATGTGCAGAGCATCAGAACAGCAGAGAACAGCCCCATGAGATCTCCCCACATCCGGAGCCGCTCCACCATTGACTGGCTGAGCGACCTTGCCCATGTTCTTAAATTCTGAGTCTCGTTACATCATCTTTAAAAGGACTATAATACCCGTTTTTATCACACAGAGGACTTGGGAGAATTCACTGTGAGTTTATTGGCTGAAATTCTTTGCGATGTTGCCTGGGACTGGATCAGCACTTGTCGTTACTGTTGTCCTCATTTTCTTCTCTGTGGTTATTATTTCCCAGGTGCCATTGCTTTAGAAGCTAGCGGGGACATTATGCATGCTTGCTTGCTTCCCCTGCTGTATTATTCAGTATCACTTCCGAGGGGGTTAGAATGCTCATTTCTCCCTACATTTTAAAAAGATTTCTTTGGGGCGCTTGGGTGGCTCAGTTGGTTGAGTGTCTGACTCTTGGTTTGGACTCAGGTCAGGGTTGTGGGATCGAGCTTCACGAAGGGCCCCGCGCTCAGCATAGAATCTGCTTGGGATTCTCTCCCTCTGCCCCCTGCCCCCGCGCTGTGCTCTCTCCCTCTCTCTCAAATAAATAAATTTAAAATAAAATAATATTGATTTTTTAACATTAGTTTCATTAGACTTTATTTTTTAGAGTAGTTTAGATTCACAACAAAATTGAGCCGAAAGTAAGATTTCCAGTGGCCCCGCTGCTTCCAATTCATGCAGTCTTCTCCATACTCAAATTCCCACTCTAAAGAGGTTGGTTTGTTAGAATCAATGAGCTTACATTAACACATCATTATCCCCTCCAAGTCCATAGTTTACCTTAGGTTCACTCTTGCTGTTGTACACTCTGTGGGTTTTGACACATGTGTAAGGACATGTATCTACCTTCACAGTATCTTTGCAGAGTAGTTTCACTGTACTGAAAATCCTGAATTTTTCATAGGCTATACTCTTCAGTTCCTCAAAAACCCAAAAATGAGTCGACCAAAAATATGACTTCAAGAAAATTCTATGAAAGAAAAAAATTACTCTTAGAAGTTTTACTCTGAGACCACACTTGAAATTCAATGGTAAACTTGGTAACATTTATCTGTGCTGGCTGGGCGATAAGTATACTTGAAATAGAGGGAAAGTCGTATGAGTAAAGGAAGCAGGTTGAAGTATTGTCATTGTGAATATAGTAAACTGCTGAAGCTAAATTTTTAGTGTATTTGGAATCTTGGCATGAAAGCCTTTATCATCACGGTGCTGCCTTTTTTTTAAAATTTAGTTTGGTTTATTTTAATAAGCTCTTCAAGCACTTTGTGCAAGCTTGAGCAGAGATATTCATGAATACATTTCTGCTAAACCATACTAATGAATTATTTATTTTGAAATCTGTCTATATTTGTAGCTATCGATAATAGCAGTTTTAGAGAAATGAAAGCCTTTGAATCCTATATCTGACTTTTCTGAAGTGAAACGTGATATGAATTGAAAACAGAAGGGAACAGATATTTGCAATGTGTATCTCTGGTGAAAGATCACTATCTAGAATACCATACGTAGAGAATACAAAGCAAAGAGAAGGTTAGAGCAGCCCTATAGAAAATGGGCAAAGTTCTGTTAAAAAGCAAAGAAAACACAGATGACCTATTAACATATGAAAAGAGGTTTAAAATCATTAGTAGCCAAGGAATTGCAAATTAAACTGGAATAAGGCACCATTTTACATTCGCCAAAATAACAAAAATTAAGAAGTCTAGTCTATTCCAAGTGTTAGGATACAGGATGACTGGAATTCTCCTCCACTGGAGAAACTGCTTTGGAAAACAGAAAAACATTATTTAGTTAAATTGAAACTATAACCCAACAACTCACTTATTAGGCACATACCTTAGGAAAACCTTTATACACGTACCCAGGAGATACGTATAATCCACAGATAACCCAGTGTCTGGCAGTAGGGTGGCTGGCTGTGTGGCTGTATTCATACAGTGAACCCAGCAGTGGGATTAATAAATAAATGCTACAGACATCAACATGGGTGAGCCGCACAACAGAATGTGGGCTCCAAGAAGCAGGTCATAGATTCCATATCTATATTGATATTCTATATATTTGTTATGGGTACATATGTACCTGATAACACTATAAAGAAAATTAGGGGATGATTTGCCCTAAACTCAGGAGAGTTACCTATGGAAGGAGAGTGGTTATGAAGGACATGCCATTAACAAGAAGGGCATCCAGAAGAATTCTACATTACTATTAGTGTTCTTTGCTTGCCTCAGTTGTGTGTGTGTGCGTGTGTATGTATATATATATAGATAAATATATAAAATAGTCATTTTCTTTTTCTTCAAACTCTACAGAGATTTTATACGATTTCTTGAATATGTAATATTTCTCTCTCTCTCTCTCTCTCTCTCTCTCTCTCTCTCTCACACACACACACACACACACACTGGTTTTTATCCACACACACAGAAAAAGGCAGAGTATGGTCCCAGATAGGCTGTATGGTCATGGAAAATAGAAGCAGAAAGGAAATCGTATTCTTTAAAATGCCGTCATAAGATCTTAATTTTTTTCTTTGACAGATGAGGTTGAACGATACACAAGTAAACAAATTAATTGAGCACTTAATCTATTTCAGGCACTCTTTTCATGTTTGCTGTTCTTCACAGTAGCACTGGGGGGTCGGTAATAATGTGCCCACACCTACCGAGAAGTGCACTGTGAATCAGAGAGGTTGAGCACTTTGCTCAGTCTGTATCTACATCCCCAGAATATAGATGCAGTTCCTCAGGCAGATTCATTTCCTCCCCACAATGCCCTGCTCCCTCTTTAGGTTCAGCATTTTCCCTGCAGGGAGTCTGCATGGGAGATAAGTGGATTCCTAGTCCAAGTCTAAGGGACTTGGACTAATGATGTCCTTGTAGGACTTCTATCCATGCTTTCTTTAATGTAATTTTCCACAAAAATTAGGAGCTCGTGTGTTCATGAGACTAGTCCACTGTCCACTGCCAGCACAATGCTGTGCTTTACTGAAAAACAATGGCCCAGGAGGGCTAATCAGTGTGAAAGCACCTGTATCTTGCAGAGTGTGTCAGAGCACGGGTCAAATCAATTATGTTTTTTGTAATGACCAGATTTTCATCCTGAACATGTTAAGTAATTGGCTGCAATGAAATATGCTAGGGAGAGTTCATCAGAAAACGAATTGAACTGGGAGAGCAGAAAGACTCGTTCATTTCCAGAAATGATATTTGACAACCAGAAACATGCTGTTCATTCATTTCTTCCCTCCGTGATTTATTCTCACTGCAGCACATGAAGCTCTCTGCTGTTTTGCAGAAGTTGTCCTTGATCCTCATCTTTCTTCTTGAGAGAGAGAGCACTGTAACAGAGTTCTTTGGGATTGCAGTCTGATTCTCTAGAAGAAGTTCTGGCAGGTCCAAGGTCTCAGCAAAGGCAGGAACAGGACTTGGTCTCAATGGGCAGACAGGCCTCAGAGCTGGGGGATTAGAAACAATGATCTCAGATTGGAGTAAGTTACTCCTCTACTTAAGAAATACAAGGCACCGTCCTACCTGGCAGCGGTAGTTCCCAAATCTGGCTGATCAGCTAAGTTTGGGAACTATTGGCTCATAGAGTGTAATGCCCTAAACTCTTCGACGTGACATTCGATGACCTTTACAGAGTAACCTCAATGTGCCCACTTCCCCCCGCACTGCCCCCGATATTGACAGGAGAAAAAGAACTCTATCCTTCTTCCAACACAAGGCCATAGAATTTTGCTTTCAATCCTTCAGGAATCACTTAGGGAGCACCTACTGTGTGCCAGAGCTGACAGATACACTAGAGTGTATCTTAATCTATCATTGTATGCTCTCAGCTTGAGTTCAGGAACTGGGACAGATTCCTAAAGTAAGTAACACTACAACCTGCCTTATGCTAAATGACAATGAAAACTTCCGCCAAGGATGGTAAACACAGAGTATGCTTCTCTCTGTCTCAGAACAGACCTCGTTCATAGTTTCCAGCATTCTTGCCTCTGTCTCTGGAAGCAACGTCAGAATCCTCCTCAATGGCCACTGTCACACTGCCTGCTTTGGCACATGAGACAAAGCCTGTTTGCTGTCTCTGCTGTAAACCACAGTAGAGAAGCCTAGTCCATTGCTCCCTGCCTTCACCCTCTGAGGTGACTGAACTTGTCTTCAGACTCAAGGAAAGGCAGGATTTTCCAGACGTAGCATTTATTTGTGGGATGGGCCAGTGGGCAGTGATGAACCCCAGGATAGATGCTCCAGTCCACACTCCTCCCTTTCCTGGAAGGCCGTGTGTACTTGCTGGTCTGAGAACACGAATGGTTTTTGACATTCAAGCTCTAGTCTCTCCTATCTCCCTGCATCATCCATATGAAGCTACGGTAGTAAGTTGTACCATGAGAACAGGGTTTTCAAAGTCGCATTAACTTCAGTCTGTACAGCTTTGCAATTAAATTTTATGCATTCAGGAATGAAAAGTTAAGTTGTGGTGGGAGGAAAGGAGACATAGGAAATCTCCCAAGAGAAACACTGCATTCTTGTCACGGGAGGTTAGTTCCAACAGGAAGAGGAAATAGTAAAATGGAGAGCACAGCTAGATTCAGCCGGATGTGGACTTGAGTAGCATATCCTCCCACCCCCTCAATGCCACCCCCTTGCCTGCCCATCTTTTAAAAAAATAGGAAAATAGTTGGTATGTGGTTTTTTTGCCTGTGTGTGTGAATAATCTGTATATCATGAGCTTGTTTTAAATTATATAAATAATCCACACGAGCCTCTTAAATGTCTTGTGGACCAGGCCTTTATATCCTCATTTTCTGACCCAGAACCTGGCACATTAGGGAAGGTTTTCAATACACGGCAGTTGTCATCATATTACACTCCATTTATCTGTGGCCATCTATCTGTTGATCTCGAGGATCCAGAACACCAGTAAGAACTAGCTAACAGCCAAAACAAATGTCAGTAGGAGCGTGAATTTCCCAGGCCATAGATTTGCCTTAGAAAGATCTCTACAGACTCTCCTGCAAAACCTATTTAGCCTTCGTTCTTCCAAGCTGCTAATATTGGGGGGTTTGCTTGTGCCGTTGCTGTTGTTGTTTACTTATTGTAGGTTACAAGTAGAATAATGTGAACTGGCAGGGATATTAGGTTAAAACTAACCCAATGGGGAGAGAAGAAACTAGTAGGATTCGGAGAGATACTTACCCAGTGATTATAGAGGACCCACTCTGTGTCTAGGGCTCGCTAGCTGAGACAGCCTCGTGTCCTCAAGAAACACAAAGTCTAGTGGGGCTGGGAGGTGTTATGAATTGTTTTGGTGTTACGACTGACTGTCCAGGATGCCATGGGGTCACATGAGAAGTGATCACTTCTAGTCAGAGAATTAGGGAAGGAAGGAAAAGACAGTTTTCCTAAATCCTAAGATGTTTTTGGTATCCTTTGAAAGATGGGTAAATGTTTATGAGAAAACCAAGGTTAGGGGAAGAGGTATTAGTTTTCCAGTCTGGGGGACCAACATGGGAAAAAGCAGGAAGGTGTGGAAGGGCCCGGAATCTGCCATAGAAGATCCAGTTCAGCATGACTGGAGCCTAAGTCGTGAGGGGTGAGGAAGAGGCGAGGAGAAGGTAGAGGGTGATAGGCCAGCCCACAGAGGTATTTACCTACACACCATGCTGACTCTGGGTCATACGCCGTAGTCCAGGGAGAAAGAGAGCAACTTCTGCGGTTTTGCCTGGTGGGGAGGTGGGGTGAGGGTCTGTTTGATTTGTTTTGTTTTGTTTTTTTCTTTTCCTTTCTTTTTTTTTTTCTTTTCTTTTCTTTTTTTTTTTTAATTTTATTTTTTATAAACATATATTTTTTTTTCCCCAGGGGTACAGGTCTGTGAATCGCCAGGTTTACACACTTCACAGCACTCACCATAGCACATACCCTCCCCAATGTCGATTTGTTTTTTAAACAATCAAGTTGAAGTGGTCAGATTTGGCTTTAGGAAAACTATTCTTGCTGAGTTCAGAGGAAAGACTTGGAAATAAGGAAACCAGTCAGGCTGTGGCAGTAATAATGCAGAAATCATGAAGCCTTAAACTAAGGCAAGAACAGTGAAACTGAAGAAGACGGGGCAGATACAAACCAGTCTGGGAAGGTAACACAGCGAGTTTAAACTGTGTGGTAGATTGAGAACATGAGCAGGCAGCTCCCTACACTTCAGTAGCCTTGAAAACATCACAGTCCTGTAAATGACAGGTTGAATGAAAATTGTGAGTCATCAGAAGAGTTGAAGTTATGTTTAGTGTATTCTGTTCAGTGAAGAAAGAGTTCTACCTGCCAGTAATTAATGTTTAATGTTTGATTTCTCAGTAGATTCTAATAAATGAGTTTTAATATATATAAGTACCTAACATTTTGGGGGGCAACCAGTATTTGAGGATCTCTGTAGGTGTATTACCTATTTAAATTTTAGAATCACCCTGTTGGGAAGGTTCTCTTGAATCCTAATGCAGATGAACCATCTAAAGCTCAGAGGAAGTAAATTTTGGAGAGTTTTGCAGCTGGAAGTGTTGGGGTCATTTTGATCCCATAGCCCAGGCCTTTTCTAGTGTGCTGTCACTAGCCACATCTAATTCAATGAGCAGTCAGATTCTGATTAAAAATGAGAAGCTATTAAATATCATACAAGCTCAAATAGGTACTTGGAGTTTGCTATCCGGTCCTTTACTTTAAGACGGCGCTTAGGATTTTCTGAGCAGTTTTTCGTGGGACTGAGTAGAAGGTGATAACTTCTCTAGAAGAGCAGCCAAAGGAAACAGGCAGCACATGTGCGGAGCTGAGAAAATTATTGCAATAACAGTTGATCTGAGGTTTTTTTTCCTTCTCAGAAATGCAGAATGGAACATGTACCATCTTGCCCATGCAAAACACATATCCTCTGAAATAATTTTGAGATGGAAATTAATTCCCTCCCTGGAGCAAATATCAAATCATTGCAGACAAGCCAGTCCTCCAGACTCAAATAAGGAGCATCCGACCGTGGCTGCAGCCTCTCCCGAGCCGGGGACTAACTTTGTGAGGCTAGTAAGCTATTTAATTGCTCTGCACCCCAGTCTTTTCCATGTAAAAAGAAAATGATAATACTTGCCTTCTTCAGGAAGTTAGAAAGATAAGCATAAGAAATATCAGTGCTTTTAAAGGTCAAATATTCTGTACAAGTACAGAGTTTATTTTTATTCTATCAGTCTCCTGGATGGAAGTGGAAAATTTCATCTTATTCCTTTTATTGTTTTCAGCAAACAAGTTAGCGAGCACATACTGTGTGCTGGTGGAGGGGAGGTATGTTTCCTCTCTCAGAGAGCTCTTGCCATGCTACCCAATCGATATGTAACATGTCTGTAACGCTCTTGTTCATGGTACCTAATTTAATCTTTATTTTGTCTTTTGAGGTAGGGGTTGACCATCCACATTTTATAAATGTGACTTTGAGCCTGGGAAGTAACACAGTGTGACCCCAGGTATCCTGACTCCCCAAACTCAGCTCTCTTTCCATTATCACAGAATTGCTTCACTATCTCAATGGAGAAAGCAGGTATATTCATAATGAGCTTCCATAAAAATCTGCTTAGTACAAATTAAGAGCTATGGGAGTTCAGGGGGGAGAGCAGTTAATTTCAGATAAGGTCCCTTCTCAGAGTGTATTCCAGAAGAAGAAATATTTGAAATGGACTTAAGAGAGTAACCAGAACAGAAAAGGAGGAAAGGCCATTCAAGGTAGCAGAGGAAGCATGAACAGAAATGTGGATTTGGTCATGTAAATGGTTACGTTTGGGAACAATGAACGTAGTGTAATTGAAACATAGGAGCCGTAAACAAGATTCTTTTAAAGGAAGGTTGGATTCAGATGTGAAGGATCTTGGATGTCATGCTAAATAATTTGGGACTGACTCTAAACAGTGAAGAGTTTGAGCAGAGGAATGAAGTGTGGAAAATGGGTTACAGGGGGCTGAGATCAGAGGTCGGGAAACCAATGGGGACTTTTACAGTAACATAGGCCGACATTTAAAAGAAATTGGATTAAGGTGGAGCGATGGGGGTGAATGAGAAAGAGTGAAGCAACATTTTTAAATAGACTCAATGCTAGTAAAATGTTAGATTTGAAGGAAAGGGAGATATCAATGAGCCTGAGGTTTCTGGATTGGGCAGCTGGATAAATGGTGGTGCCATTAACTAGGAAAGAAAATTCAGGAGGAGAAACTGGTGTAATGGAAGAAAAATTATTTTTTATTATTGACTTTACAGGAGAGATGGAGGGAAAGGGCACTTCTCCCACTCATATCAGATCTTCAAAGACAATTTTGGTGATTGATATAGTAACCCGTGAGCCATAGTCACATTTCCTTTAAATCTTATTACTATTATGCATATCTTATTTGACTGTTTTAAGGGTTAAGCTAATTTTAGAGTTAAGAAAGTTGCTGCTAGACTTTTGTATATCAGATCATGTTCCTGTCAACATGCAAAACAAAGCTACAAATGCATTCTAAGGGTTTCATAAAATTTCTAAATAGCTGCAAATTTCTTTCCACCTGAATAACAGCTTGATAAATTCTCTTTTCTGGATATATTCTTTATAATGTGCCTCTTATATCATGATCTCTACCTCATCAAGAGCATGGCTGAGATTAAGGGCCAGCAACTTGATAATGACAGGCTTTTGTTTGCTTTTTGGAACTTCCGTTACTCATCTTTTGTTTGTTAGGTTCTTCTGTAAAATGTTCTCAACAGCATTTTACATGTTGATGGACACTTGCATTTTAATTAGTGTCTCCAAGAGGCATGGGGATCAGATAAAGACTGGAAGTCCTTGAGCAATTCAGTTGGCTGCATTAGTAACATCACCTGCTAGTTCCCTGCAAAGAAACATGGTGTCGAGAAGAGCCCCAGCAAATCAGACTGAATAGTTCAACTTCATAGAGCCACAGTGCCACCTGTGCGCTAACATTAACTAAAATGCACATTTAAGCCATTCATTTAGATCCTTAGATGGATTCTTAAAGGTAAAGAGGAAAAAAATGAGGAAGAAGCCCAGTTCCTCTCACTTAATGCCTCAACGTAGCAGGTTATCAGCCATTGTCCTCAGTTCCCTCGTCTGAAAAATATAAATGATGGTTGTGCCTACCCAGTGGGATTTTGAGAATTGTAAGAGAAAGGTGCATAAAATACCCAATACAATGTCTAGCACAAAATCACTTAATACTTCCATTATAGTTGAAAACCAACTGCAACAATGCTTTACGTCTTTTAGTACGCCAGAGCTGGGAGGAAACTGCCCACACTGCCGATTCTCTTACGTCTGAGAACTCAAAGGACCTAGAGAAAAGTGATTGCTTCCATAAATAATTAGATTTATTGCTTCACAAGTTTTCTTGCTCTGAGATAATTTAAATATATTAGCTAATTTATGAGAATGTCTGTAGTCAGAATGAGCTCTCAGCCAATAAGCCTCAATAAAAGAATACTTCTCTAAGTATGTGAATAGCAAGAAGAGCTGAGAAAATTAATACCATCACTACATGGAAGTGGTATGAATTTCAGTAGTTACTATGTTTCAGGAACCAGCAGATCTACCTTTTAATTTAAATTCAGCCAAGCTGTATGGAGCCCACCTAATTGATCTCCTGAAATCTGGCCTATCTTTAAAGTAGGAACAAGTTATGAAAACTCACAGTGGGACCCTACAGGCTTTCACTGAGAAACCTCATACAAACCTGGGTCCAAGTATTACAACTCTCCCAAGAATGGATATCCAGTAACTCCCTAGGTAGCAGTTCAAGAGTTAGAAGCAAATTGAGACCATCTCTTCCAGTGTGAGCCTTCCTCCTCATCCAGCTTATAAACCCTCCCCTAAGTGTTCAATACAATGGTTTCTCTTTAACAATCGTATTCTGAGGGAGTTTGCCCTGTATCTGATATAAACCTTGATTGCTTCAGGGCATGTGGGTAACTCAGTCACATAAGCGTCTGCCTTCACCTCAAGTCATGATCCCGAGTCCTCTGATCAAGCCCCCCATCAGTCTCCCTGTTCAGCAGGGAGCCTGCTTCTCCCTCTCCCTCTGCTGCTCTCCCCCACTCCTGCTCTCTCTTGTGTGCATTCTTTCTCTCTCTCTCAAATAAATAAAATCATATATATATATATATATATATATTATATACTATAATATATATGTATAATCTTGATTGCTCCAATCTAAGACAATATTACGTCTAATTTTACACTCTTTGGACCAATAGAATGTTCTGTAGGCTTTTGTTAGCCTGGAACGATCATACATTTGAAACATCTATGTAAATTATAGAGTGCTGTATAAAATTGCTTATTGGAAGACTATTTTAACCAGGCTGAGACAGACTATGATGCCATAATAAACAATCCTTAAATTGGCTTAACACAACAAAAGTTTGTTTCTTACCCACACTGCATATCAAATAGAGCCAGATGCATAGCTCTGGTCCATGTCACCACTCAGTACCCAGTAGGATAGAATTACCACTATCTTTTTGCTGGCTCACCAGGAATATGTTCTGTAATAGTTATGACAGGAGAGGAGAGAGGCTTAGACGCTGACCTTTTCTTTTCTTTTTTTTTTTTTAATTTTAAAGATTTTTATTTATTTATCTGACAGAGAGATCACAAGTAGGCAGACAGGCAGGCAAGACAGAGAGGGGGAAGCAGGCTCCCTGCTGAGCAGAGAGCCTGATGCAGGGCTTGATCCTAGGACCTTGAGATCATGACCTGAGCTGAAGGCAGGGGCTTAACCTACTGAGCCACCCAGGTGCCCCCACGCTGACCTTTTCACTCATACTCCACTGACCAGGTCAAGCCACGGGCCTTGCCTGACTACAAGGGGCCCAGGAAAGAGGAGGAACACATGAGTATTTGGTAAGCCTTAAATGTCTCTTTCATAATGTTTTGTCCAGACTAAGGAAACCAAAGAGCCTTAAGATTTTTTTACTCCCCTTTTTAGCTTTTTAATTACTGGCATGCTTATCTAGGTTTACTTTATAGACAATTTTTTAATGTTTTTTTTAATGGAAAGTATCTAATTTTTTTCAATGTCCTTACCTCTTACCCTGCACCCCCCCAGCTTTACTGAGACAAATTGAAATATAACATTGTTAAGTCTGAGATGTACAACATGATGATTTGGTGCATATATATACTGCAAAATGATTATCACTGTAAGGTTAGTTAACACATAATTTACCTTTGTGTGTGTGTCATGAGAACTTTTAACATCTACTCTCTTAGCAACTTTCAAGTATACAATACAGTATTATTACATATAGTCACTATGCTGTACCTTTGATCCCCAGAATATAT
The DNA here is from genome assembly GCF_010015895.1 of Lontra canadensis. Taxonomy (NCBI): domain Eukaryota; kingdom Metazoa; phylum Chordata; class Mammalia; order Carnivora; family Mustelidae; genus Lontra; species Lontra canadensis. The sequence continues at coordinate 16,013,380 of NW_022631001.1, forward strand.
TCATCTTTTAACTGGAAGTTTTCCCCTCTGACTACTTCCATGCATTTTCCTCACCCTGCCACTGACAACTACTGACCTACTCTTTCTATGAGTTCCATATAGGTGAAAAAAAATCCACAGGATTTTACATATGGGTCTATACATAAGTGAGATCATATAACATTTGTCTTTCTCTGTCTGATTTATTTCACTTAGCATAATGCCCTCAAGTCTCATCCATTGTTAAAAGTGGCACGATTCCCTTCTTTTTTATGGCTGAATAATATTCCATTGTATGTATATACCACATCTTCTCTATCTGTTCCTCTGTGGTTGGACACATAGTTTGTTTCTACACCGTTGCTATTGTAAATAATGCTGCAGTGAACACAGGGATACAGATCCCTCTTCTAGATGGTGAGTTCATCTCCTTCAGGTAAAAACCCAGAAGTGGGATTGCTGGGTCATACAGTAAAAGAGTCTGAACGAGGACTTACTCAATGCCACATATTGAAAAGGGATTATTTCTTGCTCTTCTGGTCAGATGACAGCACTATTTTATTTTTACTTTTCTAAGTAATGGGACATTATAACCTAAGAATGTTCTATTTTTATCCTTATGTCTAGGCAATTTTATATTTGTGCTTTTACAAATTCCAACTTCATACCACTATTGGATTCCCACTTGATTTTTATGGATCGTTTCTCTCTATTAACTACCAATTATAATTTCACTATCTCCTATTAAAAGTAGCAAATTTAACGTAGCAAATGACAGACTATTAGACCTTAAAATGGCTGTTCACAGCCAGGCAGTAAGAAAGATTTTTTCCCCCCCAAAAACCCAGAGGCAGCAGATTTTTGAAAAACCCAAAGCATGATAATAATAGCAGCTACATTCTGGAATGGCTGTTTTGTGTCAGGCTTGTAGAGATCATGTCATGTAATCTTCCCAACTACTTTACTGAATAGGTATAATCATCGTGCGTAGCCTCATAAGTAGAAGTAGAGGAGCCAGGATCTGAAATCAGACTGGTCTTCTTCTCTAGCCTCATTTACTAAGGGCAGAGAAAATAGCTTCTATCAGCATTGCCTTGTTACGTGTCAATACTCACACCCCTGGCATGAAATCATGATTGCAGTACTGACCTTGGGTTAGAGAAGCATTGCAGACAACAATTAAGAGCCCCAGCTTTGGAGTTCAGTTGCCTGGGTTTGTGGGTTTGAGTCTCAGCTCTGCAGTTTGCCACCTATGAGAGCTTAGACAAGTTGCTTATTTGCCTCTCTGTGCCTCAGTGTCCTTCTCTAAAAAAATGTAAATGAAATTTCTGTCTTCCTTACAGAGTTGCCGTGCCAATTAAGTAATTACTACAAGTAAAGCCCTTAAAGCAGTATGTAGGATTCAGTAGATATTGATTATTAATTTTGAATTCTGACCCTGTGCCTTGAGGATGTAGATGAAAGAAAGGAAGGAAATAATATTTTTAAAGAATCTAATATGCTGATATTATATGGGCACAATTATTTCATTTAATCTCCACCACAATCCAATTTAGTGGGTTGTCCTTATTGCATAGAGGAGCAAAGCCTGAGGCAGAGAGAAGCAAAATGGTTTAGCCCAGTCACCCGGCTGGTAAGTGGCAAATACTGAGATATATTTACTGTTCTGTTTTTAATACAACATGAAAAACTCTCCCTAAATTGGCAAGCATAATGGGCACAGAATGAATAAAATTAAGTTTAATCAACAAAAATACCAAGAGGCTGGTAAAGCCCCTTTTTTCTGGCTACTGGCCCTGCTGTGTCCCTGACCCAAGCAGTGTTGGCTGAGGCTAATGGGCTCTCATCCACCCAGGCTCCACAGTGGTCGGGGAGAACATTTTTGGGTCTGCTCTTCTACTGGATGCTGAGCACTTGACTCCGTGTCATTCCCTCTGTCAAGCTCTTAGTTCTTGAAGAGCCGTCTCTGGTTTCAGTAGGTGGTTGGTCTTACTTTACCTGTTTTGTTTTTTGTTTTGTTTTGTTTTGTTTTGAGAGAGAGAGAGTGAGAGCAAGTGCACAAGCACGTAGGAGTGGGGGAGGGGCAGAGGGAGAAGAAAAGAGCGAATCTTAAGCAGGTTCCACACCCAGCAGAGCCTGTCAGAGGGCTTGACCTCATGACTTTGAGATCATGACCTGAGCAGATATCGAGTTAGATGCTGAACCTACCAAGTCACCCATGTGACCCAACCTGTTTCTTTCTCTACCCCTTGACATTTTCACATTTCTTCTCTCCCTTCCTTCTCTCCTCAGGCACTGCCAAGGCTTCCAAAGCCTCTCCTACATGGTCTATAACTGTATCATGGGCATGAGATACCTTATTGTCTTGAATTTTCGAGCTTTGAATGTAGACTTTTCTATATATTTTTTAAAGACTTATTTATTTGAGAGAGAGAACATGCATGCATGTGCAAGTAAGGGGAAGGGCAGAGGGAGATTATCTTCAACCAGACTTCCCACAGAGCACAGAGTCCCACATGGGGCTCGATCTAATGACCCATGGGATGATGACCTGAGCTGAAACCAAGAGTAGGAGGCTTAACTGAGTCACCCAAGTACCCCTGAGTTCTCTGGGTTTTTTTTGTAGTTTGATTTGATAGCAGTATTCAAAGCTTCAGAATTTTTAAAACATGGCTAGTAATCGATGCTTAGAAATTCTTTTGGGGGAGGAAGAATCACTGTTTTCATTTGAAAAATTAAGTGGAGAAATACTGTCCAAGTAATGTTTTCAATCAGAAGTATACCCAGATGTTGTTCATGTGTTCTTATTTCAGTCCAGCTTGTATTTCTTTGGCCTTGAGTCTCAGCTCCATGTCACAAGAGACTACTGATAAATACATAAATGACTGTTAGTTCATGTTAAACCATAGGGCAACAACAATATACCCAGCTGGGATGTGGAGGGAGGGAAATCACAAATAGTACAAGAATGTGGTTGCATCTAGGTATAGTCATACACCTCAGCTGAGAAAGCTATCTGTAAACAGGCCAAAAGCAAACAGCAGAAAGTATTATGAGTTTCTTTTGGTACCTGTTGGTATCTCCCCTGGCCTTGGTCATGGCTTGTTAGTTACACCCAGATCACCACCTGCATCTTGTTAGGAAACCAGTCTTAATCTGTACTATTATAAAAACTTGTTTCAACATTTTTATTATTTTTTAAAATTCTTGCTTTCTTCTTTACTACTACTGTTGTCATCATAGTGGTCGTAGAAGAAGAATCCTCTATTTCCATATAATATAAAATGGTTACCAAACATCTTCACAATAATGTTACCATTTTTAAAAATTTTTCAAGATTTTTACTTATCTATTTGTCAGAGAGAAAGAGAGAGCACAAGTGGTAGGGGCAGAGAGAGAGAGGGAGAGAGAATCTCAAGCCGACTCCAAACTGAGCAGAGAGCCTGATGCGGAGCTTGAGCCCATGACCCTGAGACCATGACCTGAGCCTAAACCAAGAGTTGAAAAAAAAAAAAAAAAAAAAACCTAGAGTTGGTTGCCCAACTGACTGTGCCACCCATGTGCCCCTGAATTACTAATTGTGATACTATTTCCCGCCTTCCATGCCTCTTTTCTCAAACTTTCTACTCTCCATTGGTGGTTAGTCTGAGGTAAGACACATCCTCTGCAGTGGCTCAGATTGGGGACTGTCTCACCCTGCAATTTCATTTCCACACAGGAAATTCCTCAAAAATCCTCCTCTTTACAGTTTCATTTTTATTCTCTCGAACCCCGGCTTCCATTAGCAACCAAGATCTCTCTATTTTATATAATATTCTATCATTCATCACAGAAGCCTTGTTTCACTGTGTGCATTATTCCAGTGTGGTAACTCCTCTTCAACTGAGTAATCTTCCACTATATAAACTGATCTGTGGTCAACGTCACGAACTCTTTGCATTCTCAGAGTTCCACGTAGGCCTTAAGGTATTCATTTAGAATTAAGATGCTTGGGGTTAAATTTATAGGTTTAGAGTGATCCTTCTCTTGTGCTAGCAATGCCATTAGATGGAATTAGGTTATCAATCCATTTACTATGGAACATATATCATAAAACATATTTGTTCTGGAAGCAGTGCAAATTCAATTCTGTAATTAGGCATCTTGCCTTTATACAACACATGTTTTTCATCATTGTAATGTGCTCAGCACTGTCTTAGGTACCAGGAATTTAAAACTGAATAAGATAGTCTTACCCATCATAGACCCTTACTTGCTCACTGTGATTCTAACCCATCTCCTCGCACCTAGACAAGTGACTCAGAGTTCAGAAGTTTGTGATAAGAAACAGAAACCTAGTTCATTTCATGTTATATGTTACTCAGAGGAACATACAGATGGCTTGATGCTGTCCTTCACAAATATTCCAGAAATTTAATAACAAACACAAAAAAATAAGCCTGACTTACTGTTGTAAAAACTTCCTAGCACTAAGACTCAATTATTTAAAGAAAAAAAAAAAAGGCAGGGTTTTTTGTTTTGTTTTTTGGGTTTTTTTGCTTGTTTGTTTTTTAATGTTTCAAAGACATCTGACCAGCCAGCAAGAATTGTTATTCTTGAACTTGATTAAGAAGTAGATGTGAAATCATCTGAGACACCGCAGACACATTTATGTTGAATTTTGATATCCATTTTCCTTTAGTATATAAAGTGTTCAGTTATTCCTTTAATAATAAAAAATTTCAATTGAACACTTATTACATGATTGGTCTTTTACTAGGGACTGCAAGAATATAGTCAGAGACACATAGTTTTTGTTATCAAGAAACTTACTGTTCATAAGAAGGCAAGACTTATCTTTAAAATCCTACCATAAACCACATCAGTTGGCTCATTTAGGCTTTTTTTTTTTTTTTTAAGATTTTGTTTATTTATTTGACACAGAATGAGAGAGAGAGCAGAAACATAAGCAGGGGGAGTGAGAGAGGGAGAAGCAGGCAGCCCGCCAAGCAGAGAGCCCGAAGTAGGGCTCAATCCCAGGACCCTGGGATCATGACCTGAGCTGAAGGCAGACGCTTGCTTAATGACTGAGCCACCCAGGCACCCCTCATTTAGGCTTATTTTTAACCCAAAAAGAGAGCCTTGAGATACCAAGGCTGCAAGTTACCTTAGCGATAAACCACTTGGAAGTGGTGTATTGTATGGACAAAGAAGGGGAGGGTCAAAAAGGTTGAAGGATTAATGTCAGGCTCCAGAGAATAAGAGGCAGAGGTGGGTCTAAAATCCGTTTCTAAGATTTGTAGTTGTTGTTCTTCCCTGTGCTGTACATCACTGCCCCTGCTAAAGCAGTCAGCTCAGAGGACAGTGAATGGCATTGCCCAGATCTGCCCTTGCCTAAAAGCAGGCTTGGATAATGTGTGTGTGTGTGTGTGTGTGTGTGTGTGTGTGTGTGTGTGTGTGTGTGTGTGTTTGTGCACACGCGTACACAAGGGTAAGCTAGCCCTCTCTGAGACAGAGCTGCTCTGTCTGACGTGGTTAAAGGTTAAAGAGGCAATTTCTGACTTTCAAACTTTGAATATTTAGCATTCAAAGGACATTTCTTGTTGTATGCCAAATAGAGTCTCAACAAATGGGAGTTGAACAGTATCAAGTACTTCATCCTTATTTAATTAGTGTGCCTTGCTAAAATAAAATGAAGCTCTTAGATGAGAGATCATGCAAATTAGTTTCTGCACTATTTTCTGATCCAACTGCTCTGGAGTAGAAAGAGCAAGAGCTTTGGAGCTAGACCCTCCCTGAGTTGGTACCATGCTTGCCATCCACTAGCTGTGAGACTTACATAAGTCATTTTGCCTTTTTGAACCTTAGCTTCTTCCTCTGTTAAATGGAAATAATAAGAACCTCTTTGGCTGCAGTGTTATAATGTGTAGCAATAATTTTTTTAAAGATTTATTTGTTTAGTTTTGGGGGGTGGTACACAGTGGGAGAGGGAGAGAATCTCAAGCAGACTTCATGCTGAGTGGGGAGTTCATCAAGGGGCCCCGTGTGTGGGGCCCAATCTGAGATCATGACCTGAGCCAAAACCAAGAGTCAGGTGCTCAACTGACTGAGCCTTCCAGGTGCCCCGTGTATAGCAATTATGATAGTGCATCTCTGTGCCAATCTCTGAGCTAGGTGTTCTCCATACATTATTTCTCTATTGGTGCATAATAAAAGTAAGGCATATAGTAGAGTACTTGGCACTGAAGAATAGTGATACTCTTGCTTATCATTACTTACATAATCTTCCCTTACAAAATTGTCATTACTCCTACATTTTCTTTGAAAAACCTAAAGCAGATTTACAAATCCAACAAATGCAACCAGTCCATTGACTGTATTGCTGGGAGTGGGCAGGGCACTATAAAGCAGCCTGTGATTTCACTGATAAGACTTGGACATCCCTTCCTTTCCTGTGAGAACCTTGAGGGTAGTGACTACATCTTAATCCATTATTGCATTCCCAACACCAAGCACTGTGCCTGGGAGCTGGTGGGCATTTGGAAAATATACACAAATGTGAACTGAAAGGTTTCTCCTTTGACTATCTGATCACCATCTTTGGATGTGAAAAGTCCAGGGTCTGCCTGAGTAATATTCTGATAACCTGGGGCCTGGCAGCCTTGAAACCAAAGCACAATTACCAAAGGTGGCAATCCATGTGGTTACCAAGGTACAGAGTCCAAAATCAGAATACCAAATTCAAGCATCTCAAGATGAGAAGTGAAAGATAATGGGGGGCACCTAACACCTAATATACCCTAAGCCCAACTTCATGTATACTCTTCGGGTTTTTATTCGGTGTTAGTAACCTTTGGTAAGGCAAGGCTGGGATCGATAAAAGGGGCTCATTCAAAAGAACATTATCTGTTTCCTTGAAGAACTTCTGGTTCTGAATCATGGAGTCATTATTTCCATGGAGACATAACCTAGATTCAGCTTTATATAGATTCAGAACTTCCACATCGGACACTTCTTATTTCCATCTGAATTCCAAATGACAAGGTTTGCTGCGGGGAAAACAAAAAGTTTCCTCTCTAGAATCATACTTTTTTTTTTTTTTAACACCAGTAGTAACAAAGCTAGACAATATTTGATAAATGAACGTGCTATTCAAACTTAGGGTAGCTCTTATGTCTTCTTGCAACAGTGTATTTTTTGAGCTGACATGTTATTTCCTCTTGACATTTATTTGGGGTGATTCATAAAAAAGAACACTTTGCTTATAGAATTATTAGTAAACTTCCTGATGAACAATGTAAATCCCTGTTCTCATGTGAGCCTTTCCAGTGGGGAAGGATTCTTTTCTATAAAGCAGTAGCCCCAGCAGGACTGTTAAAATACACTGATTTATGGCCTTCTGTCGGCAAGTGATTTAAAAAAGAAAAAGCTCAATAAGCTTAGGCAGAGAGGGGGCAATTTGTCTTATAGACCAAACAGAGGGGATTAGAGCTGTGACTCAGGAACAGGAACCAGGCATGTGGATGCCATCAAACACCCAGCCTCCCATCTCTTCTTCTCTCCACTTGGCAGTTTGATTTCACTAACTAGGTACAGACTTGTCCATGAATTAGGGAACTTTCTCAAAGTTCCCGAGCTATACCTTTTGAACTTTCTACCATAAGAGAAAGTTTTTTGCTCCTCACTGTGATCCCACAATGACAGATGGGGGACGGAGCAGTAGGGGTAGAAAGTTTTTTATTCCCTTGGTCTTGGTTAGGTGCTCTCCCACAGAAGCCAGAATGCAGGTTCGGGTAAGAATACAGCAATTCCTATGGAAATTGTAATGTTGAAACATGGGAAAGGGTAGCAGTACTGAACAGACAAATACAATACCTGTGTAATGTTACTGTTAATGAAATAAGTTTTATAGATTAACTCTTTTTATAAATTAGACCAGATTTAAAATGATTCTTCTATTGATAACCTCTTTACTTGCTTGCATCCCAACATGGCTCCCTTGAGTGGGAGAGAAAAGTAGTATATAACCATCATGGCAGGGCTTTATTGACCTGGGCTCTAGTTTCACATGGACAGAGTACATATCTATCTTTATTCACCTCAGTGCCTAGCAGAGAGCAGCACTCAATTAATGTTTGTTGAATTAAGTATAAATCCAAGGTTGTGCGTCAGCCTATGGTGAGCAGTTTTTCCTGATAGCTGTGAAATTTAATAATTATTTTAGGGGCACATGGGTTGCTCAGTGGGTTAAAGCCTCTGCCTTCAGCTCAGGTCATGACCACAGGGTCCTGGGATCGAGCCCCCATATCGGGCTCTCTGCTTAGTGGGGAGCCAGATTCCTCCTCTCTCTCTGCCTGTTTCTCCGCCTACTTGTGATCTCCGTTTGTCAAATAAATAAATAAAATCTTTTTAAAAAAATAAATAATTGTTTTAGAGTTTGGGAATTATTATTTTCATACTAACCTCCTTTTCTTTCAAAATTTAACCATTGGCATATATTTTAATAAGGAAGAAAGCAAGTAGGGGGAAAATGTAGAGTCCAATTCCATTACATTGTACATATGTACAATGATGCTGCAAATATTTCTATCAGTAATAGCATGATGAAAAATTAGCACATAAAGTCATATGATGATACAAATGAAATTTGTAGGGATGATGCTCAAAAATAACAAACATTGGGAAGTTCTACATATTGTCATTTTAAAAGTGTGTAAGTTACAGCTCTGTCTCCTTCAGTAGCACATGCTTGCCATATTTATTTTCTTTTTAATCACTATTTTTTGTGAAAATACCATTTTTTTCAATCTTTAAATGTCTGCTTTCACTTTATACATTCTTATAAGATGCTTTTGTGAATAACATAACATAGAAAAGTCTGCAAAGTCTGCACATAATTTGTATTATTTTTGCCTTTTTTCTTTCTGGTCACAATCTGGATATAGCCACAGGAATGTGACATACTTCTGAATGTCATCCAATATGCTAGTTTTACAAAGATCAAATAGCAAGTGAAAAAAGCTGAGTAAATAGAGCAGAAATATGATATAATTGCATCAGCTTCTACAAGTACAGTCATTTCTAGACCTGAAAGTAATATATGGAAAAAATATGACGTTTTCCCCAAGTTAGGTACTGTCCTAAAGTTCAACTGTTTACATTAAGAATTTTTCTTGCCACAACATATTGTTTCAGTTAACTGGTCCTGAAGAAGTGCTTATTCTTGAAGTTTTGTAGAAGAGGGGAATGGAAGCCTCTTCCCTATCAGATAACTGAGAGAAAAATCTCTGAGCCATGTGGGTCAGAGAAAAATCAAAACACCTGAGAGGCAACAGGGAGGAAAATACAGTGAAAGAAACAGATCTGGGTGGTAGGCAGGACTTGATGAATGCTAACTGTACTGCTAACTGCCTATGTGATCCAAGAATGTTCTTTGTATGACTTGAATACTTGAGACTTGTTTTATGGCCCAGACTATGATGATGTTTGGCAAGTGTATCATATGCACTTTAAAAGAATGTATTATGCTGTTATTTGAGGAATATTCTAGAATTGCTGAATAAGTCAAGTTTGGTAGTGTTCACGTTTTTGTGTTATATATTTTGAAGCTCCGTTATTACATGCATTGTCACTTAGGATTGTTATGCCCTTTTTATGAGTTTGCACCTTTGTCATTATAAAATTACCTTCTTTATTGATGATAATACTCTTTTCTCTGAAATCTACTTTTTCTGATATTAATATAACCACCCCAGCCTTTTTTTTTTTTTGTCCAGTGTTAGCATGTTATGCTTTTCACTAGCCTTTTAATGTTAACCTTGGTGTGTCTTTAAAATATGTTATAAAAAGCATATACCTGGATTTTACTTTTGCATCCACTCTGATAATATCTGTCTTTTAGTTGAAGTATTTAGAACTTTTATATTTAGTTTAAGTATTAACATGATTAGTTTTAAGTCTAATCATCTTGGTACTGTTCTTAGTTCTCTTTTTCCACCTGAGAATTATTGAATAATTGTTATAACTCTATTTTATCTCCTTTGCTGACCTATCAGCTAGAACTCTTTTTGTTGTTTTAGTGGCTGCTTTAGGGTTTATAGAATATATCTAATTTATTTCAGTCTAGTATTACTATTAAGTAGCAATATTCTACTTCAGGTGTAACATTAGAATCTTACGAAGTATAGTTCTGTTTTCTGCCTCTGGCTTTTGTAGTATACTCATACATTTTATATGTGTGCATGTATATGTTTGTATGTATGTAAATGTATATCAAATAAACTCCATGACACATTGTTAGTATTTTGGGTTAACTAGTCAATTATGTTTTAAAGAGGTTTAAATAATAAGAAAAAAACTTACTTATCTCTCCACATAGTTAACATTCCCAATGCACTTCTTTTTTTGAAGTTCCAGTCTTCCATTTCATTTTCCTTCTACCTGGAGGATTTTTTTTTAACCATTCTTACAGCATGCACCAGCTGCTAATAAATTCTTTCAGCTTTCTTATGTTGGACAGTATCTTTATTTTGCCTTTATTTTTGGTACATATTTTCTTTGTTTATAGAATTCTAAGTTAGTTGACTGTTTCTTGTACTTTAAATATGTTGCTCTACTTTTCTCTTACTTGTATTATTTCTGATGAAAGGTCCATTGTCATCATTTTTTGTTGTTGTTCTCTCTACATAATGTGTCTTTGTGGTGTAAAAATTTTCTCTTTATTACTGGTGTGAGCTATTTGATTATGATATATCTTGGTGGTTTTCATATTTCTCATGCTTGTAGCACATTGTAATTCTTAAATCTGTGGGTTTATAGTTTTCAGAAAAATCTGGAAAAATATTTGCCGTGACTTCCTCAGAATTTTTTTTTCTTTTTCTCCCTCTCTTCTTCTCTCCTTTTTTTTTTTTTTTTTTTTTTTTTTTTGGTTTGGAGGAACTCCAATTGCACATGTATTAGGCCACTTAGAATTGTCCCACAATTTACTGATATTCTTCTCATTTTTTAACCTTTTTTTTCTCTGTTTCTTTTAGATAGTTTGTATTACTATGTATATGGATATGTATCCATTATTTTTTCTTCTGCAGTGCTTAATCCACTGTTAATTCTGTCAAGTGTATTTTTCATCTCACACATTGCTGTTTTCAACATTAGATGTTCAATTTGGGGGGTTTTTTTTGTTTGTTTGTTTTGTTTTTTAATTTTTTTTATGTCTCTAACTTACTTTTTTTTTTACACCATCTGGAATACAGTTATGTTATAGTTACTGCTTTAATTTTTTTGTTCTGTTAATCCTAACACTTAATCAGTTCTGGATTGGTTTTGATTAGTTAATTTTTCTGTTCAGTGTAGGTCATATTTTCCTACTTCTTTGTATGCTTGGTAATCTTTGCCTGAATGCCAGATATTGTGAATTTTACCTTTTGGGGGCCAGAAAATTTTGTATTCCTATAAATATTGAGCTGCATTATGGGATGCAGTTCAACTATCTGATCCTTTTAAGACTTGCTTTTAATGTTTTTAGGTAGGACCAGAGCAACATTTAATCTAGGGCTAATTATGTCCCACTACTGAGGCAAGACCCTTCTCAGTATACTGCTCAGTGCCCTATGAATTGTGAAGTTTTCCAGTTTGGCTTAAGAGAACCAGCACTGTTCCCAGAACTTTTGTAATTGCCAAGTACTGATCCCCCTTTCCAATGATTCTTTTCCTGGCCTCTGGTAGTTTCCTCACACATACATGTGCAGTACTCTGCTGAACACTTGAGTTTTCTTTCTACATAGCTTCTTCTCTCTAGTACCCTATCTAAAAACTCTAGAGTGTTGGTCTCCTCACATTCTCAGTTCCATCTCTTCAACTTATAGAGTCTGCATTCTCCTTCTGAGTCCTTCTCCTTGCTTGGTGGCCTGGAAACTTTCTTAAGGCAGTAAACTAGGGCAATGATAGGACTTACCTCATTCATTTCCCATCTACTAAAGATCAGTGTCCTTCATTGCATGATATCCAGTGTCTGGGACACCAGTATTTTTCAGTTTGTCTGATTTTACTTCCTTTAGATTTTTTGAGATAGGAAGTGAAATCTGATTTCTTTTATTCCACCCATCTTGCCTGGAAATGGAAGTCCTTTCTTATACTCTTAAAGTTAAAGCTGCACACTGCATATCCACCTTGCCCTTGCAAATGCCATGTTGTTGAGCTGTCAGATACAATTTCAGTTCAGCCAGTTATATGCAGTCAACCAAGTCTTGAAATGTAGAAATGAGTTGGAAGCTTTACTTCTTTTGGATATGGTATTTTTTTTCTGGGAGGTACACTGGTTATAGAGATGTGTTGGGCTTTCTGAGCTGTGTTATCAGAATTCCCATGGTTTTGGAAATTGCTTCAAGAGTGTCAAGACGCGAAGCTCAGGGCATTTGCTTTTTACCTGTGTTGATCTAGAAGGTATATCATGTACTCTGAGTTTCATGGCAATCTCCTGATTGCCTGATTGCAGTGTAGCCAAGATTGTGTGCTCTTATGGCAGAGGAAGCAGCTGATCCATCACCTTTGGAATCACAAGAGTTTGATTCAGTTCAGGATAAAGTGAATCTATAATACTGTGATTGTTTTGCTTATTCGGGGCAACATGACAATGTATAGAGACCACCTGAAAATAGGCTTATAAAGGTGATTGGAAAAACTATCAGATCACAGCAAACAAACAAACAAAAAAGCTTTTAAAAAATCAGAGTATGGCTATATTGGATACCCTTAAGCATTCATTTCCCACTTTAAAAAAATTGTCTTGGGACACATGGAGGGCTCATTCAGTTGAGTGTCCAACTCTTGGTTTTGGCTTAGGTCATGATCTCAAGGGTTGTGAGATCAAGCCCTGCACTGGGCTCCATGCCCAGTGGGGTGTCTGTTTGAGATTCTCTTCCTCTGCCCCTCCTTCCACTTACATGCACTCTCTCCTGCTTTCTTTTTCTCTCAAATAAATAATTTTATTCTTATTTTTTTAAGATTTTATTTATTTTATTATTTGAGAGAGAAAAATAGAGCACAAGAACGGAGAGTTTCAGAGGGAAAAGCAGACTCCCTGCTGAGCCCCATGTGGGAATTTGATCCCAGGACTCCGGGATCATGACCAAGCGGATGCTTAACCAACTGATCCACCCAAGCACCCTACAAATAAATCTTTACTTTTTTTTTCAAAAAATATCTTACAGGCAACATTTGTACTTTTTTAGTTTTACATATCAAATATACTTGATATAAATTCTGTGCCTTTACCTTTATATACAGGAATATTTTTCCAAAAAATATTACCTGAAAAGAGAATTTAAATTGCTTGAAATATGTGCAAATGATCTTTAAAATCAATACCTGCTAACATAGCAGCTATATCCACAAAAGACAGATACTTCCATTTGAATTTCATTTTTGATGTCAAAGGACTCTGTACTTTCTCCATTTTTAATTTTGTCACTTTGTGCTTTCAAAAGACCATAGTGAAGAAATCATAGTGAATTATCTTCTCTAGGTTTAGCTTAAGAGTTTAAACTAAGGAAATGAATATGTCTAACGTAAGCCAGACTCTGGTACGTGTTTTTATATATTAACATATTTAATTATTACAGTAACCACTTGAGTAGTTTTTAACACTATTTTACATCTAAGGAACTTGAAACTCAAAAGTTCACAAATACAATAAGAAATAAAAATAGAATTCAAGCCAAATCCACCCACATTAAAATCTTATCTTTCCACTTTGCTGTACTACTTTCAAGCATGATTATAAACTTAATTGTGCTTCATCAGCAATGAACCATATATATTCATTGTATATTAAGGGGAAAACTTTCATCCATTGTCCATGCAAATGCACCTAATGATATGCAATGTCTGGGTTCAGTTTGCTCATTTCAAATAAAATGTCCCTACGTTTTAGCAAAAGGTGATGTTAATATGAGAAAAGACAGAAAATAGATAAATAATAAAATGTCCACTTATTGAAAATTATCTATTCTTCTGGGGAAAAAATGTTACCTTTATTAGATTAGATTTTCCTTGGTCTTCAAAAGTTTTATGTTTCTGTGAAGGAAGATACTGATTTTTGTGTTTTTGTGAGGAGATGCAGGGTTATTGTTGGTCTGATCTATAAAAGAATGAGATTATGTTATTCATCAGAGCAGTTTTAATAATAAAAATTGACTTTGAGATGAAAAAGGTGTTCTGTGTTGTTCCTGGATTATATTCACGCCAAATAAGTAGTTATGCCCCTCTTCTGATGAACTCAGCATTAGATATTTGTAGCTACATCTCTTGCAGTCATAAATAATTTGAGCATTTATATGCCAAAGAGATGCCTAAGATATGAATCTAACTTCTATTGGAGGCAGTAATGACTATTTTGGAATTGCTCCTTTATAATCATTTTGTTGGGATAAATCACATGTTATATAATTATGATCATAAATTGATTGTAATAATGTGATGATATATTTTGCACTCTTAAAGTAAACAAAAAAAGAGACCTATTAATTGGATTAGACTAACAAATCAATTAGCTGGAAAACAGGAGAGCGTACTATTTTCAAGTCATACAACTGGGTGGCACATGAAATATTTAATCTGGCAGAATAATGAACCAGAAAGCCCTAGTGATGCCATAAAGTGATGGGAGTAGTAATCTTTTGAAATCAGAATAGTCAAGTTCAAGTCCTTAGTGTCACTGTTGTTAAGTGTTTGAATGACTGTCATGCAGAAGAGACAATAGACTTGTTCTGTGTTATCGGAATAAAGAAGTTGGTTCAGAATAATGAAGAACTATTTTATCTAACCAGCAAAGAGCTAACTAAGTTGCCTCTCTGAGTGAGTTGGCTCCCCGCCTCAGCAGATGCTTGAGCAGAAGCTGCATGGCCGTCCATCATGCGTGGTAAAACACATTCCTCCAGTGATTGAGCGTGGGCCTGGAGTTCTCTGGAGACCCTCTGGTTTGGGGTGTTCTTACACCCTCATTGCATGTGTAGTTTCCAGGGTTCTGAGCCAGATATACAAATGCCTTGAGTAAGGGGTGGTTGGTCTGCTACTTGTCTGTATCATCCTGCTTTCTTCTTAGAAGCCTCTGGGTTCTATGTATGGTAAGAGATTTATATGATCTTCTAGACTTGGAGCTTTCCATCAATTTCCAGCTCTCTTGTAAATTCGTGAGTTATGCAGGTGGTCATGCTGCATCTCCTCTCACTGACTCACACCCCGACCTTTCAACATCTTTTCCCTAGTTTCTACTTGCCATGCCTCCCTCAAGGAACTTGTTCATAAGAAATAATCTCAAGCTCAAAGGGCCCCTGCTTTTTGAATATTAAAAATATGCTAAAAGACTATCTTACAGTAAGTTTAAGTGAAGGTTCTAGGGTTCCCTATTAGAAATAGGAAGTTTTTAACATGAAAAACGCTATAGAAAAGTAGGAAAATAGAGAAACGTACAAAGATTAAACTCACTCATAATTCCACCATTCAAAAGGAAGCTTTTTTTTTTTTTTTGGTGTATACACTTTTCATCTATACATGTACGTAAAACAAAATTAGAATAAGCGATGTGGAGAGTTCTGCTTCTGCCTTTTATTTACCTAGCGTTATACTGTGATCATTTCTCCATGTTATTATATGTATTTTAAAAATATGACTTTTAAATGGGTACTTGATACTATAAAAGCTAAATAAGAAATATGGATACATTAAGATCAACATATCAGGTAATCATATCAATGATATTAGCCCTTAAAATCCACCTCTGATCCCACACCGATCTCTGTCATCCTTCGGACTATAATCAACTTCTCACCTAGAATTTTTTACAGCAAGAGAATGCAGCAAACAGCCTCAGTCCATTCATCAGTAATACTTCTCACTATATATAAGAAGCCATCATTCCAGTTTATTAATATAACGTGCACACTTATCTTCTGCCAATAACAATACCTTAACATTTGTATGGTTCAGTATTTTATGTAATCCTCACGAATTCCTTGAGTAGGCAGAGTGCGTGGTGCAATTTCTATTTCAAAGATGAGGAAGAGGAGGCTCAAAATGATACACAAATTGTTCAAGGTCACCTTTTAAGAGGACTGGGCAATTCTTGCTGGAGATGGATTTGAAAGTTCTTGAGGGGAAGAGGTAAAATTCAAACCAGATAACTTTGTTCTCAAAATTCAATGCTCTTCCTATGTTGCTCTGTGGCCTCTTGCACAGTAACTTGCACAGTTAACAATTATTTATGGACAGAATTACCTGGATTAAATAAGATAATCAAATAAACAGAAATAAGTTAATTTATTTAAAAAGCAAAACCAACAAATACCTATTTAAATGTAACGCTCATCTGTCATTTAACTTAAGCGTAGGCTTGCCCATTGTCCCCATTACTCTTTACCTATAGGGAGAAGTTCCTCAGACTTAAATGATGAAGAAAATTGGCCTAAAACATTAAGAAAGTGTTTTCATGAGAGTATGTGTTTTCCTGAGTATTCCAAAAATAGCAATAAGGAGCAATAGTAATAACAGTATTGATATCCTTTCACATTTGGATAACCATTTGCAGTTCCCAAAGTGCTTCTGTTACCTTGTTAGATCCATCACAGGCATCCTAGGAATTAATAGGAATGTTTATCCCCATTTTGTAGGTTAATAAACAGTGGATCTGAGAGTTTTACTTCTGCACCAAGGGTGTAGACTTCTCATGCTACCCAGTGGATTTTTATAATTGGCATATGAGTTAAAGGGGGTATAGTTTAAGGTTCTAGACTGATGGGACCCACATTCAGTAGACTTGACTGTTACAGGTTTTCAGGTAATAGTACCAAGAAGATAGTAGCATGTTCCATTCACTCTACTAAGTGCTTGAACAAAAGACTACGTGAAGTGACCAGATGTAGATTTAACTTCTTCTAACAGACAAGGGAAAATAAGTTTAGCTCATTCTCCACTTTCACAGGGGAATGGCTTGAAAGTCTGGATCTTATTTAATATATCCTCATGAAGCTATTCCCACAGAGCTGTCCTGTTTAAACAGATGGCCCTGCTCTCCTACAGCTTGAAGAATTTTTCAGACAGAATGAATTTCTGTGATGGGCTTGGCCAAGTCCTTCCATGCCCTCTGTTCACTCCTTCACCCCTCTCTTGTTGCCTGGCTCATAAGAATGAAAAGAAGTATCTTGGGTTTGACCCTCTCTACCCTCCACAGTGCATCCTATCCTAAAAAGATCAACATATAACAGAGTTTGCATCTCAAATCAACAACTCATCCGGAGTCTCTTGTTGTGGACCTAGGCAAGTCACTTCACCACCCTGATCCTAAATATCCTCAGGTGTAAAATGGGGATAAAATGTTTTGGGGATACAATGAATTAATACATGTAAAGGGTCTGACGTATAACAAACACTCAGTATGGTGGCCATTATTGTTTTATACTTTTGTTCTGATTCCAAATCCATAAATCTGTTTTCTGTACTGTTCTAAGTGCCATGTAACCCCTCATGTAAGATTTCTGAGAGAAACAACCCTGTGATTTATAATGGCCTTCAGAGACTATCTAGAGAATTTCAATATACCTCATTCTTTAGACAAATCAAATTCAAAACAAAAAACAGGGAGTAGAAATCTTTTAATAGCTATTTGTTATACTCAACTAAAAATAGATTTTTTTTTGAAACTTATCAATGACTTTTCAGGAATACTATTCCTCAAAGAAAGAAAAATCTGTATTTCGTATCTTTGAATGACTCTCATGATCACACTTGAAACTAGGATGTTGTGAAAACCAATATTATTCCTTTGTGACAATGGCAAGCAATTTAACTCTTTCTGGTTTGGTTTTCTCATTAATAAATAAAGGAAGCATGAAAGGTAGATGATGATAGAGGTTCTGCTTAAACCTCTTAAGTACTCTAATCATTGATTTACTTTTTTGTCTTCCCATTAGATTGCCTTGCTTACCCTTTAATGCCAACACCACAGTACCTAGAACAGTGAATACTTAGCACTTGGAAAATACTTAATGTTCTTTGGATGAAATAACATTTTATAGTTGAGAAAATCAAGGCACAGAAAGGCCAGAATCTTCCCATTAATACATGATAGAGACAAACCAGATTTTCAGTTTTCCAGCTCTTTCTTCAATATCCTTTTCACTGCGTTGCTGCTTCTGGACAAAGTAGCCTCAAATAGAAGGTTAAAAAGAACTTACATAAAAATGTGAGCTCTAAGTCCATGGGGCCACTACAAAGAAAACCAGTGATTTGATGAGGTCAAGTAAATATTCTACTTTCAGATCCACTTAGATGTGACTTATCCTTATGCCTCCCATTTGAGGTTGTCAATACTGAGCTTTGTCATACCTGTTTACTCCAGGCCTGCAGTGAGTCATCCAAAATGTAAGAATCAGATGACTCATTCCTGTTTTTGTCTCCTTTGTTTCCATTTCTAAGAGGTAATAGTTTCCAATTGGATTTTCTGTTCCAATTTTGCCCAATACGGGCAAAAATCACTGGCCTTCAAGATGGAGTTAAGATAAAGAGTTCTTTTCAAGTATTAGCACAGTAGTGAAACAAATTTATGTATTTAGAGTGGTGATAATAACAGTATTTACTTATTGCTTAGGCACAGTTTTCAGAAATTTGCATTGTGTATTTCATTTGCTCTCATATAAGCATTTCCATAAGATAAAATAAATTGCAAACACCTACAGTGAGATATTCATCACTTATTAAGAGGCATTTTAACATACTGTTTTTGAATGAAAGAATGTTCCTGGCATTGTGGAGAGTGAGAGAGAAAGAAAAAAAGGTGCATGTGTGTCATACCTCTTGCCCTTAGCTTTTAATCAAGTTGGGCAGATTGATCTAATATACAAGAAGAATTAGAAAAATAATTATTGCTTTAACACTTTTGTGCTAGGCACTGTGCTAAGCATTATATATGAGTGAGGTGTGTGTGTGTGTGTGTGTGTGTGCGTGTGTGTGTGTGTATGTCTTCACAGGAATACTACGAAGTTCCCCAGGTGGTCAAATACAGGCAGAGCAGAATTCAAGTCTAGTCTGCTTAGCTCTTCCAATTCTATCACTTGGCCTTTCAGCTAACTGAGATCAGTAAGGAATGTGGAGGACAGTGAAATGGCACAGAAATTGTCAGAAAAGACTTGGTAGGAGAAAATCAAAAAGGAGTTAGACTTTGAAAAATGAGACTAGGATCAAAAATAGGCAGAAAGGAGGAAGGAAATCCAGACAAGTCTGTAGGAACTTTGCCTTCAGGACAAGCACCCATAAACAGGGCAGAAAGCTGCTGACCTATTTGGAAAATGGTCCTCATGCCTCTATCTTCATCATCCTTTGTCATTGTACCTCTGTTTTTGTTTTTTTAACCAGATGTTTCCATTCAATAGCTGAGCAATTATCCTTCTGTTATTATATAATGCCTAGAATGTGAATTTTAAGCCATACTTCTGTTGTATAATCTTACTCTGGGAAATTATATTTTCTAGGAAAATCATTTTTTACTAGAAATCGAAAGTGTCTCAATAAATTAATACATAAAAAGTATGTCAGTGATTGCAACCCATTGCTTTAAAAGGACCAGTGATTATTGGGCCAACAAGGTTCTTTAAGCAGAGGGACAGTGTTGCTGCTGCAGAAATTTTTCTCATTGGCCACTAGAGGCCTGCAGTGTGGCATAGGGAAAACAGGTAGACTTTTTAGGACTGGTAATCAGACTGCCTGAAATCTACTTCTTGCTTTATATTAAGTACTATATTTGAATATCCTTGAAGAAGTTTCCTTACTTGGTAAACCATTCTGTAGTAGTCCTACCTGCAGTGTCGGAGTTGCACTACACCAGCATTTTGTAAGAAGTGCTCTTCAAAATCAGTTGGTACAAATGTTTGTGACCCAATTGGGTATTATATATCCTTCTTATAGATTCACTGTGCAGATAATTACATTGTAGGTTCTGAAGGACCCTGTAGTAAACAAACAATGTTTAATCCAGCCTTTGAAGAGTTACTTAGTGACAGAACACTCTGGGAAATGTGCTACTGTGTACTCTACGTTGAGCAGAAATCCCTACCAGTTCTTAGAAAATTTGGGTTGCTTTCAAATATGATTTATAGGTTGTGTCTATCATATTCCCAACCAGAGTTAATGTAGTTTAAAATTACACAAGGACTTCATAAAGACCCTGTTATAATATAGTGTCTGTCTTTTTCTTCTACAATTTCTGTTTGCAAATCAGTGTTTTATAGAACTCCAAAGTTAGAGAGAAGGTAGAAGTAGAGAGAAGAGGAGGTATAATGTCTTTGATTCACCTGCTGAGTAACCGTTTTGAGAGATGAGTTAGGGATGTAGCTGTCAAGCATTCTAAAGGCTTCAGATTACCATCTGAACTGAATCGTCAGCACAATCATAGTAATAGAACCTGGGATGCAACCGAGTACTGAAGGTGACGTCGGGTTCATAGTCTCAAGATCAAATAATAGCTAGAGATGGTTCATTTAATTATTCTATAATGAGGGATCTGTGCCAGGAACTATACTAGTTATTGGTGATGCTATAGTCATTAAGTCCCTGCCCTCAAGGAGCTCACAAGCCAGTGGGAGAAACAGTCAACCGCACAATTCTGATAATTACACAAATTCCTTAGATTAGAGTCTGTGTGAAGTGCAATGGCAACTTGATGTGAAATTTCTTGTAGACTATGACTGAAACATGTTTTGTCCATTCTCTTTCCTTGATCCAGTCGATTCAGAAGAAAGTTAATTGTTCTTGTGTTTGTGGCCAGTTGCCCTCTTTCTTGGCTAGCACAACGATGATGATGAAGGGGAGACACGAGGAGGCATTATGACAAATGGAGCTATTTTATTTAATTCTTGTGGGAGGATAATCAATCCTCTCAAAACAAGTAGATAACACACTAATAATTAATGCAGGTAGGACTACTAATAATTAATGCAAACATTAAAAGATTTTTCCCCCCAGTGGATGGGAAGTTAGGTACCTCAGTAAATAAAGGTCCAGAAGCACTGGTAGCAGGCTTGTTTCCTCACTTCCCCTAATACTACTGGCTAAAGAGCAGAATTTCCCCAGGGGATTCTGGCTTATCATGTCAGGTTTAAAAAAGAGAACTTAGATCCTGGTGTACAGCATCTTCAATGTACAAGTAACAACCTTGAAAAGCAATGAGCGGAGTAAGCAAGACCACACAGATGATGAGGGAGAGAGTTTTGACTGAGACCTAGACTTTCTGAACGCCATTCCAGTGTCTCAGGACTCTTGAAAATGTTCACAATTTTCACCTATTGAACTTTATATTTTGTTTTAAAAACACATAGAAGTTTAAAAAAAGATTTGCAAACTAACACCTGAGCTTGTCACAAGAGGACAATTGTACATCTTAACTTTGCTGTAACTGACATGGACTTATCTGCCAATGGTTTTATCACAGAAAACCCCGAAACATGCAAATAATTAGGACTGTCTTACTAATTTCCAAGAATATGCTGGGATATGTCCATGGTGAGCAACCAACAAATTCTGGCCAACAGACCAAATATCTGCTGTTTGATAATTAAGTCAAAACAGTGAATCATGTCACTGTCAGTTTTCTTTCAGACAGTATTTCAAGAACCCAAATATGGAGATGGTAAATGCTTGAGGGTAATATTGAAAGGGGGATCAAGATAAGATGAGTATTAATTTAAACAGCAGCCTTTGCATCATGCCAAGCCTTTGGTAAACCATCTCATTTCATCCTCACAGTGATTCTATAATACAGATAAGCTTTCATTTTTGATCTGATGAATCTTGACTCAAGCCGAGCAATCTCTCTAGACTTTAATTTCCTCTTTTATAAAACAAGGATAATAATAAAAACCCACCTCCTTTTAGGGTTCTTGTGAGAACTTGAAGTAATAGCTATGAACTGCTTTGCGGAAAGCCCATCACGTAATAGTGGCTAAATAAAAGTAACTCTTAATATAATTGTTATTCCCCAGTGCCCTCGCCCGGTTTTACCAAATGTTGTATTTTACAATTTATTCTGCGATTCTTAGAATACAGAAAGCAGATAAGGTGAAGTAAGAATTTTCAAAATCCTTACTTACCACTATATTAATACTAAGTGGTTTTCTTTATTAAGAAACTACATCACAAGAAAACTAAACTCCTTTTGATTTTATTTAAGGGACTTCTCACAGCTTATGTAAGGGGACGATCAAAGAACTTTTAAAATTTTCAAAGTGAAACCCAGTAGTAAAGAATTGGGACGTGGGGGATATTACTGCCAGTTCCCCATGTGGAGGGAGTAACCTACCATCTGGGTTCCACAGACCAAACACAGATTAATAAGATACATAGGAAGTGTGAAGAACCGGAGTTTGCTCTACAGATGTGGTCTGTGTTAGTTTAAACTTGATTTCTGATTAGGATAAAGAGAGACATGAAAGAATGTGATAGTTTTTGGAGAAAAGGAAAAGCCTATTTATACCTCACCAAGTTGTCCTTTTTTTTTTTTTTAAAGATTTTATTTATTTATTTGACAGAGAGAGATCACAAGCAGATGGAGAGGCAGGCAGAGAGAGAGAGAGAGGGAAGCAGGATCCCTGCTGAGCAGAGAGCCCTATGCAGGACTCGATCCCAGGACCCTGAAATCATGACCTGAGCCGAAGGCAGCGGCCCAACCCACTGAGCCACCCAGGCGCCCCAAGTTGTCCTTTTTATTTTCCTTATTTATTTCAGTGTACTGAAAGCCCAGATAGTACTAAGCTGTGCACTCATTTGCATAGAAACAGTGTGAAATAATTGTATTGGCACAATAGTAAAAATAAACTGACTAAACCCCATATTTTGCCCTGCTCTTTAAGCATTCTTCTCATTATTCAAATAACGATCATGATAGGCTTAGGAGTGATTGCCAGTTACAGCCTGGTGTTTGTAGCTCAGGCTTCTTTCAGAGGTTTCAGCGAACTGAATGTCTCTACTAGTATCCTCACCATCTGACAATTCCCCAAGTAGGTAAGGGTAAATGGCAGCTTCCTGGACATCACAGGCTCATCCATGCATGACATTTATGTGAAGAAAACTGCTGGCAAGGAGTGAGTGTCAGTGCACCATAAATGTTCCCCAGTGTCGTGTTCATGTTCACTGTGATGGAGAGGAGATGGCCAAGGACTGCAGCCAGAAGACCTTAGTTTGAATATTGACTCAACCAGTTATAGCTGTGGGACCTTTAAGTCATGTCAATTCTTAAAAGCCCAGTTTTATCATTTACGGATCATTTATATCCAACTTCATAGAGTTGCTGCAAATTTTTGTAATGATGTCATGTTCCTATGTCATGGCTTATAGTAGTAATTCAGTAAATTATCTCAATTTATATTATTATCATCTTCATCATCTTCTCTTGGTCTCAGTGTAAATCAAAGGGAATAGAATTGCTTATTCCATGGGACTACCATGAAGACTGAATAACAAATGTGAAGGAGCTTTGTCAACAACTGTCAGCACAGTGTATTATTTTTGAAAATAATAATTAACAAACAGACCTGAGCATCCAGGAAACACTTATCACTGGGCTACAGTACAAATGATAGGGCTTGCGATCTTTGAGGAAACCAAAATTACCCTTTATCGGCAGAACTCAGAGAGGTCTCCTTAGAAATGGCTGCCAGTGCTTGTATCTGAAGGTCTGTGGGAGGGAGAGCTACAGACAGAACACGCGGGATAGGGAGCAGGTAATCAGAGACAGATATGCACGCGGGATAGGGAGCAGGTAATCAGAGACAGATATGGGTTCAGTCCTGACTCTGCCATTTACCCACTAGGTAGCCATGGTCAGTATCCATGAACTTCACTTGTTTAATCTGTAAAATGGAGAGACTTAACAAATTCACGGAGCTCTTAGTATTCACTGCCAGCATATGAGAAGTGCCCATTCTGCTGCCTGACCATTGGCGGGCACTCAAGAGCTGTTCATTTCCTTTTGACTTCCTCCTCCTCTTGAACCTCATACTATCAAGTAATAGACTAAGGCATCTTTACCTGGGGGGGAAAAATACATGACAGGTATTTTTATGTTGTATGTCTAAAAAAGATTGACAGAAGAGAAAAATAAAAATGAAAAAAAAAACTTTTAACAGTTTTATCAAAATAACATTACTGAAAACTATTTAAAGTCACCAAAAGAGTTATTTATTAAATATATCACTTTGAAAACAACAAAAGGAGAGAAAGAGACCAAAGAAAAGTCATAAATCCCAATGAGAAACTTTGGAGTGAGAGACTAGCAGAGAGCCAGTTTAAAGAAATCATGAAATTTGTGGCTTTACCATGAAAATATAAAAGCCCACATCTCTGTGGATTATCAAACAAATTACTTCACTCAAATACATATTTCTCTCCCTATTTTATAGATTCCATATCTACCCCACTTGATGTTGGTAACTCCATCTTCTCTAACGGATTAAATGAAATTGAAAACGGCCCCTTGTGGATATTCCTTCCTGCCAGAATTGATCTAAATCTGTCCTAGGCAATGAGCCTCTTCCTTGCCAAACAGTCTACTCTGATTAACTTCACGACAACTTGGTTCCCTTAGGATGCTCATTCGTTTGTAAAATAGGAAATCTAGCTCCCCACTACCCCCAAATTACCAGTCTGCAGGGCATTCTTCCAAAATCTAATACCTGCTTTCTTTTGGCAAATTTGATAGAAATCAAGTATTGGTCTTACCTAATTATCCCACTGCCAGTCACAGTTATGCCTAAAACTCAATGATGAAATACTATCAGCAACATAAGCCTGTTTGTAGGTTTTGTTTATCATTTCTAACCTTTGATTCAAGACAAGAAGTACACCCACCAAATGTATGGCCATGATGCAGGGCCTAGAGGACTAATATTTCTCTGGAGCTTGTATCAAATAACAAACCCCGCTCTGATTAGAGGTGATAGAAGTTCCTAAAGACAGAGGAAATTCCAACTATAAAAGTTATTGCCCAGAACTTGGGTTATAAAACCTTCCCTTTGGCTCTGTGGCTTAACCCCTGGCAATGCTCGGAAGCTATTTATGATCTTATAGAGCACGAGATCTGGCCAGTCCAATAGAAGTGGGTGACTGTGGGAGACTGTCACACCATTTAGAGTGGGCAGCCCTTGGTTTCCTCTACAGACTGTAATGCTTCTACTGTTGTATTTAATAAACTAAATATAGTTGATTTGCTTACAATGTTGTCTCACCTACTAGACTCATATAGTTGTGTGAGAAGAGATGCTACCTTACTCATCTTTTCTTCAGCACTAAGCACAGTATTTGGGGCATTGAAGAAGCATATTAATAAGTAACAGGACCCAGATGAGAAGAGAGAGCAGATGGAGAACAAATGAAGGAGAGAGGCCCTTTCCAGTGGCACTCAGGCAATGTTACAACCACTGAAAATGGGACTGTGGGAAGGGAAAGGGCAGTTCGTGGCTTCACTTCTGGGCTGGCGATTGGAGCTGTGGACCTTGCTGGCTCTCAGGACCATCATCCAGCGGTCAGTCTAGCAGCCTGCATGCTTCTCACATCTCCTTCCTCATCCAACATCTTCCCTAGCATCATCCCAGATGGTCTTCCACTGACGGTCTAGGAATAACTATCATGGCCAAGTTCCTCTCATGCTTTCCTGCCCAATTTATACACTTCTATCAAGTCTGATTGTTCAACTTCAACTTGGTTTCCCACTTGCTTCTGTATCAAAACCCCAGCTGTGGCTAACATATAAAAATGGTATCCAGCAGCAAGTTCTCATCCTTTCCTCCTCCCATTAAAAGAAATGTTTCTCCACCCATCAAAGGTGCTCTTGGTCCATATACATACTTCTCTGAATGGGCTGTTGACTTCCTCCTGGGAACTTTCCCTTGTTATGTATGTGTTGACATTCTAGCAAGAAAATTTCCCTTCTTCTAAGGAACTGTCTCCTGATCGTCAGTATAAACAACCTCTGAGAACACAAAGGAGTCTACTCCTCAAACCATATGCAATAAATATCTATAGAAATGATTTCTGTTGAGTGGTCCTACTTACTCTTTGAGAAAAGTAATCACAATTCCATCCTATAGCGTCCTGTAATCAGAGTTCAGAACACTAGAGCTGGTGCAGCTCTAGTTATCTCAACGAGGCTTTGCTAAATTCTCCCAAAATGCGTCAAGAAGAATTTCTGTCAAGCTTTTATTTTGAAAGCAAATAGACACCCGTGGGAATTGGAGGTGGGAGTGGGGGTGTTGTGACATCAGTAAGAGAAAGGTTTCTTCATTTTAAAGTGCTTGGGAACTAATGTACTAGATAGAGAATTCTCATGCTCTGATTTAAGGAGCCTCAGGGTTCTTCTTAGGGGCCTTTGAGCTACTTATACAGTTGAAGTGGAAGAGGCCAAAACTTCTAGTTTCATCCTGTTTTCAATCAGACATTTGTTATGTTTTTAGAAGCTTTCCTTTAAAGAAAAAAAAAAAAAACCTGGTTTGTTCTGGTGATAAAGCTTGGAAAGCATTGCTTAGGATTATGGTGAGGGAGACACTGGCTAAAGTAAATATCTGGAACTTCTATCTATCCCACCGCCACCACCCTGGTTATATCCTAATCATCAGGATCACTACCTCAGCCCACTACCTGGGGTCTTGGCACTGTCTCCTGCCCAGTCCACTTTCCACTTTATATCCAGAAAGATGTTTTCAATGCAGATCTGATCATCTCACTATCCTGTATAAAATCCTTGAGTGGCCCCTCATTGCTGTGAGGAAGAGAAAGTGTGCTTCATAAGCCTGCAGGACCCTCCAGGACTGGCCTCTCATCTTGGGCCAGCTACGACATTGGTCTTCCTTCAGAGTCACCACCTGCTTCAGATTCACCACATGCTGATTCACCTTCAGAGCCCCTACATGGGTATTCCCCCTGACTGTGACCTGCTCATTTTGCCAGTCGTAGATCAGACAGCACCTCCTTCTGGAAGCTTCCCCAACCCGTGTTCCACTTCTCTTCACTGTTACTCTCATGGATTATCTTCCCACCAGCTTTTTAAGATGTGTCATACTGATAACAATTTCTTCTATATTTGTCTTTCCTCTAAATTCCGTAAGTACCCTTGGTTTCCTTATTTCAGTGCTATAATCCCAACACCTAGCATAGTGCCTCGGCATGCAATAGGCGTTGGTGAACTGTGACTCAAAGAAGAGTGCATGATTTCAGGCACTTTAAAGCCATGTGCGTTGGCTGTCTTAGAGCCGTCCTGGGGGACTGTCAGATTAGTTTACCAAATGGAATGACAGCAGCAATAGGGAGAGCAAGGCCCATTGCCCAGTCACTCCAGCCCATGTGAAACGTCTTGACGCCAAGCTCCCCTCGCATTTACTGCCAAGAGAACCACTAGCACCAGGTCCGCCTCTTAGTAAGAGCCAGATAAATGTTAAACAGATAGATGGATGTTAATATAAATGCAAATTGGAATTACATCATTCCCAAACCCTGTAAGAGTTGAGTTGTAACAGAGTTTTCTGTGCCAGGACATATGATTGTTGTAGCTTTCCACAGATCTTTGCACCAGGCATCATGCTGCAGGAGTTTCAAATGCTACCTCATTTGATCCCAACGATGTCTGTCTGGCAGATCATAGTTCAAGCTGCTACAGCCATGGACTGGGTGCCTGATAAACACCAGAAATTATTTCTCACTGTTCTGGAGGCTAGATGTCTGAGATTCAGGTGGGGTCCTAGGGCGGGCCCTCTTCCAGGTTGTAGACTGCCAGCTTCTCACTGTCTCCTCCCATTAGAGAAAACGCCAGCTCTCTTGTGATTCTTAAGGGCTCTCATCCACCCTCATGACCACATCCAGTCCCAATTACCTCCCAGAGGCCCCATATTTAAAACGGTTTCAACATAGGAAATTTGTGAAACAGACATTCAGTTCGTGGCAGGCAGGAATTAGTCTTTCCTTTACACAATAAAAACAGAGTTTAAACCTTGCTTACAGCCCCAGACCAAGTAAAGGGCAGATCTGGGAAGTCTCTCAGGTCTGACCAACACTCCATTGCCCTGCTGTCTGGCACGTAGTAGGTGTTCAGTAGATTATGAATTGAATGAATGAGTGATGACTTACACTAGGTCTATGGAAAATGCTCCAGCTTGAAAATATCAGCATGAAACTTAAACGATTATACTCTTGGAATAAAATGCCACTAATTTCACAGAAACCATAAACACTAAAAGTATAAACACTAATATTCTGGATATCATTAGTTCTATTTTCTTTCCCTAAGTTCCTAAGCTGTTAGCAAAATCTGGGACATTTCATACAGATACTTCATTCAACTAAGCGCAACTGCGGAACAGAACTCTTTCCAGTCAAGTCAGGTTACAGCCCAGCTTTGGGCCCCTCAGTACTTTTCTGAACAGTCACCAAGTAGAGAATGCAACAGGGATTTGCTTTCAAAAAAAAAAAAAAAAGTGTACAGAAAGAAGAGTGGAAGGTGGGGTGACCCACAGTGTCTAACAAGAGCAGAGAGCAGTTTATGATCTGAGGGCTTTTTCTTTTTTTAAGATTTATTTACTTATTTGAGAGAGAAAGAGAGCCTGCAGTGGGGTGAGGGGCAGTGGGAGAGAGAGAGTCTCAAGCAGACTCCATGCTGAGCACAGAGCCCGATGCGGGGCTCAATCTCAGGACCCTGAGACTATGAACTGACCAGAAACCAAGAGTTGGGTGCTCAATCGACTTACCACCCAGGTGCCCCTGATTGAAGGCTTTTTGATCCATAATTCCTGAATCCTCACAACAGCCTGTGAGATGGTTTCTACCCTTTTCAGTGAATCTAGGTTGTCATTGATTGTAAGATGCACTCCATGTGTCACCAAGAAAGGAGAAATGTGTCAATTAAATTGTGAGATGGCACTGATGGTAAGATACATCCTAACGGTAGAGGCACCTAGATGGCTCAGTCAGTTAACCATCTGACTGTTGGTTTCTGCTGAGGTCATGGTCGCCCCTTCATGGGATCGAGCCCTACATCAGATTCCACACTGGACACAGTCTGCTTCAGATTCTCTCTCCCTCTCCTCTTCCCCTGCTTGCTCACTTTCTCTAAAATAAATAAACAAAATCTTTTTTTTTAAATGCTTTAAAGGGTTGCCTGGGTGGCTCAGTGTGTTAAAGCCTCTGCCCTTGGCTCAGGTCATGATCTCGGGGTCCTGGGATCGAGCCCTACATCGGGCTCTCTGCTCAGCAGGGAGCCTACTTCCCTTCCTCTCTCTCTGCCTGCCTCTCTCCTACTTGTGATCTCTGTCTGTCAAATAAATAAATAAAATCTTTAAAAAAATAAAAAATAAATAAAAATGCTTTAAAAAAAAAAAGATACATCCTAACTGTAGACATGGTTAGGACATGGAATGAAAATAAAAGGTGCATCTTAAAACTGATTAAATATAGTATTTTTAATCCCATTTTACAGATGAGGTAACCGAAAGAAACCTAAAGAGTTGAAATAATATTCCCAAGGTCACACAGCGTGGGTTCTGAATTCAGTTCAATTCAATCTAGCCTTGTGTTGCAGTAGCCTCCAACTCTCTGCTCTGTTCAAGAGACACACACATGAGTGAGACTCTGTCCTAACCCTCAGGGACTGAGCAGTCTAGAAGGAAAATAGACCCACAAGCAAATCAACTAAAACGTAGCCTGCTGGGTGCAAGAACAAGACTATGGACAAGGTAGCAACCTGGCTGGGAGAAGGGAGTAGATAGCCCTTTCTAGATAGGCTAGGGAAGGGTTCCAGAGAAAGTTCTGAGTTTCATAGAATAGATTGAAAGTTTACAGAATGTTTATTTCTATCTAGTCAGTGCTTTGACTTCTGAAATAATGTTAAGAAAAATTCTTGGCTGAAAAATTCCTCTGCAAGGTGTGAGCTGTGGTAGAGTGTTTGAGAGAAAAGGTGTTCCATGGCCCAGCTCGTGCGCCTGCTTCCAAGGAGAGGCAGGACGCAGGAGAGGCTGAAGGTTGGAGCTGAGTCCTCAAGCTGTGAGATGACTACTTTTAGAGATGCAGTGCCCCTCTAAGAGAACACATGGAGGACACACCTGCTCAGTTGGGTAAGGTCAGCAGGTGAGCTCCCACTCTCACTTCTCAGCTGGTGGATCTAAGGGAATGGTAGATCTGAGAGAACTGTCCATTCATCATCTCCTTTCGAGCGCCTGATGGGGTTCCTGTTCTGTGATCCTGTAGCCCCACCACCACCACACTAATTCCTATGACAGCATAGCCTGAACTCAGTTTTAACTATATTTGGGGCTTTGGCACTGCCTGCTCCCTCTTCTTAGAACACTGTCCTCAGATGTCTTTGTGATAACTCACTTACCTCCTTCAAGCCTTGCCCCACCTTTCTCTCACTGAGTCCTACTTGACCATACTCCCTGCTCAAAAATGCAACCTTCACCACTACCACAGCTCTACTGTCTAAAAATCCTGATTCCCCTTACTCTGCTCTATTTTTCACTGTCCTATAGCAAGTATCAACTCCTATTATACTGCACGTATTTCCATGTTCTCTCACTAGAATATAAGTCTCATGAAGGCAGGAATTTTTGTCTGTCTGCTTTCATTGATAGACCCCAAGCTCCTAGAATCATCATTGGTACATGCTGGATAAGTATTTGCTGAAGGGATAAATGAACATGTGAGTTGCTGAATGAATATACCCTTAGCTCTATTCTCAACCCAACATTAAGCTCAATGAGAACAGGAAACAAGCCTCTTGTTCCCTGCTGACACCTCAGCAAATAACACAGTGAATGGCACATAGTAGCCACTCTGTAAACAATATTGCATTAAATGACTATTATCTCATATCCATGTGTGGAAGTTAAATTACATCCCGAACTCAATGTTTTTACCTGGGTGGAGAAGGAACCGTCTTCTATCTGTCCTCAATCAAAAAGTGATAAGGAGAGCATCTATGGACATAGGTGAGATTTCGAGGTGAAGTTTTCCCTAATTCCAGATGTTCCATTGCCTCAATCCAGGCCTGTTGTTCCCATTCAGTTTTCCGAAAACTCAAAGACAAAAAAACGAGCCCCGTATCCAGGGGAACTGAAGTGATAGTCCAGCTGCCTGGTTTTGTGATATGTGAATTTCATCGCCAACCCTGACGAACTAACTACCACTAAGGATTTGGGGTAGTCATGTCAAATGTTCTTGGATGTCTTTCTCCCCTTTTCCATATGCTCATGAGAGAAATGAACTTTCTCCAATATCTCTTCTAAGCCAGGCAACATACCAGCTGATCCCACTTGTCAGTCAGTAGATACTTACAGTGTTATCAGAAGGCAGAAACTTGCCTTGCTTTGCTTGTGCTCTGATGAGCAACTCTAGAAAAGAAGGGATGAAATTTATAGGGGAAAAAAATTAGATTTTACACTCAGTTAACAAATATTGAGCACCTATTGGGTTCTGAAATGTCTTGTATGTGTAATTCTCATAAAGACTCTATTGGTTAGAGAACTTGCCTCTCATTTCGCATCTTTGGAGACCTGGGGACAGAGATGAAAAGCACATAGCTTCTTAAATAGCAGAGCTGCTACTTGAACCCAGGACTATCCGATGTCCATTTCTCATGGTCTTTACATGGATCTTCTATAGAACTAGTTAAATGTTTAAATGATAATTGTGTATCAGCAATAATGAAATTCTGTATCAAGATATTTCCTGGGGCATCAGGGGGACTCAGTCAGTTAAGTGTCTGACTCTTGATTTTGGCTCAGGTCATGATCTCAGGGTCATGAGATCAAACCCCACATCAGACTCTACACTGGGCATGGAACCAGCTTGGGCTCTTCTCTCCCTCTCCCTCCCTCCCTCTTGCCCTCTCTTGATCTTTAAAAAAAAAAAAAAAAAGATCCTTTTTTTTCTCTCAAGCAAGCTTATTAATTTGTGGCAGTAAAACCCTAAGACATGAATACCAAAGTTTGATATACATTTTCAGCTTGGATCCGAAATAAAAGGCTGTAATCAGAGCTATGTCAGCCTTTCGAAAATATCTTGATTAATGTATTTTGATTGCCTGATAAGCGACGCCAACACATAAAGGCTTTTAGAACTGTCCTAAAGCCTGGGCTCTTCATCCTGGCCCTTCCTATATTTCAATCTCCAAGTGGCCAGCTGATGGCATTTGTGGGGAAAGACAATGATTTTAAGATGATTAATTTTTACAGCCTCACCCAGCCCTGAAATCCGAGTACCATTTGCCATGGTCTGTCGAGCCTTGCCTTTGGGCAGGTTCAAATTTGCCTCTGCTTCCCTCAGATGAGGTCCTGTCAGTCGGCACTGCCGTGTAAACCACTCAGACAGATTGCTGGGACAGCCTGAGAGACAAAGCAGGCTGCAGTGGGCCCCATCCCTGGAGACTCTGAGGATGCCTTGTCTGAAATGATCAGCACACAGGCCTCTGGACACAGGAAGTCTGCTAACACTGTGTCCCTAGGGGACGGGGAGTGCCGGTGACTCAGGAGAGACTGAGAGAAAGAATTGTTGCCCCTGGAATTCATGCTTCTTCCCAGATTATCATCAAAATACCACAGCTGTGGAGAGGCCCAGGCTGTGAGGATCTCCAGTTGGTGCCCAGTTAGGTCCATCTTTAGTCATGACAGTTACTGCCTGGTTCCTTGGGTGCAGTAGAAATTGACAGCTTCCCAATACCCTCCGGACATAGAAGGAAACTGTGGCATGAAGAGAAGTGTATCTTTCCAGAGCACAAACCTGCCTAATAAGATTATTAATGACAAAATGGCATAACCCATGTGGTACCAGAGTCCATGGCGCGTGATGCATTTACCCTTCTATCAACTGGAAACAATGCCTGTACCTTAAGGAGTAGAATATCTTAAATCACAGATAAGAAATACCTAGAGCAGTGCCTGGCACCTTGTAAGGCCTACTGTGTGCTCAGTAATTACTGAGAGACAGCACCTTGGTCAGAGCCCTCTGAGCAAGGATCAACAGAGGCTAATGTGTTCTCATCCACTAACACCGATTCAGGCGGGTGGATTCAACCACCCTTTTCACTAAGGACAATTCATTATTGAAATAGATGGGGAATTGAGTGGCCACACCAGACCTCCATCAGCCTAGGTATGATGACCAATCCACAGGCATATGTAGGATTTCTCGAGGAGGCAAGAAAAGTAATCAGTACAGAGCTGTGTGTTTCCTTCTACCCTGAGATGAATGCATTCAGACTTGAGAGACAGCAACATTGCATGGATCTTCATCATCTCCCAAGAAGGGCAGGGAAGCCAGTGCTGGATGCTGCTCAGGCTTTCCTATTGTGTCCAGTTGTCCATGCCTTCATAAGAAAGAATGTACCCCCAAAGAAAAGAAAAAAGAAAAGAAAAGAAAAGAAAAGAAAGAAAAGAAAAGAAAAGAAAGAAAGAAAGAACCCAACTGAATTCCAGAGATTGCCCTATGAGAAGTAGAGGCAACAAATGTAATAACAGAAAATAACTTTTTTTTGGACATCTGCTTTGTGGTAGGCCCTAGGGACAGCAGGAATATGAACCTCCCCTGTCCCCCATGCATATACAAACTAGAATTTTCAAAGACTAGTAATCATAGTACAATGTGATTTAAGAGCCTAGGAGAGGGAACTTTAACTCCCAGTGAGGGTGGAGGGAAGAGAAAAGAAGGTCCAGGATTGACGGAGGAAATGGCACAGAGCAGAGCAACTTTCACAAAGCAGACACAATCCTAGGAGACACACATCCTATCAGCCGTGTGGAAAGTTGACCTGATGTCCCCACAGTGTCTGCAAGACAAAGGCATAGAACATGACAGCTGAAACATGCTTTAGAAAAGTGCTTTGTGCCTGTTGATTACATAGGAGCTGAAGCCCAAAGAGGTTAAGTAACTTACTCAAGATATTACTCAAGATCACATGGTGAGATTACCTTGAAGCCAGAACCAGAGCCCCCTCTCCTCACTCTGTCCCAGCTTCTCCCTACTTCCAGGGTGCCATCTCTGTTCTTTAGAGATGTTTGTTTGTTTGTTTGTTTGATTCATGAGGGCATGAATGAATGCTTTGAAGAAGGAAAAACTAATGGAAATGGCTGGTTTTTAAAATAAGAGCACCTAAATTTCAGATCCGTCTGCTCCGAGTGCCGATCCCTTTCCCACATCCCCCTGGCAGGAAAATGTTTTGAGAACGTTAACTGCATGGGTATTTTTATGTTGTATTTTTTTTTTTTAAGATTTTATTTATTTGACAGAGAGAGAGATCACAAGTAGAAAGAGAGCGAGAGGAGGAAGCAGGCTCCGTGCCTAGCAGAGAGCCCGATGTGGGACTTGATCCCAGGTCCCTGAGATCATGACCTGAGCTGAAGGCAGAGGCTTAACCCACTGAGCCACCCAGGCAGCCCTTTTATGTTGTATTTTAAGAACACTGTATTAGGACCTCCTGCCAACACTTATAGAAATAACTCTCTCATTCCTAGTGTAGGCAAGAGGTGAAGTAAAGGAACTATTGGTGGGAAGTTGGTATGCTAAAGGCTTTTTCTATGTCATCTCATCAAATCTCTCCAAATGTGCTGAGACCTAGGGATGATTAAGCCCATTCATTGGTAAACCAAGGCTCAGATTGGTTGTGGACCAATCCCAGTGATGCTCAGGTAGAAAGAGGTGGACTCACTTGAATGTGTCTCTTCACTCCAATATCTACACTTCTTGCACTCTCCTCAGCTGCATACCTTAGCAATGGAACAGTGGCATGGAGTAGAGAACAGACTTTATCTTCCACAGCTCTTCTTTCTCCTGCTGCATAGAGAGGTGAGAACCTCTAATCGAGCAGAAGCCTCAATTTCTGGAGGGAAAGAAATTGAGTACAAGCACTCTTTGTGGGTCTTAACATTGTCATGGAAACAAAAGCTTCTCCAGCCTAAACAAGTTCACTGCACAGAAGGTGTACAGCTGATGGTTGGTTTGTTCATTTATGAAGTGTCTGTAAGGACTGTGCAGAGGCTGGACCTGGGAGCCCCTGACCTTCAGTGGCTTTAATCCAGTATAGGAGGTGAGACACATTCCCATTCAAGACTAGACATTGTAGGCTTCCCAAGAAAGGTGCAAGCAGAGTGCTTTACAACTTCTGAGAAGAAAAAAGCTGCTTCTTCCATGCCTCAGTTTCCTTATCTGAACATAGGAACAAATAATATTTATCTCATAGGGTTTCTGTTAGAATTGGTTAAAGTAGAAGTGAGAGATTAAAGCCCTGAATTTTTTAACTGCAAAGTAGGAATAATCATACTTACATGTCATACTATTTACGAGGACTCAGTAAAATGACATTATGTAACACAAAGGTACTTTGCACGTGGCTGGCCGACAATAGGCACTCCGTGGGCTGTTACTATTATTGCTGAGTAGTTGTTTTTATTCCAAAGAATCTTTGGCAGAGTCATCCAACTGGTGGCCTTTGCCTTCTACCTGCCCTCTCTAAAATCATCCTCTTTCTTGTCCTCTGTTACTCGCTTGCTGTTGCTGCTTCGACAAATTACCTTCCTCTGTCTTCAAACCCAGCAATGGCCACCGTGTACCTCTCATGGTACATCTCTCTGACCTATTCTTCGGCCTTCTCTTCTACTTTTAACGACTCATATGATTGGGTTGGGCCCACCCACATAGTCAAGGATACTGTCTCCTTATCACTTTTGCCACAGAAGATAACATATTCTCAGGTTCTGGGGATTAAGGTGTAGACATCCTTGCAGAGAAGCAGTTAGGGAATTATTTTCCCTACCGTAGCTTCAGTAACCATGAGACACATCAAGAAATTTTTCCAGTTCTTAGTGGTACGGTCCTGGGGATTCTCTTCACTCCCGTGATTCTCTGCTATAACAGCCTCAAAGTGGTTCAGCCAGAACTTGATCCTCTGCCCAATACAGAAAACATGCATGCTCTTGTGGTCCATGATTATTAAATATTACTGAAGCCTAAGCTCAGTAGAAAATGAGGTTGGTTTTGGTTGGAGAGGGTTGCTTGCAGAAACAACACATGGGTTGGTGAAGCAAGTCCACAGGTCTTGGAGGCAGATGGTTCTTGCACTCAGTCCTGCCCTGTCACATGCTAGCTGGTTTGCCCCTGGACGTGTTGCTTCAGTGACAGAAGTCTGTATTTCCTCATCTGCGACATAAGGCTAATCCATGCATTGTAGGGCAGTTATGAGAACTGTGTGCCATCCATAAACTGCTCATATCTCTCTCCTGACGTCTAGTCCATGGCGTCATTATAAATGCAATCACCACCAAATCATGAAATCTCTGGAGATGCAGTCTAAGCACAACATTCCTTGTAAGGAATTGCAAGCTGAAATCTACAGCCAGGAGCATGGGCTTTTGATTCTGGCACATCTATCTATATTTGAATCCTGGTTCTGCTACTTAATAGCTTTTTTTTCATTTCATCTCTTTGGGCCTCATTTCCTTCATGAGATAAAAAACACTGGCATGGCAAGATTGTTGTCACAAATCATAACAAAATGGAACTCCTTCTCTGCGGGTATTGGGCCTTTTGCAGGCTTTACCCTATGGTGGGTTCTTCATAACAATCTTTTGAGTTAATGCCATCATTCTCTGCATTTCATAGCTGAGGGAATAGTCATCTGTGGTGAAGAGATCATCGAGAAGGTTAGGTAACGTGCCCCAAATTCACAACTAGGAGTGACAGAGTTGCGATGTAAACCCAGGTCTCTTCTCTCTCCAAAGCATGGCATAGAACCCACATGCTGCCTTGCCTGCCCAGTACATTGAATGAGATGATAGCTCTAAAGTCTTTGGCACATTGTGGGGCACTTCAGTACAATTTCCATCAGGCGCTCAGGTATCTCCCCATCTGTTTGCATAGCCATGAGGGTGAGCAGTTGCTTTGCTCCCCTTCCTGGACTTCCCCAGTTGGCAAAGGGCCAGCACGTGGTGAAATGCAGGAGGGCCAGGAGGGATGGGAGAGATGTTGCATTATTCCTCTCTAATTCTACTTGTCTAATGGACTTGTTAAAAGCACCCTGGGTGGAAAGTGTGAATCTTAATGGCATTTTATAAAAGTTGCTCTGATGAATTAGCACATAAAGCAAATTAAAAACAGCTTATCGTTTTTTAAATTAGGTGATGGGGCACTGTAGCATTTCTCCCAGACATGAAGATCCATTAATATCCAAAGGAGCCAGAAGCTGCTGAAATATATCAACTGCTTGTTTTCAGGGACCTGACAAGTCTGAAATCAGTGGAATCCTAGAAGGGCAGATTGTCCAAGATAAATAGAAATTGGTAGACGTGTGTTACCAAGCCCCTTCTTTGAGGACACCTGTCGCTGAAGGCAGGAGGGGGACACTTATTGCTGAAGGCAGGAGGGGGGACCTTCCCTCAGGGATTCTTGGGAATGGAATGGAACACAGTAGATTGAATGTCTGGCTTGGTGGGGACCACC
This sequence comes from Lontra canadensis, assembly GCF_010015895.1. Lineage (NCBI taxonomy): Eukaryota > Metazoa > Chordata > Mammalia > Carnivora > Mustelidae > Lontra > Lontra canadensis. Next base: position 16,050,844 of record NW_022631001.1, read on the forward strand.
GGAAAGTCTCTCCTCCCCTCCCTTACACATGGGGACACGGGCTTGAGAGAAGCAGGGCTTTCAGAGTTTGTCTGAAACATTTCCACAGAACCATGGTGAACATCTACTTTGTGCCCAGTGCTGTACTGGACTCAGAGGATAGAGAGGGATTGTAGATGTCTTTATACACAGTCCACAAGACGGCTACTAAGTGGCACAGTGGGGACCCAGATCCCCTATTCAAGACCAGCCCATTTTCAGAAAAACAATTACAGTAGCAATAGTAGCCACCATTTGTTGAGCCTAGCCCGTGTCAAGCTGGTGTCACAGTACTTCCGTATATTATTTCATTTAATCCTCACCACAACTCTTTGAAGTATTTGGTGTTATTATAGGACAGTTTCACAATTCAGAAAACCTCAAGGCCAGAGAAGCTGAGTAGCTTGCTTAAGATCACATGGTTAAAAAGTTGCAAACCCAGGCAGTCCGACCCTAAACCCTGCCTTCTTGGCAACCACCAGCCAGCTTTCCTGATGGCTTTTTTTCCCGCCACTCCCCACACTTTACATTCAGAAGAAGCCTGGAGCTAAACCAAAGATTCAAAGACTCTTAAGATAAAAGAAATACTGAGACAAGAACTGAGCAGTAAGGAGCTTCGGGGACTTGGGGGCAGGAGGTGGGGGAGAGTGGTCAGCCTTGAAGGGAGGTGAAGACTTCCTAGTACTCCTGAATTGTGAGCACGGCCTGAGGACAAACAGGCTGGGAAACTGAGCCTTACGATGAAATGTCCAAGAATGTGGATTTTGGAGTATATTCTCGCTGCGGTCTCCACCACATGCGTACATGTGACCTGGGGCAGGTGCTTTAATGTCCTGAGCCTCTTTCTCTCACCTGTAAAATGAGGATACTAATTTTTACCTTCAGGTTCTTACAATGTCAAATAAGACAACAGTACAAAGTGCCAAGCTACCTAATCCGAGCATAAGTAGTGGTAGCCCTCATGGTCATCGTTCTTACCACCTTGTCACCACCTTTCAGACTCAGGTGTGGGGGTGGGGGACAAAGTGAAGAGCATTGCACTAGGCCTCCAGAGCAGAAGACCAAAACTCCAGAATGAGGTTGCTGACCCTTGCGTGCTGCGGTTAGTCTGTCCCTCAACTGTCAAAACGGAATAATACTATATCCTTCATACCTTCTTTGTTGGGATGGATTGAGGTGCAAATGAGGTAGTATATTTGAAAATGATTTGCAATCTTTTGACCCTCAAGACAGCCCCCAGGGTCAGTGACTCACTAGGAGGGCTTACAGGATTCAGCGTCATCATCCTGCGGACTATGAATTATGACAACGAGAGGATATGAAGCAAAATCAGCAAAGGGAAAGGATTGAGGGACAAAATCCAGAGGAAACTGGTCACAAGCTTCCAATAGCCTTCTCCCAGTGGAGTCACATGGCACATGCCTAATCTCTCCAGCAACAAATTGTGACACCAGGTGTAAAATGTCGTCTGCTGGGGAAGCTCATTAAAGACTCAGAGTCCAGGGTTTTTATTGGGGGCTGATCATGTAGTCGCCGTCTGCCTGGCCCATACCACGATTCCGGACTCACAGAGGAAAAGCAGATGTTCCACTTAAAGCTTGTTTATACAAACAGTTTAGGCGTGGCAAGCCATTCCTAATAGGAAATAGTGAGAACCTTCCTAAAAATCGAATTTCCCAGATGTCAGCCAAAAGCCATCCTTGTGGGCATGTCTTTTTTTTTTTTTTTTTAAGATTTTATTTATTTATTTGACAGACAGAGACCAGAAGTGGGCAGAGAGGCAGGCAGGGAGAGAGACAGGGGGAAGCAGGCTCCTGCGAGCAGAGAGCCTGATGCGGGGCTCGATCCCAGGGCCCTGAGATCACAACCTGAGCCGAAGGCAGAGGCTTTAACCCACTGAGCCACCCAGGCACCCCTTGTGGGCATGTCTTTTTAAGGAGAGCAGTCTCAAGCTTGCTGTGTTAACTCTCTTTTGCACAGAGTAGAATCTATAGAAAGGATTCGTGTGAATATCCACTCACAGGGGAAAGGCAAGATGATAATGACCGTTCATAGTTGATGATTATCCCTGTGCGCCGGGCATTGTCGTGCATGCTTTATTTTACAGGTATTACCTTAGGTCACATGTCATCCATACAGCAATTTCATGGTGGGGTACTCTTATCATTGCTGGTGTGTATGAGGAATCTGAGGCCTAAGAAAGGTGAAGTAGCCTGTGTGGATAAAGAGCTGTATGACTGGCAAGAAGTAGTAGAACCAGGAAAGGACTCTTAACAGTGTGACCTCAGAGCCCGCATTCTTAACCCCTACGCTCCAGCTGCTGCACTGCACCTCCCGTGAGCTGGGAGCCTTGTATGTCTTATTAATGTGCACAGCAGCTCCGTGTGAATGTAGTTATTGGACTCATTTTGCATTACAAAAACCTGTGGCTCCGGCGTGCTAATTCATTTATGTCACATCGCCCAGCCAGAGAAGTGATGGCATCCGAAGTGGGCCTCTGCCCTCCATAGGCCCCTTTATGCTTGGGTGGAGCTTTAGCCAAAGTCTTCGGTGGAGAAGATGCAGGTGGTCAAGGTGGAAGTGAGTCATTCCGGGAGCTTCGACCGAGAAACTCTCCCCCGATGCCATGATTTAGAGACAGAGTTAGTGGAAGAAGGAGCTGTGTTGCTTTGAAAATTCAAATTTTCCTATAGTATCTGAGCTCAACCTGCTGTCTTCAGCTCTTTTTGGTTGCCATGGCAGCAGATGTGACATTTTTTTAATGAGGGGGAAAAATGAAGAAAGGAAAAGAACCATATTTGGTCCTCAGTGATCTTAGAAAAAACCTGTTCCCCAGATCTCTCTAGTTTTGTTTGCATAGTAGTTACACTCGAACGAAATTACCAGGGTGGAATCAAAGGGGAAATAGCAGGGAGGTGGCTAAATCTGCTTCTCTTGAGAAATTGCATGTGTGGAGTGTGTGTATGTGTGTGTGTGTGTGTGTGTGTGTGCGCGCGCGCTGTATGTGTGGTGGTGGTTTGTAGCGGGGATATAGAGGAGAAAGCAGACAATGTAAGATTTGATACAAATTGTCAGCTACTTAAGGCAACACCTAGCTACTAAGATCTTGGTCATCCTTCCAGTTCTTTTTGCAATTCCCCCACCCCACCAATGTATACCTGTTACAGTCTGTTTGGCTTAGCGAAGGTTTAGCATGTGCTCTTCAGTGAAGGAAACATGGTACATAAAACAAGAATTACATTTCAGAGTGATGAGTGCGAGGCTGAGGTAGGCTTAGCATTCCGTGCAAGCAAGAAGATTTGTCTTATTCATATAATCTTTTTTTTTAAAGATTGTATTTATTTATTTGACAGAGAGAGATCACAAGTAGGCAGAGAGGCAGGCAGAGAGAGGGGGGGAAGCAGGCTCCCTGCTGAGCAGAGAGCCTGATGCGGGGCTCGATCACAGGACCCTGGGATCATGACCTGAGCCGAAGGCAGAGGCTTTAACCCACTGAGCCACCCAGGCGCCCCTTATTCATATAATCTTGATCTATCTGTAGACACACATGTAAACATGGGTGTCATTATATTTTTTTCATTATTGCATTTTGAGCACTTACTCATGTCATTGGATTAATCTCTGCCACCACTCAGTTTATTTTTTTATGTTCTTGTGGTTTTAATGGCATTTTCTTTCTTAAAAAAAATTGAATTCCAGTATAATGAGCATACAGCATTATATTAGTTTCAGGTGTACAATACAGGGATTGAACTACAACCATTCAACTTCAGTAACGGTCCGATAGTCCAGTGAGTGGAAGGATCACAGACCCCGATGGGATGACATTTAAGTTGTTACCATTTTTTCCCATTCCAAAAAAAGACTTGTATGGACTGATACATCTGAGAGGGTTTGTTCATAACACAAAATGCTTCTTTCAGAAAGATGCTTATGTTTCTCTTCATTATTTCCTTCTTTGTAGTTACTTTTAACATTTGTAGTGGGAGGGAAAAAAATCTCAGGTACTAAACTCCCTTTGCCACAACTCCCATTATCACTTTGCCGCATAGGATGGCCTCCAAGAAAAGAAAAAATACCCCAGTTTTAGGAGCCCGGAGGTTGCCCCTGCAGCCTCCAAGGAGAAGCAGGAACTAACGTTGATTTGTGGCCACAGTAGTGGGGATGTAGACTGAAATCCTGAGAGTCCGTCCTCAGTGCTCATACCAAATGGATGAAGGAAGCTCAGGGCAAGATGGGGTAATCAAAATGGAGAATTCGAAATCTGTGCTGCAGATGTTCCTAACGACGTTCTCTCTTGCCATTTCTACAGAGCCATGTTTGACTATGACAAGAGCAAGGACAGTGGGCTGCCAAGTCAAGGACTTAGTTTTAAATATGGAGATATTCTCCACGTTATCAACGCCTCTGATGACGAGTGGTGGCAAGCCAGGAGAGTCACGCTGGAGGGGGACAGTGAAGAGATGGGGGTCATCCCCAGCAAACGGAGGTAAAAATGCCTTTTCTATTTTAGAATGTTTGCTTTTAAGCAATCTGGGGAGTGGAAATGAGGGAAGAAAAAGATATGGCAAACTGTTCACAAAATAACCATTTGAGTGGGATAGTCTGCAGGAAATTGTCAGTGGTGACAGGTGACATGAATTAAATATTCTCACTCTTCTCATATTAAGGTTTTACCAAAACTGGTGGCTGTGGTAAGGCAGAAAGAAAGAAAGGGGATCTGCTTACACCACCATCCTAAACCATTTACCAGCATCTACATGTGTGAGATTATCTTGTCAGTATGCTGACTTACACACTCAGCTGTATTCCAGAGGTTCACATTTACCAGATAACTTTACAGAAAGGTCAGGTGAAAGCCCAGTAAAGTACAATTTCCTAAGCAAAGGTCCTACCATGCATTATGTTGAAACACTAATGGGAGACAAACTAAAAACCTTCATTCCAAACTGAGATGCTTGGGATATGAGCTCTCGAAGGTATGGTGAGGTCTGAGACTGGGTTTATAACTGTTTTTTACTGTTTTAGTGACTCCTGTCCCCCTACCCCCACCCCACAAGTACCACCTTCACTCAGTCATATACTTAGTTCTATATGTGTTTCCTGAGTCAAGAGTAGTACCATGCTCTTTCTCTTCTAAACATTTCTTCAGCTAGGTGGGAATGTACTTTGGAAAAGCCAACTCCCTCATGCGTCCCAGCAGCTTCTAGTCATCATGACCAGGGAGGAACTTTCCTTCCTATGAGCCTCTTTTTGACACCAAGATACTGTCCATGAAACACTGTTGTCTGTATCACCAGGAAAAAGATACGGTTATGAAATTAAAGTCAGGAAGAACATTTATTCAAGGCAGTCACCAACTTTTCTCAAGCTACAGGTTTCTCTAAGGGCTTTTCTTCTTCTGTCCAAACACCCCAAATACCTCTGTGAAGAGTCCTCATTGAAGCTGATGCTCTCATGCCGTGACCCAGCGACTGAGCCAGCACAAACCGAAGTAGGAAGGTGTTGCTTACCACAAGAATCACTCTGTGGGGCATTGGCACCCCAGAGAAGACTGGTCCCCCATCCTTCTCTGCCTGTGTCCACACAGCCCAGGAAGGAATGCAGGGAGAGGGCAGCAGGCTGACTGTCACACAGCGGCTCCCTCACGGTTAGTGGGGAGGAGTCACAAAGAAGCCACCAAAACTCGAGAGAACCTGTCCTCTGTACCCCTGGGTGGATCGCCCACCAACACACGGTTCTTGGGGTCTCTTTAAACTTCTGGGCTCAGGACAGCTGGGTTACTTAGTCCATTAAGCACCTGCGTTCAACTTAGGTCATGATCCCAGAGTCCTGGGACGGAGTCCTGTCTGACTCCCTGCTCAGCAGGGAGCCTGCTTCTCCCTCTGCCTGCCATTGCCCCTGCTTGTATGTTCTCTGTCTCTCTGTCACTCTGTCTCTCTCACTGACAAATAAATAAAATCTTTTAATTAAAAAAATTATAAAAAATTTAAAAACCTCTGGGCTCCACAATAGTTGCCTCACATTGCTTTGAGAGGACATTCTGGATTTGTACTCTAGCTTGTGGGGTTTTCTCAAAGGGTATATATTCAAAGCAGTGACTCTCAGCACTAGTTTAGATTCTGTTTTTCCATTTCCATTTACTTAAAAAAAAAAAAAAGAGTCAAGACAACATGCATTTTGGGTTGCTTTGATTTAATTCACCAGAGCTGTCGGAGCGGCTGCTCTGAGAAGAAAGAGCTATCTTACTGAATATGGCCCCAAGGATAGAAGCAAAGCGGAGGAAGGAAAGCTATGTGGGAAGAGATTTCAGCTCATTTTAAAGGAACTCTTTTACTAGCCAGAGCTGTGTAGAGATGGTATGGATTATGTGGGAAGATACTGAACCAGAACCATGGTTTTCATAGCAAGGGAGCATTATAAAAGCTTAGATGTGCCCGCTTCCTCCCTCTCGGAGCCTCTCCTCTATGTGTGCACAGGCATGCACATGCACACGCACATGCACACACACACACACACACACACACACACACACACACACAAATACTCTAATTCCATCCATCTGGAGTGGGTCCTGGAAATCTCTTGTTTGTAAATCCCTCCGGGTGATTCTGATAACAGAAGGTCTGGTGTCAGGAAATATAATAAAAGGGATTCAAGCTTTGGATAGAGAGTTGAACTATGCAATTTTCCAGGCCCTTTCCAACCCAGAAGTTCTGTGATTCTAACCAGCCCTGTCAATAGCCCTTCATTTATTCGATTTTACTTCATTTTCCCCACAAGGAACATTCTCAGTGCTATTCCTCCTGAGGCAATTTTCCACCTTCTGGTGGTCCTTCTTAAGTTGGCTATCTTTCCTATTTTGGATAAAAACCATGTTAACAAATACACTACAACAAGCCTAAAAAGGAAGTTTGTCTAGTGACTCTAATGTTGATATTTATTTGCATTCTAATCTCGTGAATGTTATCCGTGTGTGTGTGTGTGTGTGTGTGTGTGTGTGTGTGTTTATGGCTATAAATGAGTTTCTGTCAACTTTTCTCCTTAGAATTTAATCCTTTCAAAAAATATTATTATTTCAGATGTTTCTGTAGCACATTTCATTGTAGGCCAAGTGGGAAATTTTTGAGAAGTATAAAAAAGAAATAAAAATCATTTATAATCCTACCCTATGAAGAGTTCTTATTGCAGGGCTTTCTCATTTCACACTACATTTAGCATCTTACAACTCTAGCTCAGAATACGTGGGAGCTGGTACAAATAGGATTTACTTTTAGACTGGGGTTAAATTTTTCAGTCTTTAATTCCTTGCTAGCCCTTTTCTGAGTACAGTTCAGCTAGTAGAACTGGTCTGGGAAAATCTCATAATGGATAACATCAGGGCATGACTTGACCCGTTACAAAAATGCTTCTCTATGGATGATCCCATTTAATCATCCCAATGAAACTGTGATGGAGGGTATGAAGATTACTTCCATCCTCTTTCTTTTTTTGAAGATGGTGAAGAAATTTTAGTTAAAACACTCCTGGAATATGCTAGACACTGTTCTAAGCCCTTTACAATGTACTCATTTAAACCTCATTACAACCGTTTGAGAGATGTTATAATAGTACGTGCATTTTACAAATCAGAAGACTGAGGCATAGAGGGGTTAATTAAATTGCCTGAAATTGCCCAACGAGTAAGTAGCGGAACTGAGATTTGAATCCAGGCTACAGAATTGATGCTCTTTTTTTTTCCTTTTTCTTTTTTTAGTGAAGGGGAGAGAAAGAAGGAGGGGGGACAGACAGCAGGAGAGGGAGAGGGAGAATCTTAAGCAGGCTCCACACCCAGCATGGAGCCCTACGTGGGCCTCAATCCCATGACCCTGAGATCATGACCTAAGCCAAAAGCAAGAGTTGGATGCTTAGGGACGCCTGAGTGGCTCAGTCAGTTAAGCGTCTGCCTTCAACTCAGGTCATGATCTCAGGTTTCTGGAATAGAGCCCCGCTTTGGGCTTTGGGCTCCTTACTCAGTGGAGAGCCTGCTTCTCCCTCTCCCTGCCACTCCTTCCCCTGCTCATGCTTGCTCTCTCTCTCTCTCTCTCACACACACACATTCTGACAAATTAAAAAAAAAAAATTTTTTTTTTAGGAAGGAGTGGGATGTTTAACCAACTGAGCTACCCAGGCACCCCAACAGAATTGATACCCTGAACTTACATGCCGTCCTGCCTCCCCAAGTTACAAAAATAAGGCTTGGCAAAATTTAAATCAGCAAGCATGGTTTGAGCAGTGTCTGTGTGCCAAGCACTGTCATTGGGTCACTGGAGCCCAGCTGGAGTCACATGTTTGTGGGACTAAATGTGTGACTAAGACACAGCCACACTGTGATTATGTTAATGAGGGCTCACAGTAACTAAAGGTGCTGTCCTAGTCAGCTTGGACTGCCATAACAAACCATAGACTGGATGCTTTAACAGCAGATATTTATTTCTCATAGTTCTGAAAGCCTAGAGAGTCCAAATTCAAGGCACTGGTTATTTGGATTCCCAGTGAGGGCCTTCCTCCTGGTTCATGGATAGCTTTCTCACTGTACCCTCACATGGCTAAAAGAAGAGATTATTTCTCATGTCTCTTCTTATAAGGGCACTAATCCCACTCATGAAGGCCAACACATTTGGTCCATGGCAGGGGTCAAGGGATATGAAAGGACAGCAGACAGGGAGACAAATTCCATCTGATAATAGCACCAACCCTGTATGGTGGCAAGTACTTTCAAATACAGAATTTTATTTCATCTTCACAAAAGCCTCATAAGGAAATTGAGGGTCCAAGAAGTCAAGTAACTTGCCCAAAGGTGCACAACCAACCACTGGCTGAACCCAAGTATCTCTGATAGCAAGACCACAGGGCTTTCCACTATACCAAGAGTCCATTAGAATTGTCAGTTAGGAGTTCTTAATATGTAGCAGATACTGTGCTAAATAATTTTTGAATTATCTTCTTTAACATTCACTGTAATTTTTTGAAGTTTGCCAATACTTTCAGTTCACCAACATAAATCCTGAGATCCTAAGAGGCTGAATGACCTGCCCTGACTCACAGAGCTGATAAGTGGCAGATGCCGGATTCCAGCCCAGACTTATATGATTTCAAAACCTGGGCTCTTAGCTTAGAATTGCTGTTTCCTGAGACTACATAGTTTTTGTGAGTGGCCAAGATATGATTTGTTCCACAGTCTTTTAATCTGAGTCTTTATTCATCGCCCCATATTGATGGTCCCCTGGGCTCTCAGAGGACAGGTTTGTAGCTAGCACTGCATGAAGGTTTACTCACCTAACCTTCACAGAGAGCTTGTGGCCAGTCATGTGGACGGCATTTCCATCCTTGCAGAGCACGGGCACAGCAACACCCAGCACTAAATGATTATCCTGCCATCCGGTGCTCCAAGCCTGACCTCATTGTGTGTTTGGCCGGGACCTGAAAATGCCAGATGGGAAGTGGGTGAGAGGGCAGAGGGAGACCATTGAGCTCGTGGAAGCATGACCATTTGGTACTCCCTGGAGATGCTAACTGTCAGAAGCGATTGCTCAGATTTTGCCATCCAGTTTACATTTTCAGTATTTTGGTCAGTGACCAAACTGGGGTGGAGAGGATTATTTCTGCTTAAACAATCTAATTAATTGCTTGCCTCTTGAGTGTGAGAGAAGTAAGGCAGTACTTCTCGTTTCGATTCAGTCTTTCTATATAGGTGGTCCGCCATTCCCTTAGGTAAAGGTTAGTGGGCTTTAATATCATCTACTTCTGCTAAAGGAGTCTTACTTAGTAACATAAATAGAGAAGGTGATGCTAAACTTTACGTAGATTCTTATCAAGTGAAAAAGTCATGAATTGGTAAATAATTTTTTTTATTGAAAACACTATTCGAGGGTAAGTCAGTTAACTCTTGAGCCTCAATCTTCACAACCAGGTCAAGAACGCTCCTTGAGGGTTTATTCATGCGTTTGCTCATTTGTTCGTTCATTTATTCAACAAAGATTCTTGAAGTTCCTGCTATATGCCCAGCTCCGTCTTAAGCCCTGGCTCACTGTGCAGTTATTGGTAATATAGGCAAAGTGCTTAGAACAACATCGAATACTTCATACACACTCAAATGATGGGTGTTTTCCTTTCTTCGCATTTGCACTTTTAGTTCTTGAAAGAACACACCATTATTCAGAGCGCTGACTTATCTACTGCCAGCCCTGACTCTCATTTGAGCAATAAATTATCCACCTACAACCCAAGAAGCTCCAGAAGAGAGGAAGGGGTTGGGGTAGGTAGGAGAAAATGAGCCACAGCTACCTATCACTGAGAGAGTTAATCCAGATGGGCCCCGTGATGGGAAAGCCAAACTATGATGGGGTTACAGTGAATGCAAAAAAGACTGCCAAGGAGAGAAAGTAATTCAATATTTATGATATAATTCAATATGTATAATGCTGCATATAGTCACTTACCTAACCTAATTCAAGATTAAAATTTATTCTAAATTTTAAAGCCCAGGGGCACCTGGGTGGCCCAGTCCATTCAGTGTCTGACTCTTGATTTTAGCTCAGGTCACAATCTCAGAGTCATGAGATCAAGCCCTTCATCGGGCTCCACACTGGCCATGGAGTTCACTTAGGATTCTCTCTCTTCTTCTCCCTCTGCCCTTCTTTCCTCTCCCCGGCTCTCACACTCTTAAAAAAAAAAAAAAAAAAAAAAATTGTAAAGCCTAGCCTGTTATAGTATGGTGTTATGTAAGTGATTATATGCTTGCATTTGATTATGGTTTATTTAATTCAGGACATTTGGGATATGGGGATGCAATGGAGAAGGCTGGTTATCATTTGTGAAAAATGTAATACAGATTTCTGAAGAATTGTATTGGCCTTAAAACTGTGTATGACTCATCCAAAATCTCATTTGTGTTGAGAATTCCCACTGCAGAAGAGAGACATGGAAGATCCTGAGTGCTGTTTCCCAAACTGAGTAGATGTGAACAGACACTCAGGTTAGCTTTTAGCAGCTGTGTGTTCAGGCCCTATTTCTACCACTTTTTAAACTTGGCACGCTTCCAGTCTCAGCTTTCCCAGCCATCAAATGGGGGTCAGTAATACCTACATCACTTGGTTATTGTGAGAAGCAAATGAGAGGATATAAATATACAGGAATTTTTCACTAATAATTATATGTTAAAACTTTGGCCAACACTTACTTTATCATTATTATCATTTATGAAACTTCCAACCCCAAGAGAAAACAAAACTTTCTGACTTCGTTCATGAGTGAGTCGAAACCATGCCACCTACAGTAATACTTTAAAAATTGTGGCTTCTTTTCTGCTGCCTGTTTGAAGATTAATAAACCATAGCAAATAATAGGGGTGTGGGGTGGGGGGTGGGTGGGTGTGTGTGTCCGTGTCCATCTGACTTCACATTCTTTGGAACCCTGTGAAGGTGGAAGAGATGAATCATTAAAGATGGCCTAATAGGGACGTTTCTGAAGAAACCTGAAAAGGGTGACCTTGGAAACCAGGGCGTAAAAATTAGAATGCTTTATCCAAACAGTTCTTAGAATCCTGACTTCAGCCTCGTATATGTTTCGGACCCCTGTGAGTTCTGTGGGTCTGCGCAGAATTTCCTGTAGAGCCTGATCAAAAACCATGGAGCCTCCGCGTCATGTTAGCATCGTCCAAGGTACTAGTGTTTCCCATAATTATCCTGTTTAATGCAAAGAAGCCAGGATAAAGTCAGGGTTGTAAGAATAGTGTTAGAAGGATCCGAAGAGATGAATATGAATTACCGTTTGCACTTGGATTAAGACTGAGAAGAGCTGAAGTTGCTCAGGACAGGCATTTTCTGAGTGAGCATCTCCACTTGGCAGCTTACCTTCCCTGAAGTCTCCCTGGTGCTCTTCCCAACTGCTGTATGTAGAGACTCTCAGCGGAACATATTGCTTTAATACCTGAGGGTTAAGATATGAACATTTTTGTTTGGCTGTTTCCACTCAGCTATTCTCCTCTCGCACCAAAATATATTCTGAGGGGCGCCTGCGTGGCTCAGTGGGTTAAGCCGCTGCCTTCGGCTCAGGTCATGATCCCAGGGTCCTGGGATTGAGTCCCGCATCGGGCTCTCTGCTCAGCAAGGGACCTGCTTCCTCCTCTCTCTCTGCCTGCCTCTCTGCCTGCTTGTGATCTCTGTCTGTCAAGCAAATAAATAAAATCTTAAAAAAAAAAATATATATATATATATATATTCTGAAACTCTGTGTCTGTAACTATAGAAACCCCGATCTGCACTGTGTTTCAACTGGGAACACAAAAGAGCTCTCAGTTAAAAAGCAATATGTTGTTAATTACTGATCTATGAATAGCTTAGATTTTATAAACCATTAATTTCTGTAGATTCGGGGTTTTTCTTCTCTTTTCTTTCCCCGTTTTTGAAATTCGAGTTGGCCGTATTTAAACAAACCGTCAAGTCAGAACAACGCATGAAGGATTATTTTAGTGAACAGTAGTTTATTGAGGACTTGCTCCAGGATGCTGCTGAGTGACATGTGGGTTTGCCCTCAAGGAACGTCCAGCTTTGTGTGTGTGCTGGGAAAATAAACACAAGGAAACAATAGATGATACCAACATGAAGATACAAATAAGTCCTGTGGTGTTTAAAGGAAGGAGTGATCATGTCTCACTGGAGAGACTCCAGCAGACAAGAAATCAAGGAGATAATTAGCTTCTCTTTACCTCTCTCTTTTTTTTTTTTTAAAGAATCTATTTATTTGGGGCACCTGGGTGGGTTAAGGTCTCTGGCTTTGGCTCAGGTCATGATCTCAGGGTCCTGGGATCAAGCCCCGCATCAGGCTCTCTGCTCAGCGGGGAGCCTGCTTCCCCCTCTCTCTCTGCCTGCCTCCCTGCCTATTTGTGATCTCTGTCTGTCAAATAAATAAATAAAATCTATTAAAAAAAAGAATTTATTTATTTATCTGAGAGAGAGAGAGAGAGCGTGAGAGGGGAGAGGGTCAGAAGGAGAAGCAGACTCCCCACCAAGAAGGGAGGCTGATGTGGGACCCAGTCCCAGGACTCCAGGATCATGACCTGAGCCGAAGGCAGAGACCTCAACCCACTGAGCCACCCAGGCGCCCCTCTAACCCCAGCCTTCAAATGGGCACACGTCTTACCAATTTTACTTTACTACTGTTTCTCAAGCCTATCCCTCCCTTCCACCTCATTGTCATTTCTTGCCTGGGCTGTGGCAGTAACTTCTCAACAGAACTCCTGCTTCCCACTGTCCCTTCTCTCCAGCAACCTGTCTTCTTCCTCCACTACAGTCATTTATTCCAGTGCTAACCCATTTGATCACTCCTCTGCTTTCTATCCTCTCAGAATGCATGAGGATTCCCCAAGGAAAAAGCCCAAGTCCTTAGTGTGGATGGATATTTTTATAAGGAGGCCCAACCACCTCACTTTCTTACATTCCATCCTATATATACCCTATAGCAGAATCTTCCCACAATCTCTCACTTGCCTATTATCTTTGGGTCATAGTATGTGTCTCCTGTCTGGGAAATTCTCCCTGAACTTTTCCTGCCAACAAGCTCTTTCTCGTCCTTCAAGCATCACATAAATTGACACCTCCTCCAGGAAGCCGACCCCAATGCTTTCTACCCCTCCTTCTCAGCCTCCAGTGAGATAGATGCCCCCCGTTGCTGTCAGGAGTCTTTCTGTGCAGCATATTGGTCTCTTTATGTCTTTGTTCCTACCAGGAGCACATTCCTGGGTGTTGATTGCAGTCATGGTTTTTCTTTTTCTTTTTTCTTTTTTTCCTTTGTTCCCCGGCTCCTTGCTTGATACATGGTAGGCACTTGATGAGTGTTTGATGAATGAATGAAGTGTCAGGTACAATGATGAAGTCTGCAGAGATAACAGGAGAACAGCACTGGGGAAAAGGAAAAAATTCAAGATGACCTATAACTTGTTTGATTTTGAGGTGAAGGTAAAATACCCTCACGTCACTAAAGGGAAGGGAAGAAAAAGGAAACCAAAAGAAAAGAGTGGGAGAGATGAGGTATGCAGAGGGGACAGAGGAGAGGGAAGAAGTTTATTTAGTCTCCATTGTAGGTGTTCATCTCTGTAGACTGTGGTTTCTTGTAACAGATTTTTGGTTGAGTTATTCAGGCATTTAAGTAACAAATAATAGTTTTTCCTCCCTCTTTGTTTCTTCCAATCACTATGGCTCTCAATACACATCACACAGAAGTTTCAAGGGATGTGTTAGCCTCCTAGAGACCACATAGCAAGACTTTTTATACTGAACCAAGGAACGGGAATACTTTAGGACACATTGTATTTGAGCTGTAGGATGAAAAGAGAGATTCTTCATTTAGTAAGGAACTTACTCATAAATGCCTTGCCATGCGATCAGCTCTTTATTTTCAATTTTCTTTAGGGTGGAAAGAAAGGAGCGTGCCCGGTTGAAGACCGTGAAGTTTAATGCAAAACCTGGAGTGATTGATTCAAAAGGGGTAGGTACAAAATAATCGAATTACTAAGTTGTCTCGACTGCCTTGGGTTTAGCTATAATTAACATTCAGGTTTTCAGTAGCAAAGAAATGATAGAGCTACCAGACAGGAGAGTACTGTTACAAATATACTGCTAAAAGTAATAATGTAATCTCTGATGAAGTAGATTTGTGGTAAATATATTAAATACTGAGGGTAAACCTGCCAGCGGTCCACAGAAATGATGTGTTGATGAAGGTGATGTAGGGATTACACTGAAGAAAAGATAGCTTAGTGTTTTCATTTCTTTAATTTTTTCTTTTAAATTAAATGTTTTAAAAGGATGGACCTCATAAAAGATACCTACCTGCTCTTCACAAATCTGTGTAGTCTGTTAACATATTTTAAACTAAGACAGTTGTCATGGAAATATATATATGGATCATCTAAGTGAATACATGGATTGTTGTGACAGACATAGAATTAATGAGTGAAATTTAATCACTAAAATTAAAGTATTACATGCACATGTATCTATTTTAATAACAGCTTTAGTGAGCTAAAATTCACATACCATACAGTTCACTAGTTTAAAGTACAGTGTTCAGAGGTTTTAGTATATTTAGTCAAACAGTCATCCCTACAATCAGTTTGAGAACATTGACCACCCCATAAAGAAACCCTATAGCCATCACTTCCCATGGCCCCCAACCACACCTCCAACTCCACCCTCCCCAACCCTAGGCAACTACTATTTTTGTCTATATATTTGCCTATTCTGGATATTTTATATAAATGGAATTATATACTATGTGGTCTTTTGTGACTGCTCCTTTCACTTCACATAATGTTCACGTGCACGGATATTATGGCATGTATGAGTACTTTATTTATTTTCATTGCCAAACAATAGCCCATTATAAGGATACATCTCATTTAATTTATCCATCTTCTGTTAATGGACATCTAGGATCTTTCCACTTTTTGGCTACTATGGATAATGCTGCAGTGCATATTTGTGTATACATTTTTGTGTGGACAAGTGTTCTTACTTCCATCGGGTATATACGTAAGAGTAGAATTTCTAGGTCTTATGATAACTCTATGCGTCATGTTTTGAGGAACTTCCTGACTGTTTTCCAAGGTGGTTATACATGTTTATATTCCCAACATCAGTGTATAAAAGTTCCAATGTTTCCATATTCCCACTGACACTTGTTGTTATGTGTGTCTTTCTGCTTATTTGGTTGAAAGTGGTATCTCATTGTAATTGCAATTTGCATTCCTCTAATGACTACCAGGGTTGAGCATTTTTACATGTGCTAACTGGCCATTTCTAAATTCACTTTGGAGAAATGTCTATTCAGATCCTTTGCTCATTTTTAAATTGGGCTTTTTCGTTGCTGTTGAATTACAGAAATTCCTTATATATTCTGGAAATCAATTGCTTATCAAATGTATGCTTTTTAATTATTTTCTCTCATTCTGTAAGTTGTCTTTTCACTCTCTTGCTAGTTTTTGATTCACAAAAGTTTTTCATTTTCATAAAGCCCATATATTCTTCTAAAAATTTTATAGTTTTAGCTCTTACATTTAGGTGTTTGATCCATTTTGAGTTAGTTTTGTATACGATATGAAATAGGATTCCAATTTCTTCATTTTTTTACATGTGGATTATCTTCTCAGTTTCATTTTTGTTCATTTCAAGTGTACAGAAATGTAATTATTTTGTATATCAATCATATCCTCCTACCTTGCTGA
Organism: Lontra canadensis; assembly: GCF_010015895.1. Lineage (NCBI taxonomy): Eukaryota > Metazoa > Chordata > Mammalia > Carnivora > Mustelidae > Lontra > Lontra canadensis. Next base: position 16,067,126 of record NW_022631001.1, read on the forward strand.
ACCTATTTATTCTGATAGAAGTTTTTTGGGGGGTTTGGGGTTTTCGTGGGTTTTTTTGGTAGATTCCTTAGCACTTTCTACATACAAAATCATGTCGTATAAAAAGAGAGTTTTACCTCTCTCTTTTCAATCTGGATGACTTTTATTTCTTTGTCATGCCTGAATGCCCTGGTTAGAAACTGTGGATCAATATTCAGTAGATGTGGCAAGGTCAGTCATCCTTGCCTTGTTCCTGGCCTTAACGGGAAAGCATTCTATCTTTCACCATTAAGTATGATGTCAGCTGAGGCTTATGCAGTTTTTACAATCTATTTTTAAGTGGTAAAACAAGTATCTCATTGCTGTATTGTAAAATATTTCCCCCTGCCTACCCTTCTCTCTTCCTATGCTCTTGTTCTTCATCTCCTTTCCTTCATCTTTCTCTCCTCCTAACAACTCTGGCTTGTGAGCATCACAAGAGTTATGGTCAATAGATATCACCATGAAAAACGAAAAGAAGAAAGGCTATCATTCCTCAGGGCCTTTGAGCCCCAAATCACAACGCTGCTCCTCATGTTTTGAAGTAGAAGTGTCACAGGGCAGCCCAGTCATTGACATTACATTTACTTTCCCCTAAAATATTCGGGTGAAATGAGAACTTATTTAGACGTAAGGTGTCCCTCTTAAGAAAAAAAGTAAGAGTATGTGTCAGCATGCATGGAGTCCTTTCAAATAAATACTGTTTCACTGATTCTTAGTGAGAATTTAAGGATAGAGCTCCTGTTTGTCTCATATATGTAGTTGAACATATATCAGATAATTTTTGTTGAATACCTACCATATGCCAGACACAGGGCTAGAACTTGTGAAAGATGCAAAGTGAAACAAAGGCCCTTCTCTTCAAGAGTTTATAACATCTATGAGAGCTCAGATGTCATTTTGATAAGGCTAAGACATGTATATTGTGCTTTTTAATCATATTGTCATATACTATTAGGTAATGCCAAGAAAATAGACTATAAATTCTAGGACTTGAATTAGCAGGACTTGAAGGAGGACCAGTAACCATGTGGAAAGGGAAAGCCTGGACCACAGTCATGAGGGTCAAGTAAGCTGGGTTCTAGTTTGAGTTTATTATTAATTCACGACTGCTCTTTGGGCCTCATTGGCAAAATAACAGCTTTGCACTGCAGCAACGACATCAGGCAAATTTCACTTCCTATAAGGTGGATTGGTTGAGATGATGGATTGATAGTTTCTTGTTGATTGATAATTTCCACCTGGAATATTTTGTTGAAAATGATTCTGAGATCATGTATGACCTCAGCAGGAGAAAAAAAAAAATGCCATGATTGACTATTCATCCCTAACCAACATTGAGAATTGTTCTGTGTTTGAGGTCCCTAAGTTCAATGATTTTTAAGATCCCTCCCAGAAGTAATTCTCCAAGAACCTATGAGTTAAGAAATAATAAATCAAAGTTTTCCAAATCCCCATGAGTACAATACATCAATGAGAAGACTCTTGCTTAGGGTAAAAAATAAAAGACAATGAAGAGAAAGTGTGCTAAAGAAAGAGAAAGACCACTGTGGGGAGAGCTGAGAAGTTGGGTCAGGAAAAGCCACTCACCTTGAGCCAACGACATGGACTACAGAACTTCGTTATTATTTCAAAAACCTCAGTCTGGCATCTAGGGGTAAACTCAACATAAACTTAGGAAGAAGGGGCATCTGGGTGCCTCAGTCAGTTAAGCATCTGCCTTCGGCTCTCAGGTCATGATCCCAGGGTTCTGGGACAGAGTCTTGCACTGGGCTCCCTGTTCAGTATGTCCTGCACTGGGCTCCCTGTTCAGTAGGGAGCCTGGTTATTCCTCTGCCTATGCCCCTCCCCCTGCTTGTGTGTGCTCTCTCTCAATAAATAAATAAATAAAATCTTTTAAAAAAATAAACTGAAGTAGAAAACTCCTTGGAATGAGAAGGAGAATGGGATATTTGAGGAACCTATCATGAGCTGGCATTAACACATTGTGAAACATGAATTCAAAGGGAAAGGCATGCTTGCTGCCCTGGAGAAGCTTAAAAATCAGTTAGTATGGATGAAGCAGCTTGTGACAATTGTCTCAGTAGTACGTATAAGAGCTATGAGAATTCAAATTAATGTGTATAGGAATGACCAGAGAGCACTTCATAGAACTTAGACTTTAATTGACCTAACCGTGCTTGGGTTATTTTTCCAGAACTATCCACTGATTTAAAGTTATTGAATGCTAGAAAACAGCAGGCATTGTGCTAGATGCCTTGTAGGACAGCAAAGTAATTAAAATCGCAAGGTCTGTCATTTCAAGGAGCTCACAAAGAGAAATATAAGAAAGCTGGCAATACAGTATCACTGATGATCCTCAGAAATTTAGGGAATTAACAGCTTTATTTGAAGTATCAGGAGACTGTGCCTCAAGAAGATGAGCTAGTTCTCTAAGATCATACAGCTAACAGGTACAAGTGTCAGGTTTGCGCTCAGAACATTTTGACCGCAGAATGTCCATTTCTCCACACTGTATTTTGTTAGAAGTCAGGAGAAGGACAGTTACCAATCATGCCTTGGGTAAGAGAGAAAGCTTCCAAAAGAAAGTGGTACTCAAACAAGATCTTGAAGTCTGAGTAGGAGTGTGCCACATATAGGATACAGCATGAACATGAAGGTGGAAACTGTAGGCATGTTAGAGTGAGGCCAAGCAGATCAGGGATACCAGATGGATGGTGTGGTTGCTGTTGTGGTAGGTGTAGCAAATGGAGCTGACCAGGAAGGTCTGGATGGTCAGGCAGCTTGTATGGAAAGCCTGGTTTGAGCTTGGAAGCACACTGAATTTTGAGAACATCCAGGAGGAGATCAGAGGCTCTCCACTGAAAGTTCTCATCTGCTGCAAACAAAGTGCCCAGGCTTTCAGTCCACTCCATGTGCCTACGCAAAGTCTGTGTCTACACATGCAAAGACAAGTGGACAATTGTGTCAGTAACCCACATCATTCCAGCCTACCCAGACCCCTAAGCCCAAAGCGCCCATCTGTTTGGATGGGTCTCCTTGAGAACAACCTCATTTTCCTGGATCCCAACGCAGGCAGGCTTCCCTGAGAATGTCAGTTAATTCCTAATGAGTCTCCACTAAAACCAGCCTCTGGTGAAATCATAATCACTCCTTTAATTTCTTTCATTAGTCTTTTACCTTTTTTCGTCAATTTCATAATCAGCCATTCTGTTACTTACTGAGACATTTAGGAAATTATATAATCTTCACAGTCAAGCTGTTCTCCATTGAAAAAAACAATAAGTAGTTAGTGACTTTTGCCAAATTTTGCTTCATTTTATTTAAAAATCCCTATAATTTAAAGAAGGAAATACATCCGAAAGAGTATCAGGAGCCTTACTGAATGCCGGCCACATGCAGCGTGCAAGTGCCTCCTTTGCCCTGCAAGTCCTTCCTAAAGTAAAGGAGGTTGTTAGTGAGTAACTAGTCCTGTTTGGTCACAGGCTGGTACAAAAGAGAGGTGACAGATGTTATTCCAAGTAGTAAGAATGTCTGTTGCAAAAACTCAAACCACTCACGTCATCTCTAATCATCACAACAAAATATGAAGGGAAATCATTTGTTCTCTCTTCACAGGTTTAAAGGAACTAAGGTTGGGGCCCCTGGGTGACTCAGTCTGTTAAGCCTCTGACTCTTGGTTTCAGCTCAGGTCATGATCTCAGGGTTTCAGGATCAAGCCCTGCACTGGGCATCACGATCAGCAGAGAGTCTACCTGAGATTCTTTCCCCCTGTCTCTCCTTCCCCCTCTGCGACTCTGCCTCACTCACACGTGCTCTTGCTCTCTCTTACTCAAATAAATAAATAGATAAATAATTTTTTTAATTTGTTTTTTTTTTAAAGGGAAGGAAGGAAGAAACTAAGGCTTAGAGAGACAAAGAAATCTGAACCCATGTCTGACTGACTCCAAAGCCCATAATCTGTTTACGGTAGCATGCCCTCTTCCTGTTAAAACCATATCACTTGGTGCATTTTTAGAAAAATGAAGTATGCTGAATTGGGTTTAGCTTTGTCAAAAACTGAGTTGGGCATAAGCTTAAATCCTGAAAGGCAGAAGCTGCTTCCCCCAATGATGTACATGTTTCTGGATGGGAACTTCTCTGAAGTGCGCTTAGGGCTGCACACTTCCTCTAATTGTGGCCTGCCAGGGGAACAAGTCTTGGCAAGTGTGTTCCTTCAGTCATTCAATAAACCTTTATTAGATGCCAGTTTAAGGAGCTTGCCATGCAATGTGGACCAAGCCAAATAAGACATAGTCACTGCCCTGAAGAATTAGGGATATTAGGAGAGAGAATCGTCCCCACAGGAAATAAGTGATTAACAATAAACAAGAGGGACAAGAAACTTGCTCTGAAGTTCAAAGGAGGAGATTATGGCTTGGAAGCTGGAAGAATTTGAATTTTGGTGGTGGAGGGGGTGGGGAGACCTTGAAGGATTAGTAAAATTTGCAAGGGGGGAGACGGGGGCGGGGGGGTGGTGTTGGTAAAAATAGGATACAGGATACATGAGAGGGAAAACACTGTTTACTTTCATTGCAAGCAACAATTTATGAAGGGGAATAAAAGGACTCAGAAGTGGAAAGTTAAACTCAAATCAGTTCTGGTGCCTTAAATTTTCTAGGAAACTTGGACTTTATCCTGTAGACAGAGAATTTTAATGATTGGAACCAAACCCAACCTAGCGATTTCCCCTGGGCTTGCTTGCACCCTGAATGTACTTGTGTTGCTGCCCAACTGTCACTCCCTGGCAAAGGTCCTGACTTACTCATTTTTGTGCCCCTACCACCTAGTGTGGTGTCTACCAGAAACATTCTGTCTGCTCAATCCTCACTTCTTGGAGGAAAAGAAAGTGAATGATCAGGAGTAAATTTCCAAGAGATCAATCTGGTAACTGTGAGAAGGACTGATTGGAGGGGACAAAGACTGACAGTGGGAGGTGTTTGAGAATGGTGGTTCCCCCCCCCCCCCCGGAAGGCCTCAAGAAGCCACTGTTTCTCCCCGTAATTGGCTTGTACCCACCTGTCACGAACGTCTTTTGGAATCAGAACCTCCGGGGATAGCGATAAGAAAGCTGCGTTTTAACAAGCTCCCCAAGAGTTTCTTTGGGCTTGGGGAAATTTGAGGTACATAAGCATAGTGACAAGGTTTAATATCAGACAGGCTGACCACCTTCCGCCAGAGTTATCATAATATGTCTAAGCTTTAGTTACCTCATGTGTAAAGCTGGAGATTATATTAAAATATATACTACACATAAAGTACCTAGAAATTTAGTCTATCTCTTCCCCTTGCCCACCGGCCCCCCACCACTACCCATTTCTCAAATTTAACCCCTTTATAAGGCTAGAATGAGCAACCTCCTCAAAGTACTCTATTCCTTAGACTCTAACTCCCCCTCACACAGATGAGAGGAACGGAGAGTTGCCACAACTTTGCCCTGCACCCATCTGTGTAATGGGTATTTTTGACTCGGTGCTCACTGACCTTGAGGTTAAGCAGGAATGCCGGCCACATGCAGCGTGCAAGTGCCTCCTTTGCCCTGCAAGTCCTTCAGGACTGTTCTCACTCAGTCCCCAAATCCTGCCAGTCAGGAATGTTTCTGAGTTTTCTGTTATACTCTGTAGCTATCTATGGGAAATTCTCGAACCCCTGCATTTCATTCAGTATACCAGTTTCTCTGAACATCTGTAGATTGCTTTATTGTCTACAGGGTATTTTTAAATAGGCATTGCTCATTTGTATTTAAAAAAAAAAATCCTGTGAGGAATTTATTCTTAATATGCTCCTTTTACAATGAGAAACTGAAGTTTAGAAAGGATGTATTAACTTACTTACCCAAGCTCATAGAGCTAGTAAGTGGCAGAGCTGGGCCCTGCATGATGTCATATTGTGTGAGCAAAACAGGGTAATTGATTCTTTAAGGCATTTTTATGTATGAACTCACTCTAGATGTTATTAGCATAGCTAATTCTATCTATTCAATTAGTGGTGCTACTAGGGCTAAAGTAATATAAATAGGAGATGTATAATTTGTGGTTATATAAATAACAAGTATAGTTTCATCTGATGGGAACACTAAGCTTTTGTTAAATATTCTTCCCACTATTAATTCAGAATGTTAAGTATTGTTTAGAGAATTTGGCTCAAACCCATTTCTACTTTAAAGTTAATCATGAATCCATTCCAATTCACTACAGAGCTTCCTTTAACCCGACTCTTCAAGGCAAAAGTCCCAGAGTCGCACCTTAGAGCCTGCATATTTCATTTTGCAGAAGTTTTTAACTCACTGGAAAGCTACAAAAATACTGAAAAATAAAGATGCAGGATTGATTACCCAGTCATCTGACTTTCTCCATGTGGGGATTATACCCTGACTCTTAGCAAGCAAAAATAGTATGTATATCTTGCCTCTTTTTCAACTGTGCACTGTTTACATGTGGGTAAATTGTTTTTTAATGACAGATCATGTAATGTCTGAATCATTTCAACAGCAGCTTCTGCTGTCTTCCTAATATTCATTAAACATACCTAATGAATTTACCCCTTCATTAGGAAAAAAAAAAAAAAAAACGGGCTCCGAAATGTCACTGTCGTGGATTCTATATTTAGCTTTTCTAATGATGTGACCTAGAAGGAGTAGCTTCTCTTTCTGACACCCTGATGTTTCAGCTGTAATAATAAAATCTGGAGAGTAGATTGCAAGTTCCTTAAAGACGGGGAATATGACTTATTTAGGACCTAAAATAGTACATGGTATTCAATCAATAATTATTAAATTAAATAATGTGAGAAGGTTATGTATTGAAAGAAAAGTTATTATGTAAATTAGAAGGTACAGCCCACGTGGATTTTGCTGCGGCTTAGAGAACTGAACGATTTATTGCTGCCTTTAAAGGAAGGTTCTCGCAATCTGAGTGTTCTTTTCCTTTCACTTCAATAAATAGATTTTGAGTTTCCCCTACATGCAGAATACTGCTCTGGCCACGGAGTGGGGACATGGATGGCTAAGGCCCTACCTCTGCCGTCCCAGAGCGACCCTTCTAGTGTATACATACACACAGGTTGTTAGAAACCAGAACCAGTTTATGCAGGATACTATTGAACTGGAAACCAACCCAGGGCAGAATCAATAAAACTGTTCCTAAAATAAACTTTAAAAAAAATAAATAAAACCAATTTTAGACCGATTTCCAGGTTAAAAGCAGAAATGTGGTTGTGATGGATCCACTCTTTGGGGATTAAGAAATTCTTCCTGCATATGAGGTAAGCAGTCCACATATTTGCACAGCACTTTGGTGCATTACCCATTTCACTGGTGAGGGGGCAGGGGTGGGAGACATTGAGTGGCCTGTCCACAGTTAGACAAGGGCTGTCCTTTGGGGGTGCACGAATACCATTTCATTTATTCAGCAGAGGTTTGCAAGGTGTCTTTCATGTCCAGCATTGTGCTAGGGGCAGGGGAAAAACAAAGATATGTGAACCTTTGCCCTTGCTCTTGGCAAACATTGAATGGTCTGGGAAATAGCTTGATTTCCCTAGTAGTTGGCACTCTCTGTACATAATCTGCTCCTCTCAGCAGTCAAGGGACCCAGTCCTGCAGTCCTAGTTATGCAAGTGGCCAAGTCATTGAGGCAGACCAATTTTTCCTCTGTAAAATGGGACCAGTAAGAGGTGTAGTGAATTTGCTTCATTAAGATGTGAGAAAAACTAGGTAGCCCTGGGTGGCTTAGTCAGCTAAGCATCTGACTTCAGCTCAGGTCATAATCCCAGGGTCCTGGGACCAGTCCTGCATCAGACTAAGCAGGGAGCCTGTTTCTCCTTCTGCCTGCTGCTCTCCCTGCTTGTGTGCTCTCTCTCTCTCTCTCTCTGATGAATAAATAAATAAAATCTTAAAAAAAAAAAGATGTGCTATAATCTAAAGAGATATACACTTCTCAAGGAAAAAAATCAATGTGTGGCTCCTTCCTTGTCTCTCTATCCATTACCTATCGTGATGTAATAGGGACTGGGAATCCACCAGTTCATGTGAAGGCATGAGACAATGAAAAACACATGATGGCTAAGGAATGTGAGGTATGGCACTCTGTGCACTTGAGGTCCAGTGAGGGGGGGAAAAAGGGAAAAATAATTCTTTCCATGCAGCAAAAACAGTTGGTATCCATAGGTGACAAGGGAGATGCTATGGGAAATATCCTTTACTTGTTAGTAGTGATAACAAGTAACACTGTCTCTAGAGTTCTGGGAAATGTAGGTGAAGTGAGAACTCTCCCAGCGCTGTCTCAAATGTCTTACAAGTACGAGTCAGTGTACCTGAGAGCCTGTCTCACTTGAAAAGAAGCAATAAGCTTGCAGATACGCTGTTTGCCTTTCACATTTTGACAACTGTATGAATATTTGTTACCACTTATCAAAACTGGTTTTGGGCCTTCTTGCTGTGAATGGTGGTTTTCCCCCTGGAAGGCCTCAAGAAGCCACTCTTTCTCCCTGTAATTGGCTTGTACCCACCTGTCATGAAGAATTAACCCCTTAATGAATTCAGAGCTCATGGCCCATGTGAATGACACAGCTATCACTCCTCATTCTGAGAGAAAGTGCTCTGTGAGCACCTCCCAAGCCTAAACCCACAGGCCCCCTTCGAGGTGGAGCCCTTGGGAGCACAAGCCCAATAGATTACAGTCAGAAAATAAATATGCTGGGGCACCTGGCTGGCTCAGTGGGAAGAGAATATGGCTCCTGACGTCGGAGTCATGAGTTCAAGCCCCACACTGGGTGTAGAGAATGCTTAAAAACGTTTAAAAAAATAAATGCACCAATTTATGTTTGCTACTAAGTGAGAGCATTGTTTTGTTAAAGGTAAAGTGTTCTCCCTTCCCCCACCCGATCCCCAAGAGCTGACTGAACTTCCATGTCAACTCCCTTCTCAGTAAAGGACAAAGTGCACGTGTGGTACATAAACAATTTGACTTTGATCACTATTTCTGTGACCAAATGTGAGAACAATGTAACTATCATTTACTGAAGGTATTCATAAGCCGGCATTTTGCTAAATAAACTATAAGGACTTTTCTCATTTATTCCTCACAACAACCCTATTAGGTGAGGACTACATGGGAGCCTCTTTTAAAGAAAATAATCCAGGACTGCCTGCGTGGCTCAGTTGGTTAAGTGTCTGACTCTTGACTGCAGCTCAGGTCATGATCTCAGGATCATGAGATCGAGTCTGACGTCAGCAGAGGAGTCTATTTGAGATTCTCTCTCTCTGTCCTTCCCCCTGCACTCTCGCTCTAAAAATAAATAAATAAATAAATAAATCTTAAATAAAATAAAATAAGAAAACAGTCTTTAGTGTTGACTAAATCTTTTTGTGATGATGCTTCTGAAATGTATAGAAACAAAATTAAGTACAAATACCATATGCTTATAGCTCTTATCATCTATCATGTTAAAATCAATTTACAAATTAAATGCCATATATGTTTAATAGTCCTATATTACAGCAAGAAAATTCCAAGTCACCATGTTAATGTGATTGGTGGTGCCGCTGTGTAAACCTGGTTGCGCCTGCTGTGTGGACAATTCTTTTGAATTATATGGACTGAGTGTTTGGCAAAGACTCCACTGTCACGCTGCTGTTTGTCTACGGGATGCCCACTGCAAAACCAATGTGGAGCTCCCAAGCTGGCCCTCGCTTCTCACCTTTTACCCACCCCCAGCTCAGACCCCTTAGGAGTTGCTGAATGAATGAGGAGCTCCGATAGCACACTACAGATGCCCTCTGTGGCTGAATCCAGTCTGGACAGTTTTCTTTGCCTGCCTCACCATGCACACTCAGCTCTGCTCTCCTGGGCCTGTCTGCAGAGATGAGCCTGGAGCAGCACCTCTGTTTAGCCCCCATGTGAAATAAATTATGCTATTTTTAGTCTGCCATGGGCAGAGAGATCCAAGGAATAAACTTTCTTTTTTTTTTTCATTTAATAGTAGGATCTTCCCTATAATGAAAATACATAACACTCTGATGAGTAGATTTTGCAACCTGTCAGCTGCAAATTCCCCTTCTTTAAAATTTATAATCTAAGTACTTGAAGTTGCTGATTCAGTGATAAAAGGATGGTTCTGAACTCTACGTCTGATTTCTGTAGAAAAATTTACACTGGTCATTGATTGCTTGCTTACTTCTCGAGCAGAAGTAATCATCCAGTAGTACCAGATGTAACTGAGGGGTTCACAGTGCGGGCCAGAGCTGTCTCTTGAGCATCTTTCCCACAATTTGTCTGAACCCCGCACTCCCCTAAATCCTACACCTCCATCCAGAAAAGTCGCAGGATTGGGGAAGAGTTGGGGGGAAAAGAGGTGGCTTTGCGCCCCCTGTTGGGCAGGCCTTTTCTTTGCCTGAATTGAGCTTTGCTTTTCTAGCTCCATGGGCAAGTCTCCTCTTCATTCTTTAAATCCCATTTAAAATGGTGCTCCTGAGCCTTCTCCACCTACCCCAGCGGCCCTCACTCCCTCCTCAGTGCCCTGTTATATACACCTCCATCGTAACAGTTTTAACACAGTGTGGTAATGATTTACTTAAATTGTGAGCCCCACATTTTGTGTTCCCGGTGCTGCAGAGGGGACACACCTGGAGGACAAAATTCATCACACATACCATTCAGCAGGAGCCAGCCTGAGAAAGTGAGATTTTGCAATTCTTTTTCCCAGAGGAGGTGCCTTTTGCTATTTTGCACCAGACACTTTTGCCTTTGGAGCCCCGAAGCTTATAGAACAAAAAAATACTTACCGTTTATTGAACACTTACCATGGGTAAGCCTATACATGCCTGGTTGCATTCAGAACTACAATAGCCCATGATGGAGGAGGTATTAGTATCCTCCTCCTTTGGAGTCTTCAAGTAATGGATATTGATGTCAAATGTAGGTCTCCTAGTAGGATTTGCACTCTTCATCCCCTGTAAAGAGAATGGATAAGGACTAATCATATTATCAGATGCTGTTTCCTGGCACTGTGCTATGTGAGGCAAATACATTTTCTCACAAGTGGAACGCAATTGTTATGTGAATGGTATGTGGAAACAAGGTGCAAAAAAATTCTTCTTGAACCAGGACAGTGGCAGGAACAATGAAGAAAAAGTGACAGAAACTCTCAAGTAAGGAATCAAGGATGATTGCAGAGTTTCTGGGGGATGCTGAGGGGAAAAATAAATCCTCCCTAGGGACATGAAGCATTCTCTTTGGCTTTAAAGTGACCATCCGTTATAGTGACAAACTCACCCTGAGATCCCTGGTGTCTTGTATAGAAATAACAATGAACCTGCTGGGCCGTTTCAGCTAACATGAATAGGAAGGGTGTGTGTGTGTGTGTGTGTGTGTGTGTGAGAGAGAGAGAGAGAGAGAGGGAGAAGGATAAAGCAATCTTAAATGGAAGTGTTGGGGGTTTTGAAGGCGTTTTTATTCCCGCTGAGGGGTATATGTGTGTTTTCATGGTTTTTATCTGCACAGTCTAAAATCTTAGAGGAGTTCAGATCCCTGCCAAGTGAAAATCTGTGCTTTTATCAGTTACTATTTGAAATTTGGCAAGCAATGTTCAATTTTTCTTTCTCCAAAAAATGAACTGTTGAGAAATCTTTGGGCTACTCCTATCTCTTCACATTAGAACTAAGATATCCCCCCCCACCATGAGCTCTACTTGTCTTAGAAAACACAATCCACTAGCATATAGCATTTGAAGTGTTCCTCAGAGGAAATGTGTAAATAGAAGGCTCAGCATGGGCTGAACAACAGTGTCCCAGACGGAAACACCTCTCCACTCACCTGCCACGCTACTGAACTCCCCAGTGAGAGTTCTAACCCCTGTGACTCGTCCTGTTAAAATGGGGCTATTGGCTGAGGGCCCAGCAGTTCCAACTCTAATGGATTTGCCTTCATTTGTGAGTTACCCCTCCTTTCAAAAAGCAAATAAGAGGTGAAAATTATTCAATCAGGCACAACTTTACAAAGAATACTATTTATTATTGTGCTTTATGTATTGGTTTGCCTGTAACTCCTCCTGAGACACGAATGCTGCAAGTGACGTCTTTGTGCTCTGGGTTTGCATTGACATCAGATCATGGGAGAGAAAAAGTAAACTGTCAGCTCCTGACACTGAGTCATCATCCAAGAGGGTGAAGCTGGAAGAGACCAGCTAAAGGAGGGAAGGAAATGGGGGGAATGGTGAGAGGGAGGAGGAAATATCTTCACAGCATAAAGGAAATTTAAGGTCATTCATTTATCTCCCTGACTGACAGAATAGAAAGCTGATGCTCAGGGAAGGAAAGTGACTTTCCCAAGCTCAGGTGGGTAGGAGAGCCTGGGCCAGGAGTCTCTCCTGTCTCTCCTCTGAGTTTCCATAGCACGCATAGCATGAATGGCTGCTTATTGTCCAGCAAGAGACAGTAAGCCCCACAAGCAAAGCAAGTTACTCCTCTGAGCTTCTTGTGTTACCAGTGGTGGTGGTGATGATGACGATGGTGATGATAGCATGAAGTAGACATTATTATTAAATTTGTGATACAGAGACAGTAATCCCAGAAAGGTTAAACACCTAACCCCAAGGACACAAAGCCAGTGAATTAAATCAAATTGTTAATAAGGAGGACTCTCAAAAAGAAAAAAAAAAAGTCTGTCTAGCAGAGAAGCAGTGTGCCTGGGCCTGTCTGACCCCAAGACTGGGCACTTACCTCTTCCTTGTGCATAATCCTCATTTAATAAGTACCTGGGAGGATATACAGGTCCTGGCTTCACCCTTTAACGTGACAGGCCTCCATCTGAACAAACCAGATTGTGAATGAAGTCACTGGTCCCTCCCTTCCTGCCCGCAGTACACCACAGCACATCTCCCCTGCCACAGACACCTAGCTGTCGACCAGTTCTTCCCTCTACCAACTCTGTTTAGGGAACTATTCTGTCCTCAGCCCTGGAAAAGTACAAACAGAAAACAAAATAGTAGCAAAGTTTGGGTTTTGGAGTCGGAGAGAGCTGAGTTTAAATCTGGTTCTGCCACTTACCAGCGAGGCAAATTGATGTCCCCTCTCTCTGTCCTAGTTTTCTTGTTTGTATGCATGTAATAATATAGACAGAGGTGTGTGTGTGTGTGTGTAATTGTGGGGAGGATTTAATGATATTATTAGTATGAAATGGTTAATTAGACATATACTAACAGTGGCTCAGAGAAAGAGCTCAACAAATATTTGCCACTATTAATATTATCAATGAGTTTACATTCAAATTGGAGAACAGATACACTTTGAGTTATCAGAGAGCTGTCAAGAACTCTGCCTAACTTCTTTGGCTGATGGAATAACATCGCTCTCTTTATCCCTCTTCCACTTAGTGAGCAATGACCTATCCTTCAATACCTAATTCACATTTCACCTCCTGCTCCCTTCCACAGCAGAACTTATTCTGCCTTCCTGATGCCTCTCTAGTACCTTGCTCACACTGTCACAGCATACTAATAACTTAAGAATCTCTCTCTGTCCCTGAATTGCAAGGTCCTTCGGAGTTTATTACACCTCCAGAGCATAGTACAGTGCCTGGCTTATACTTAAGCTCAGCATATATTTGGTGCATGAATAAATGGAAGTAACTGCATAGAACAGAGGGGCCTAGAATAATTAGGAGAGCCTTCTTTCGGAAGGTGGTCCATGAGGGACGAGTAACTTCAGAAGTGCTTGGATAGGCAGTAATGGAAACAAGGGGAAAGACAATTATTTCATTACTTTCTTTTTCTTTAAGATTTTGTTTATTTATTTATGAGAGACTGAGAGAGATAGTGCACGCACACACACACACACAGGGGTGAGAGGCGGAGGGAGAGAGAGAGAGCGGACTCCCTGCTGAGTGGGGAACCCAATGCAGGGCTTGACCCAACAACCCTAACAACATGACCTGAGCCAAAATCAAGAGCCAGACGGCCAACTGGTTGAGTCACCCAGGCACCCCAACATTTTATTACTTTCTGTTGGCATAATCAATGTATGGATTTGAGTAAGGGTCCTCTCCTCACCCAGATAGGGTAAATCAGCTTACACCTTCCCGGCTGGCCTCGTGGCATCACATCACCTTCATCATGAGTGTGTAGGACCAGCCAGTAGAGAGGAGAGGAGCCCCTGGGAAGTTACAGAAAAACTGGCATTCCTGAGAATGAAGAAATGAAACTGCGGAGCGCTATGCTCTCTGGAGGTGAACATTGTACTTCACACTACTCACTATTCTCACAGCCCCTCATGGAGCCGTCACAGAAATCTCATTTTGCGAACCATTTGAAAAGAATAAAGCAACAGGGGTTATGTTTCAGAAATAAAGTATAAGATCCCACGGAAAGTCATTTGCCAGCAGAAGTTCTCAGTGATGAGTACTGGGGCTGTATGCTGAAAACAGAGCACAGGGAGTACTTGGAATCTTTGCAAGTGGTCATAAGAAAGGCAGTATTGCCTAATGGTTAAGGCTCAACTCTGGAACTTGGGGATGAAACCTGGCTCGTGAATCATAGCTGGTGTAATTCCTGGAGCAAGTGATCCACCTCTCTATTACAGTGTGGACACAATTTGAGGCCACTAAATAGAAGCTGATGATAGGAGGAGAGCACTTAAGACGGGAGTCCGTGTAAATCACTTACAAAAGCACCTGCCATGTAGGTTAGCATTGAACAATTGTTTTTAAAAAATGCTGTTATGGGGCACCTGGCTGGCTTAGTCAGTAGAGCATGTGACTCTTGATCTCAGGGTTATGAATCTGAGCTCCACATTGGTTGGGTGTAAAGAGTACTTAAAAAAATAAAAATAGATTTTTTAAAAATGCTGTTACAATGACCAAGTCCCTGTTACCAGCTTTTCTCCATGCATCGTTCCGGGGCCCTGTGGCAAGTGCAAAAGAAAACTTTAATACAAGATCATGTTCCTTATGGAGTTAGGCTAAAGATGAAACATGAAACTCATATAAATAAGGCAATTAAAGAACTCTTAAGTCCCAAGCTAGATGACTCTGGGCGATGAGAAGGGAGAGGACTGAAACAGTCCGAGAATGAGGAGAATGAGCCTAACCCAATGGTTCCTCAATTAAAGTTCATTAATGATAACTAATATTGGATTCATTCAGGTTAGGATTTTATCAGCTATATTGTCAAACTCCAGATTGTGGAGGAAAAAAATATAAAAATAAAACAACCCTCTCGATTATCAGTCCATTTAGAGAATGCTAAAATATGAGGGAAGAGAGTTCACTTAACTTGATCTTGAATGAGGTTTCAGAATTTGTGAGTGAAAGAGGTAAAAGGAACGTCAAGGATTGGCTGGACTAAGCACCATGATGGAGAGATGTGAGGTGACTTGCCCAAGTCATCCTGGAAACCCTGGTCTCTTTTTGTTTCTTTTTGTTTCTTTTGATTCTTGACTCCCTGTGGAAGTTCACTGGCTTCTGTGGCTCCTGAAGGGCATTCTTCTTGTGTCATATCAGTCAGCTGGTTGGACTCCCATCTATGAGTCCTAGAACTTTTCCTGCCTGTGCTCACTGCCCTTCCTACTGTGGCCAGTTACATGCCGACAACCACATTGTGGAGGCTTAGCCCTGTAGGCATTGACAAGAACCTTTGTTTTTGTTATTGTTGTTTTGCTTTTTTATTATTATTATTAACATGTAATGTATTATTTGCTTCAGTGGCACAGGTCTGTGAATCATCAGTTTTACACAATTCACAGCACTCACCATAGCACATACCCTCCCCAATGTCCATAACCCAGCCACCCTATCCCTCCCCACAACCCCCCTTGAAAAGAACCTTTGAGCTGTAGCAAATAGCAAGGGATAGAAAGGGAAGAAAATGAGGGTCAGTGGGAGGGGGAAGAGGGAATGAAAGGAAAAAAAATAAAAAACAATTAACAAGAAAATGAAGAAATCAGCAGTATGACCAACATCGGATCCATGCAACTATTCTGAACCTGTCTTCTATCTAATACATGAGGATTTAAAAATAAATCCAGTGTGTCCCATTGATAAGAATATGGTGAAAGTGGGGTGCCTGGGTGGCTCAGTGGGTTAAAACCTCTGCCTTCAGCTCAGGTCATGATCCCGGGGTCCTGGGATCGAGCCCAACATCAGGCTCTCTGCTCAGCAGGGAGCCTGCTTCCCCCTATATCTCTGCCTGCCTCTCTGCCTACTTGTGATCTCTCTCTGTGTCAAATAAATAAATAAAATCTTTAAAAAAAAAAAGAATATGGTGAAAGTGAGTGAAATTGGGAATAAAGGCTTTTGGGTTTTTTTGCTTACTATTGTTTTCAGAGCCTGTGGGTTGTTGTATAAGCCATAGTATTTTGCAGCTTAAAGATGAAATACTGGGGACACCTGGGTGACTCATTGGTTAAGCATCTGCCTTTGACTCGGGTCATGATCCCAGGGTCCTTGGATAGAGTCCTGTGTGGGCCTCTCTGCTCAGCAGGGAGTCTGTTTCTACCTCTTCCTTTATTCCTCTCCCCACCCAAGTTGTGCTCTCTCTCAAATAAATAAATAAAATCTTTTTTTAAGAAAAGATGAAATGCTGGATGAGTCTAGAATTATGAAACAGTAAATTGGAATCCTATAGCCTGCAATTTCCTATGGAGTCTACCACACAAAATGGTGCACAAATTGAAAAAAGAGAATGACACATTATCAGAATGCTTTACTGAATTTTATCATCTCTGGCACTAATCGCAAATATAAAGATCCATTTCAGTGCAGACCAGAATTGCTAAGGGACCATCAGAGGGCTTGCCACATAGAAGTACATAGTAGTCATTCAATAAATATATTAATTGATAAAGTGAATAATGAAAAATTACAAATTTATTAATAAAGTAAAAAAAAAACCTGCATGAGTGGCCCACTAGCTGACAGTAGGATGAAGGTTCCATCAGCTTCAGTGACCTTGAAGAAAGCCATTTCAGGTCTTTCCATCAACTAACTATAGCTATGACCCAGTGACCAGAGTTTCAGGTTTGCAAGGCAGGGTGGATGGTGGAAGAAACTCAGCTGTAGTAGACAACAGAGCACAGCAGCACCATCTTTGGTGTTTGACTCTCTGATACTTTCATTTGCCCATTCACTCATGTCCACATTCATTCTGGAATACTTTGCATCTTAACAAATAGATCCATACTAATCCCAACTCCAAAGCCCTATATCCAACATGATAACCTCCCTGGCCCAACCTCACCAAAAAATAAATTAATTAATTAAACAAACAAACAAAAAAGTAAAATAAAATAAAATAAAAATTCAGGAGCAAGGTTGATGGTCTCCAGGCCATTTAGCGACTACCTGTCCACAGTAACAGGATATGGCTAAAGTCAAAGTCTCCTTTTTAAATCGATCAGAGCGGTGCTGCTTTGACACTCATGACCTACTCAGGAAGAACAGTTTAGCCAGTTATTTTACTGTCTCTGGTTATGATGCTCTGAAGTGTAAATATAGTTTTTCATAACTTATTGTTGTCTCATAGCTTTAGATTTTAATGTAAAAGTAATAGAAGCTTATACTGGTTTGACAAATAACTGGTCTTGGAAGAGTTAGTCTTCAAGTGGAGAATTTTGACAGAGAAAACCCAAACTTAATATCTCAGTTGTAGGATATACATGTTCTCTTTTAACCTGATTAAGTAAATTGTGCTTTTGGCTAATGGATTCAAAATGTAGCTTTTTCATGGAAGGCTTACATTGTAATGGGGTAATGGAGAGTGTAGGGGGTTTGGGGAAGAGAAAAGCAGTTAGGACACATCATTGGGACTAATTAGAAATTAAGAGTAAATGATTGCTGGGGAAAATGTCAATCAGTACAGATCATTCTGAAAGCAGTTCGGGAATATGTGAAAAAAAGGTTTTTTTAAGATTTTATTTATTCGTTGACAGAGAGAGAAACAGAGCAGGAACACAAGCAGGGGGAGTGGGAGAGGAAAAGCAGGCTTCCCGCTGAGCAGGGAGCCTGATGGGGGGGCTTGATCCCAATACTCCAGGATCTGACCTGAGCCAAAAGCAGACGCTTAATGACTGAGCCACCCAGGTGCCCCATGTCAAAATTTTAACTATTCACAATTTTTAACTCAACAATTCAACTTCTAGAAATCTACCCCAAGGGAATAATTTGAAACAAAATATGTTATAGTCATTGCAACATAAAGTACTTAAAAATGGAAAACTATAGATGTGTCTGACAATATAGGAATGCATAAGCCAACTGTAATAATCCACGTGATGAAATACTAAATTGTCATTCTGTTTATAAGATATATTGGTTTGGAGTCATAATTTCTTTTAGTATTTTGTTTTGTTTTGTTTGGCTTTGCTTTGCTTTGTTCTAAGTAGGATCCATGCCCAGTGTGGGGCTTTAACTTAAGACCTTGAGATCAAGAGTCACATGTTCTACCAACTGAGTCAGCCAGGAGCACCGTTTGTAGTCTTCATTTCTTTTGATGTCTTTTCTAATTTTGGTATCAGAGTAATAGTGGCCTCATAGAATGAATTCTATCTTTTGGAGGAGTTTGTGAAGAACAGGCATTTATTCTTTTTTAAATGTTTAGCAGAATTCACCAATGAAGCCATCTGGGCTTGGGCTTTTCTTTATGGATAATTTTGGAAATTACTAATTCATTCTATTTGTTATAAACCTTTTCAGAGTTATTTTTGTTCTTTCTTTTTTTTTAAGATTTTATTTATTTATTTGACAGAGAGATAGAAAGAGAGCACAAGTAAGCAGAACAGCAGGCAGAGGGAGAGAGAGAAGCAGGCCCCCCGCGAAGCAGGGAGCCCAATGCAGGGCTCCATCCTAGGACCCTGGAATCATGACCCAAGCCAAAGTTAGCCGCTCAACCAACTGAGCCACCCAGGCGCCCCCAGAGTTATTTTTATTCTTGAGTCAGTTTTGGTAGTGTCTTTCTAGAAATTTGTCCATTTCATCTAAATTACCTAATTTATTGGTATACGACTGTTCATTGTATTCCCTTATAACTTTTGTTATATCTGTAAGGTCAGTAATAATATCCCTTTGATTCCTGATCAGTAATAATTCTCTCCTTTTTTCTTAGCCAGTCTAACTAATGATTTATCAACTTTATCTTTTCAAACACCCAACTTGTGGTTTTATTGATTTTTGTTTGTTTGTTTTTCTATTCCCTAGTTTATTAAGTTCTGCTCTAATTTTATTATTGCCTTTTTCTGCTTGCTTTAGGTTTAGTTTGGTCTCTTTTTTTCCCAGTGTGTTAAGGTGGAAGATGAGATTTTTTTTTTTTTTAAGATTTTATTTATTTATTTGACAGAGAGAGAGATCACAAGTAAGCAAAGAGGCGGGCTGAGCAGAGAACCCGATGCAGGGCTTGATTCCAGGACCCTGAGATCATGACCTGAGCCAAAGGTAGAGGCTTAACCCACTGAGCCACCCAGGTGACCCAAAGATAAGATCTTTTATTTCAGATATTTTTTAATGTAACCATTTTTTAGCTGTAAATTTCCTTCCAAGTACTGCTTTAGCTGTATCCCATAAATTTAGGTAGATTATATCTTTATTCTCATTCATTTAAAAGTATTTTCTTGTTCTCTTGAAATTTCTTTCTTGACCCATTCGCTTGTTAAGAGAGTGTTGTTGTTTTCGTGTTTTTGTTTTTTTAATTTGCATATGTTTAGTGATTTCCTAAATTTCTTTTTGTTATTAATTTCTGATTTCTTTCCATTGTTTTGCATTCATTAAATCTGATGCTTGAAGACTCCCTTATGATATGGGAAGGTGTTTCTGTCCTCTTTAAAATAATCCCATTTAGTGAGTTTTACTAAGTGTCAGGCCCTATAATAAGAGCTTATCACATTATCACATTTAAATACTCAGAACTGAGGCCCAGAGATTAAATAGCATTTCTAAGGTTATACAGCTAAATTTCAAAATATTTTCCCATGAGACTTTCCTATATGGTACAGTAGTAAAAAAAAAAAAATTAAAATTCTAT
This sequence comes from Lontra canadensis, assembly GCF_010015895.1. NCBI lineage: Eukaryota > Metazoa > Chordata > Mammalia > Carnivora > Mustelidae > Lontra > Lontra canadensis. The sequence goes on from NW_022631001.1 coordinate 16,087,184, forward strand.
AGACCATATGATACAACTAAATTTAAACAGAATAATTTGTTCAAAAACAAAGAAACAAATCAATTTTAGTGTTATTGTTTCTCACAATGAGATGACAAGTAACTTTTTTCCTCTGTTTCCTTTTAAATCTTCCCTAAAAGAGACATGCTTCATTTGCTAATAGAAAAAGTATTTTTAACAAACTAGCCTATTAGTTAGGAAAGGGAATAAAAGTTAATTAGGAAAAAAAGTTAGAAAAGGAAAATGAAACGGTAATTTTACTGAAGGCATTAATACTTCTAAAAATCATTTAAACTTTCTATTTATGCAATTATGGACCATAGAGCTAAAAATGTGATACTATGCAAAAATGCATACAAGCAAATAGCTGAGCCACCACATTTTTATTACTAGTAATATACAGCAACTAAAATTAAATCAGATTATAGAGCATAGAATTAGGAGATAAAATTCATGAGAAAAACAATTATGAGAGATAATAACTGCAGAGAAAAGCAATAAATTCGAATATCACTCATTTGGCGATGGTCTTATTCTTCCATTACTTCTCCCACTTTCTCCAGATGTTTGTTAATTCCTCCTGCTCCTCCTCGTCCTCCTCTTTCTCCTTCTTTTTGCCAGAAGTTTCTCCCCATATTACCAATAGGAATCGTCACTCAAAACTTTGGTTCATGCCTTCATTTGATGAATATTTACTGAGTACCTACCATGCTCTAGATCCTGGGGATACAGAAATGAAAATGACACGGTACCTGCTCTGAGATCATAATATAGTAGGAGAGAAATATATAAAAATGAGTGGCATTCACTGTGACAGCCGTGGTAGAACATCTGAACACAACCTTAAAGATGTATCCAGTTATTCATGAGATGGGCAAAGAGGAAAGCATTCCTATAACCCCCACCTGAGTCAAGATGTAGAAAATATACCTATATATATTTAAGAGGGTAGGCTAGGTTAAAAATTTATTTTAGGGAAGGGTCATGTTCTAACAACAATAATTCCTCAACTACTGACTTGATTTCCACCACCCTGGCTTAGTTTTTCCTGTTCGGGAACTTCTTATGATTAAAGTCATCCATAAGTACTCTTCTGTATCTGCCTTCTAACACTCAACAGAATGCTCTTGAGATTTATCCATGTCGTGGATGCTTTTAATTGGCGAAGTAGTTCAGTTCTTTTTATTGCTGAATAGCAATAACAATATATTGTATGTATCAGTATACCACAGCTTATGACTTCACCTGTTGATGGACATTAGGGTTGATTCTTGTTTGGGATCATTGTTAATATTCTTGTACATGCCTTTTTGTGGCATGTGTTTTTCTCTTGAGTAAATATCTAAGGCTAAATTTCTGAATCATAGGTTAGCTATGTGATTAACTTTATAGGAAAGTGCCAAACTATTTTTCAAAGTGACTATACCATTTTACATTCCCAACAATGATTTCGGTGAGAGTTCTCATTGCTTCACATCCTTACCAACACCTATCATGGTTAGTCTTTTTAATTTTACCCACTCTAGTGGGTATTGCAATAGTATCTTGCCTTTGGCTTCAGTTTGCTTTTCTCTGATGACTAATGATATTTTTCATATGACTTTTGACTGTTTGTATATCTCACATTAAGTATCCAATCAGGTCTTTTGCCCATTTTTTATTGGATGGTTTTTCTTTTTATTGTTCAATTGTAGAAGTTTTTAAATATTCTAAATAAAAGTCCTGTATCAAGCATATGTATTATATTGTTTTCTAGTTTGTGGATTGCGTTTTCACTTTCTCAATGACCTCTTTTGAAGAGCAAAAGTTTTTAACTATGATGAAATCCAATTTTCTAATTTTTTAACTTATCATTTGTTCTTTTATGTTCTTTCCAAGAAATATTTGCCTATTTTAGATTACAAATATACTCTATATTTTCTTCTAGAAATTTTATGGTTTAAGCTTTTAGAATTGGCTCTGCAATTCATCTCTAGAAAATTTTGGTGTATGGTACAAGTTATTATGAAAAATTTCAAACATAAAATATATGGAAGGAATATAATTATGAACTTTTGTACACATTACTCAGCTTCAACAGCTATCAAATCTTGTCAGTCTTATTGTGCATATTCTCATATGTATGATGTATATATATGTATGAGATATATGAGGCATATTTGTAAAATTACAGTCTTTCTTTTGTTACCATCCAGAATTTAATCCAGGACCACACTTCCTTAATCTCCTTTGATCTAATATGGTTCTTTAGCTTTTTTGTTTTTCAAGGCATTGGCATTTGAAGAGGATGTCTCTTAATTTTAGTTTTTCTGATTATTTCTTCATGGTTAGTTTCATCTAATACATTTTTGGCAGAAATACCATATCAGCGATATTGTATACTTCTCAGTGCTTTCCATCAGGAGGCACATGGTGTCAGGTTATCCCACTGTTCGGTGATGCTAAGTTTGATCACTTGGTTAAGGTTTCCCTGCCAGATAACTCCACCAGAAAGGTGGCATTACTCACCTTTTTAATAATTAAATAATATGGGAGGAGATAAATATCATGTTCCCCAACAAACTTTCAATCAGTAGTCTTAGCACCCACTGAGGATTCTTGCCTGAATTGATTATTACTATGGTAGCTAAAAAAATGATTGATTTTCTGGCTTTACTACTCTTAGAGTTGTCATTCTATTAAAACAAAGAACTTTCTCTTCCTTCTCATTTTTGATTACTTAATTTAGGTAGTTTTGGTAATCTGCCTGGACTCATGAATTTCTTTTTTAATTCAGTGTGTTATACTCAGTTACTACCATTATTCATTTTCATATTCAAATTGTCTAGATTTGGCTGGTGTGATCTCTTTTAAACTGACTTTGGTGTCCTTTTGCTATGCCACCAATAGTTTTAGGTTTTTTAAGCTTTGCACTGTTTTTGTGTTTATGATTAGTACTTCCTACTTTCCAGACTCACCTTGTACTTTCCCTGATGATGGAATGAGCCATTTCTTAAAAAATACTAGTTCCTTTTTTGCAGAAAATGGTATTTAGAAAACAAAATCTGAGCCACCAGGTACGCTTTTTGCTCCTGGGGTATCAGTACATCTAGGCTCCTTTAGTGAACACAGAGAGGAAATAAAGTTTTTTAGAAAAACTTAACTTTATGTTGGATGCCTTTAATTACTATTCATCATCATAAGATTCTTCCTGTCCTTCCCCCATCCCACATTTGTAGCTCTCTCCTCTTTCACAGTGACAACCACACTTCCCAGCAACATCCATGTGTTTACTCATTTGCTCATTACTCATATACCAAATGGTTTCAGAATTCAACTAACAATAAACCTGCTAAGTAAAGTTCAAGATTTCTGTATAATTCTATCTTTAGAATATATTCTGAGGGTAGTCATAGTATTATGTTCCTTTCATATTTTCTGAAACAAATCAAGTGTGTCAGGTCATTTCAACTAACTATTTCAATGTGGCTCAACCACAATGCCCTTATCACAGGTAAAAATTAACAATTACTGAATTAACAAATATTCTGGGTTATTTTTCAGGTCTCAAATTGATTCATAAATACCATAAATGCTTTTTTGTCATTTTGTTTTGTTTTACAATTTATTTAAACCAGAAGTCAAATTTATTGTAATTGGTTGATCCATCCTAAATCTCTTCTGATTTTTATGTTTTCCCTCCATTCTTTTTTTGTTTTCTTTCAATTTTTATTTTTAAAAAACCAGGTCATTTGTCCTACAGTTTGCTCCAGATTTTCCTTAGAATATAATTTATCATGTTTCTCTATTTCTATAAACTCTTTGTTGGATGAAAGTTTTAATTATATTCAGATTCACTGGAGAAAAGGGTTTTGTTTTGTGTTCTTTTCTTTTGAAAATAGATGTTTACAGAACTACTCTATAGTAATATTTTATTCTCCCATCAGGAGGCATATATCACCTGATTGTCTTTTTTGTGTGTGTGATATTACCAGCTACTGGTGCTCAATACCTAGATCCATTGATTCATTAGGGTTGCAAATGGAACCCTTTTTGAATTGGATGATGTTCTAGACACACATATGTATACACACATCCATATAGAGACATTTCTGGGAACAAATGTATCTCAAGCCAACTTTTGTCTTTCCTTTAACAATCTCTTTATTTCATTCTTACTTGTTCTTGACCCTCTCTTGTTATAAAAATCTCCTTTCTGTACAAAAACAAGATATGTATAATACAAAGTGATGGCCCAAATTTATAGTAACAACTTTCCAGGGGGTATACAATTATCTTAGAGGAGATGGGATACGAATAAATTAAGAGGAAAGAGGCATTTATGAAAGATAAGGAGGCCACAAAAATTGTGTTATCTGGGCTCAGTACAAATTTAAATCGGAATTCTTCCCAGGGAATGTTCATATCACGAAAGTGACATTTTAGAGCTAGGAAACATTTGAGATTTGAAAATTTTGAACAGGAATATGAGAAGAGAAACTGAAACATACCCCTAGTTTTAAAGTTTTCTGCATGAAAAAGACAAAAATACATCAATTCACTCATGTGTCTTTAAGAGCATGGGATTCAAGTGAAAGAAGCAGCAATTTGAGTTTTTTGTTTTGTTTCCTTTCTTTCTTCATGAAGCATGTATTATCTTAAGCCAGTTCAGCAATGCCATTACAACTTAGGGTCAAGCTGAGCAGTTTCATGCCACTTGACCTAACAACTTAAAGATTTCTTGAGTGACAGTGATAATATGCTGACTCCTGGTATGGGTGTTCTAATGTCTGTCACAACATGAAAGGTATTCATTTAACAGAGGAACAGCAGAACCAGATAAACAAGGCATGTGTATCTGATTGATTGCAGGGGTTGGGGAGGGTGTTTTCAACTCATTCAATTCAAGATAGAAAGTATTTGCTTCATGTAAAATGTAAAACATGCTGTGTTTGTTTTCTCCCATCCTATGGTGTAGGGGTTGGGGAGAGGTTCCTTTTTTTTAATAACTTTATTGAGATATAATTCACATAGTATACAATTCACTCACTTAAAGTGTACAATTCAGTGTTTTTTAGTATATTCATAGGGTTATGCAATCATCGCCACAGTCTAATTTTAGAACATTTCATCTGCCCTAAAACTAACATCATACTCATCAGCTGTCACTTCCCACTCTCTGTATGCCCTATCCCCAACCCTAACCAACCACTAATCTACTTTGTCTCTTTAGGTTTCTGCCTCTCATGAACAATCACCTTTTCATTGCCATTCACAGCTTGTCCCACGGAAATTCTTTTTATCTTATTTTTTACATTATCAATAAGAATAGAACAGACCCCTCAAAAACACGAGTGGGTATCAAAAAAATTCTAACAGGATAACCCACAAAAACATTGTTGAATCCAATAACTTCTGATGGCTTAAATAAATAACTGCCAAACAGTGAAGCTGTAGGAATGATGACAGGTTACAGCATCATGAAAGTCAAGTGCTAATAATTTTAAATATAAATTTGAAACAGGCTTGGCTTGCAGAAGCTTTTCTTGCTCATAAGAGCAACATTATCTTCAACCAGTAATTACTAGTTTCATTCAAATCCTGACTTCACCTCTCACCAACTATGTGACTCTGGACAAGGAACAGAAGATTTGTAACTTTGGTTTCCTCATCTGTAACGTGGGAATAATGATGATAACAACCTCCTGAAGTTAGTGTGGAGATTAGCACATGTACGGCTTTTATCACCAAGCCTGGCACATAATAAGTGCTCAGTAAACGGTTGTTGCATCACTTTTGTTCATAAGAACTCAGTGATTCAGGTCAAATTCTAAAATGGAATCCTTACATATGCCAACTTGCCACTTGCTACACGTGATTGGTATTTTCAAAGTCTCTATTCAGAGAAGTTTCCTGCCATGAGAGCATTAGATGGAGGTCCAAGTAAGACACAGCAGTGTAGAGGAAAAAATAGCATTGATCAAGTATGATTAACGGAGCTGTAAACCAGCCTTCAGTTGCTTGAGAGCCATGTGTTCTATAAATAGTAAAAGTGCTAATTTATTATTTTCACCTAACACTCATGTAACAGATTCTCCTTTTTTAAATAATAAAAAAAAATTACCAGCAACAAAAAGCTCATATAATGGTATTATACATGTCTAATAAAAAAATAAAGACTAGCGTTAGCGCATTATAAACCACCTATAACCTCTTACATTTGAAATGTTTAGCTAAGGCCCATAATGTGTGACTTATAAGTCTGTGAGTGTGAATGGAAGTTGTGATTTGGTTTTGTGCCCATGAATGTAAGGCCATTTAACCACCAATGATTCTATTACCTTCTCTTTCATTCCAATACAGAATGAGTTTGGGGAATAAGACTAATAAATTAGATAATTTTATTTTGAGCAATTATTATGTATTTTTCTGTTCTTTTAAAGATGTGATGCTAAATATTATTATATCCCAATCAGATGAGTCATGATACACAACATTTTTATACTGGGGAAATGTTAACACATTACAGTCCTTGCTTTGAAATGAAAAAAGAGTTAATCACAGACAACACATATTCATTTTCCTGTGACCCCATGAGACAAGTTAAATTATGTGGTTTGCATGTGCCCCCATTTTGGCCCTTAGACACCTCCACACTGTCCATCTGTATCTACATTTTAACCCCAGGCTTTCCTCCTTTGGGCACTGTTTTGTATTTGCATGAGAATTTGTAAATTTTTTTTTGCATGACAAGTCATCCATGATGTTGAAGTTAAATGTCTAACATATCTTGCAATACACATGTCATTAATTCTTACATAATTTTTTTCTTTTATTTTCAGTTACTGAAGTTTAAATATGCTTGAAAAGTAAAAGTAGCATGAAACTGGAGTGATGCAAGAATATTTAATATTCCTTTAATGACATCATTTTTTAGCTGGGAAAATTTGGGGGACAGTTCCCAGCCTGTCTCTGGACACAAATCCTCAATGACAAGTTCTGACAAAACTATATTGCACATAAGTGCTGTCAGCGGAGTCATAAATCCTACAGTAGTATTCCTTTTTACCCTGAGAATGTATATCTAATACTTGATATGTCACATATAAAATATGTTCCCTAATTTCAAAAATTATTAAATATTTGACTTAATTACTTTTTTCTTCAAGCTTTCTTAATGGGACATAAAAATTAAGCTCCACTGATTTGGTGAAGTTCCTGGCACCCAAAAAAGTAATGAATTACTGAATGAGAGCACCAACATTTTAGCACTTTAATGTTTCCTACATAAACATGACTATCAAAATGGATATCTGATAGAAAGCACATGAGTATGCAAAGAAACTAAGTAACGTACACTATTTAGTCAAGCTTCAAAACCATAAGGCATGCCACTGATTCCCTCCAGTGGATAAAATACATACATCTGAACAAGGGCTTTTCCTTCCAAGCTGGCCAGACATTTATTTCTCCCAGTTGCCATTGCTAAAACTGTTTTGGAACACCCCTTGTCAAATTACCTTCAAAGTCTTTGCACATTCATTTTAATACCTATATGGTAACAACTCTTGCTCTTTGGAGAGTGTCAGCGCCAGTCAAATAAGTATGGTAATCAAGCTGGTGAAACATTTTTTAAATGTTATATGAATATGAAATTATTAAGACTTGCAGAGCCTATGGCTTATAAAATGACTGTGAATTCATTTCCCAAAGAATAACCCCACAGCGTTTACATAACAGCAACAGTGGGAATGAATGAAATTTTCTTAAGGGGTCTTCTGGTCAAGCAAATGAATAAGTTCTAATATATGTCTTATATTATGTATATCTGTGTTACTTTTAATTAAGCCTCATTTAACCTAATGAAGTGGTTTACATTTTTAAGGACAGTCCTTCTTACAGTATTTTTTATCATGGCAGAATATAGGCAAGTAACCATTATTTCTCTCTTCCTTGAGTATCAAGTTAGTATCTTTTAATATCAGATTTGGGTTGACAGTGTCCCAGCTGTCACCAACTAGCCTTGTGATATTAGCAAGGGACTCAACTTCTCTGTGCTTCTGGCCCTGTTTCCAAGATGAGGATGTGGGGCTCATGTGTCTTTAAAATCTCTTTTGAATGAATGATTTTTATAGATCTGCGTGTGATATTATAAATATCATATATCATAAACCTACACACTTCTCTGTGTGTTTTAAATTAAATCCAAACCAAAATAACTCACATTCAACTTACTAAAAATGACATCTGGGCACTGATGTGTCTAGTATCTCTAAGAAAGTCTTCCCTACCTGATGACAATGATGACGATAAAGATGACATTTGTATAGCATGTTATGTTGATCCTGCCTCACCTCAGTCTCACACCCTAAGAGTTGCTGTCATTATCCTCCATTATACAATGAAGAAGATACTGAGGGTCAGAGAGATTCAGTTACCTGTCTAAGGTGATGGATAGCAAGTTGTAAGCCAGGACAGAAGGTCTGGGTCTTCCACTTCCAAGTTAAGACCCCTTTCCTCCATCATCATTTACCTGCAACCAGTCTTTTCATTAAGAGGCATTTTTTCCAAGAGGTCATCTTTCAGAATTTACACTCCTTGAAAATAAAATCTGCCTTCAGGGAGCCTCTGGTACCTCTTTAGACTATCCACTTGCGTCACTACAGCTCTCTCTGCTTTTACAAACTAGTTGTTTTGTCAGCATGAGTGTGACAACAATTAGACGTCCCCTGTTTTTGCCCCATGCCTTTTCTCCTTCACAGTCATTCAATGACAAGCGTAAAAAGAGCTTCATCTTTTCACGAAAATTCCCATTCTACAAGAACAAGGAGCAGAGTGAGCAGGAAACCAGTGATCCTGAACGTAAGTAGATTCTCGAAGAGAATGTCACATGCAACACAAGAGAAAAAAATTCTTCATGGGCAACACGCATGATGTAGGCTCCCGCACGCCACACGCCTAGGCAAACAAACACGGTAGGCAGGCAGGTCAGGGCTTACTACTGTGACCAGTGTTTGGCGGTAGTCTGGATCCTACCCTTGATGTGGCTCTTCTTTGCAGGATGCAATGGAGAGGGACTTCAGGAAGCTGGGACTTTGCTTCCAGCCAGCATTTTTCTGTGACCAGGGCTGGGTCTGGTTTGCCTTTTCTGTCCTACCAGCTCTTGAGGGCTTGAGACAAATTCTTTTCTGAACAGAAATACTGAATTCCATTGCCACATGTATGTTTTTGAATTCTAGCTCATTGAGAGCAATTAAATTGTCTGCATTGATTACTAGCCCTGCGTCTACACCTTCCCTCCCAGCAAATATTAAATACTTACTGGGCAGTGAGCTTGCATTGGTGGATGCTAAATCAAAGAATTTGTCTTAAAACTTGGGAGTGGAGCATTGCTCTGAGTGGTACATTTCTGTGGCAACATTAACAGTGGGCAAAAATGGCATTTGGTGAATCTTCTTCTTTTTCTCTAACAGTCTTATGATTTTTTTTTTTTCCTTAAACTCACCATCTTTTGAGTTGCTTTGCAAATCGTTGTGCCTCAGCCCAGGGAGTTTGGGTGAAAGTTGTTTCAAAAGAAGAAAGAGTGGGATCCAGATTGCTTAGGCAACATGGTCTGTCATGGTAGTATCCATTTCAACTCCACTGACTTCTTCCTTCCTCTTCCGTGGCTGTTCTTCCTCTCTCATTGCTCTCTCTGGGGACTTCCATGCAGGACATCCCCGGATTAGGTGACGACGGTTATGGAACAAAGACTCTGAGTAAGTTCCCAGGAATGGTCACTGTAACTTTTCTTTTCTTTTCCTTTCCTTTTGAGTTTGGCTTTTGTTCCTTTTCTTGAGGGCCTTTCACTCCTAGCATGCACAAGATACGAGTTTTATGTTACCTAGCTGTGAATGCTCCTACAGAGTAATTTCAACCGTTTTGTTCTGCATGTCAGCATTTAAAAGCCAAGTGTGTCAGGCACTGTAACTTCTGTTGCAGTTCACACCTTCCCTTTCTGACCACATGATGTGGCCAACATGGTCACGATGCCAACCACGGCATCCCTTGCTCTTACCGCCTAACACCTCCCAGAGAGCAAGAAGCCATGTTGAAAGAAAGGGTGAGCTAAATGTTCTAGAACAAGAAAGCAGAAATGTACTTTACGTCCTTTCTTTTGCCTTGGTAGCCAGAAATATTTAATGACCTTGCCGACATCCGTAATTGGGTCATAATTTGCTAGCAGTAAAGGAGCTATTTTATTGTCAAAGGGAACATGCCTTCTCAAAAAATAAACATTAAGCTATTTGATCTTCCATGGATAATTCTTTGTTATTAACTATGATTGATTTTTCTTTCTGACTTGCAGTGATCCTGCTTGAAACGTTTGTATGATAACGTTTTAGATATGTATTAATATGTTTTTCTATCAGTCACTTATTAGCTACATTACATAATCAGTTCTTCATTTTGTAGTATAGACTATAGAATAAGTATATTAAACCTTTAAATTTTCTAGTTATTAATGCCTTTAGTCTGTGTCTCATTGCACTGAGCAATAAAAATTAATAATCCTATGTTAATATACTGTGCTATGACTTTTCTTTCTTTAACACTAACTCCATTGTATAGGCACCAATGAAATAAGAACAGTTTTGTGTCTTTTGCAACTGTATCACATGCTCATTTTCTTGTTTATTTTGTTTTGTTTTAATTTAACAGCTATGGGCAATATTTTTAGAAGCTGTTCATTTCATTTGTATAAAACAAAATAGCATTGAGCTGGACTTTGTTTTCAAGAGCTGTTACTTAACCCTGTGTAATGATACGCCTCATCCCTCAGAGTGTTATTTTGGACTTTTTTTAGATATAGATATAGAAAACAAAATCTGATTAAGAGTACTGATCTTTTTAAAGATGAAAACTTTATCTTTGAGTCTGTGGGATATGTCATGAAATTTTTCTTGAATTAGTGGCTGAAGTTCAAGTCTTGATTTCAGTATTATCTGGATGGCACCCAGTACCACCAGGTTCTGGATTTTCAATGGGGGCGGGGTGCGGAGGAGAAGCATTTTAATATATTGTGAATAAATGAACATCTCTGAAAAGTAGTTGCTATTAGAATATCAAAAATATGAGCAATGACCTTTTAAATTCAGAATGTGCAAATGTTTGTTTTGTTTTTTAAAAAATCGAACAGATTTCACTAGGTGAAGTTATTTGCCAATTAACGCTATTGTCAACGATCATTTGGACTTTGGCTGAAACATGTTCTCAATTTCTCTTTACCTACACAATGGAAAAATTCTGTGATACAATTTCTTGATACTAAGAGAGATTGGTTAAGTAAAACATGCATAGATAGTGTAGATTTATTCTCAGTTATTTTAAAAGTGAAACAAACAAAAAAAAAATGACAATGGCAAGGACGACAACAACAGCAAACCCTGTCATCTCCAATTCACGGTACTTAGGATAACCATGTATATGAAGATACACCTTTGTTGGGTGTGTACCTTGATTTTTTTTCAACAACAAAATAAATGATCCCTGTGTCATTCACACTTCTTTCCCTAGCGCCCCTCTGCACTTGTAAAATGCGTGCCTAAATTAGCAACACAAAGAGAAATGATTAGTGTGATTTTAGCCCGTGTTTTGATTTTCCTTAGTTTCATTCTCTAAAACTAATCCTTGCAGGATGCATTAACTCTGTGAGAATCCTTCCACAATGTACACATGTATCCCATCATCACATTGTTCACTTTAAAAGTATTTTAATTTGTCAATTACACTTCAGTAAAGCTTAAAAAAAAAAAAGACTAATCCATCCAATTGGTGGCAATCTGAAATACATTTTAAAGTACTTTTTTTTATTAGAGAATTGTATCCTATATTCTTTTGCTTTTTCTAAAAATGAACAACAGTTGCTACTTTTTAAAAGCCTGGTTATTGCTAACGAGCTTCAGAAATCAGTCATATATTCTTCATTTAATTAACCTGATAGACAAAGGACTTGATACGATAATGAATGTATCTTCTATAACTTAATACAGGGTACAAATGAAATGACTTTTGGAAATAAAAGCTCTAATTCTGGCATATACATTGCTGTTATGTTAGCCAAACTGTTTTTATGAAAAAAAAATTTTGAAATATCACCATACCAGCAAGTTATTCAACATGAATTAAAAGCATACTTCATGCCAGGACCTGTGCTTGGTATTGGACCACTTATCACCTGCCTATTTCATTCCTCTAGAACCTAATAGCTATCCAAGCAAGAATCTTAAAATAAAATCCGGAAAATACTGAACTAATTCATAAACCATTTTTCAGCAACTCATTTCTTCCTTCAAAATTTTCTCCTCATTCACTGAAGCAGGAAAAATCTTCCAACTGTCCCTTTTTATCCTGAGAATTCGTTTAAGAAATATTTACATAGAAATAAATTTCACTGGGGCCCAGGGACTACCTGGCAATCTGAAATGCAGTGTTCCCCCCAAATCCCTAAAGGCTAACACAGAGAAACAAAAAGCTTGTAATCCAACAGTGGCTACACACCAGAAGCTTCTGATCTTAGCGTCAGGAAACATCCAGCTGAGACAGATGGACCTTTGTCACATGAAACTGGAAAACCAGGCCCATGTGAATGGAGCAAAGTATGCGGGGAAAGAAAAGTGCTTAGATTGACATTCTGTATTTTTTTTTGCAATTAAAGGTACTTTCCTGTTTGCTAAAAAGAAGACCCAACAATCAAGTAGTAGCTTCCTATAATGTGGAGATAAAGTTTTCATCTTTTGTACCGTATCTGAGTTTTCTTAATGCCACCTCTTCCGCAGCCTTTCCCGTGCCTCCCGCTTACACTTGTAGTAGCCTTGCATGAGTGTTATTCTTTCACGTTGGCTGCTCTCCAGTGCTTGGTATTTCTTTAATTTGCTGTGCTGTTCTTGCAGAACATGTCTCTTCTAATGCCAGCGATAGCGAAAGTAGCTACCGTAAGTTACTGCTTTGGTTTGTGGTTCTTTTCTTTGCGATTGCTCCATTGCCTGTGGTGGTCATTGCCCGTTTTTGCTCTGGTTGTGTTTTAATTGCTGCCCTTGATCATCCTCATCCAAAGCAAATGGCTTGACATGAAATCGTCGTGTGATGTGGAAAGATACAAAAGACACTAGGGCCGTCTGTGGACTCCTCTGTGCTGAGTGCAAGCAGTAGCGGGCTTGCTGGTAACCAGAAACAGTTTCCGCTTCAGCTGGCTCTGTCCTGGTGATGCGGTTCTCCCAGAGAAGGTGGGGGGAAGGCTCAGCCTGGCAGACTTGGACATTCTACCCCCTACAGTAATTAAAACTTCCTGCAGGGTGGTGGAAAAGTCATCATGGTTTTCTTTTCCTTCTCATTTTGCCTTTTTCTTTCTGTTGCCATCTTCCCTTTCCAAGAGAAATCTTGCAAAATTACTGTGGTCCTTTTAAATGGAGTGTGAACTTTTATATCTCTTCTCTCCTTGGTTAATATTCGAAGGCAGATACTATGATATATCTAACTTTATATTTCTCATGGTTGGGAAGTGATGAAAAAGTTTCATCCTCTAATGGTGAAGGAACTCACTTTTTTTTTTTTTTTTTTTTGAAAGTGAATAAATCTTAGATCAGAAAGCTTAACTTTCTGAAAAGGTAGGTAACTAAAAATTGTTCCTGGTCTTTATCTTTGTTTGGTCACCTCAAGCCATTTGCTTAGTGTATAAAAATGTTCACCAAACACCAAGCACATCCCTTTGATGCATTCATATGGTTTCTTACCACCTACTTACTGGGTTTGGGTGACTATCATAGGTACATATTACCACGGGGATCCTTACAACTTTTGTAATAGTTATTTGTCCTCCTTAGTGAAATGGGTTACTCAAAAAGTGATTACCGAGGATATTAGAAAAGTACAGGCCCAATACAATTGACCTACAGCCACCATGCCAGAAATTGGTTGGGATTTTTGTCTCCCCTCAAGCAACGTATTAATTAAAAACTAAAAGAGTTTCTGTTTTTGCTCTCCCATGACAGCATGGTACTTTATAAAACCATGCCTTTTTTGTGGTGGAGTGCCAACTGGTACTCTTGGAATATGACAAATTCAATGTGGATTTTGAGAAAGGCTTCATAGATTCAGATTGGTAGCAAATAGAAAAAAGAACAAAAGAAGAAAGGTTGCAGAGAGAGGTAGGGGCCGGAGGAGGAAGACGAAACATAGTACAGAATGAAATGGGAAAAAAAAATGTAATGAGATATCCTCAATAAGTGAAATAATATGAGAACCACCTAATTTTCTTCCTCAAAAGACTGACAAGTCTTGGTGACAGGAATCAGGGGGTTCTTTTTCTCAGCATGACCCTTGACATTTTTGCATTCTTCCAACTCTTATAATTTCATGATTATCCCAACTTGGCAAAACACTTGCCTCCCCCTTCCCTTCATTTAATTTTAAACAAAGAGATACCAGGCTAAGAAGAAGTGACCAAAGATTGCCTTCCTGATACCTGAGGTACCTCAACTTAGTATAAGGAAAAAAAAGAGCTTTTTGAGTTTTATGGGACCAATAACCCTAGTTTCTTTGATATGCAGGTCTAAGTATTGTACTTCTATTGTGCAGACACAAATATAGAAAGGGGAAACATCATATCTTGTTCTTTCAATTCTTTTTATGAAAAGTATATACAAGAACTACCTTTTCCTTTGGAAATCCTTTTCAGAGGCCCCTCTTTTCTCTTTCATGGGTAGGAATGTTCTTCCCAGAATCATTACGTTAGAAAAACTGGGCCAAAGCTTTCAGCTGTGTACAGGGTTTTTGGTAGTGATGTTCTAGGATGACATCAATAACTCTTCATTATCAAATAGTAGGTACACACAAATACTTACTGAGTGAAAAAAGGAACACTTGCAAGCCTCTTGAATTATCTATGAGAAGAGAGAAGAATTGGAACTGGACTCCATATTACAAGCGCAAATGTGGAGTGCAATAATCAGCATTGGTTTGGGTCTCATCTGAGGTTACCGATCACCACACAGATTGCTTGCTTTACAAATGAATGAAAGTAAGAACAGCCTTTGTCATAGCTTAGAGGAAAAAAATATTTCTCTCCCCAGGATGGAAATACAAGGAATTAAAGAGGAATATGTCTTTATTCATTCAGCATGCACCATATATCATGCTCTCTTCAAAGGCACCATGAGACCCAGTATGAACCTCAACCAACTCTAGAACTCAGCACACACACAGTGGGGAGAGGTATCGATAAACAGCAGCAACAACAAAAATGTGCAACATGTAGCAGTTTCTAAGAAAAAAAGTCTAGTTCAAGATGAGTAGGGGCTTCAGAGATGATTTCAGAGAGGAAGTGCCCTTTGAGCTGAGCTTCGTTGAGGGGCATGCCAGCTCAGTAAGTTAAGGAAGGAACTTTCCAGGCAGGTCCAGAGACTTGGAACAAATGTGGTTTCCAGAAAATTGCCATTTTGAAATCAACACGGGCTGCAGTTTTCTACTGAATTCCTGGGTTTTGCTGTAATTATAACAAACTTTTATGTTTTGTGGATAGCAGTATAAACAAAGACTAAAAAGACCTTTTCCACTGATGTCCAGGTGTTTTTTGTTTTTCTGTTTTTTTGTTTTTTTTACTCTTAGAACCATTCCATGTCCACTCTGGATCATTGTGCTTTAAAAAATGGTCAGTGGTTAGGAGCAAAGTCCAAGAGCACTATGTCTCATAGCTCCAGAGGCACAATTCACACTGTACCTTGGAAATATGTGTTGTGACAACCCTAACTGAAAGCCTCATCCATTACCTGAGATACACACACACACACACACACACACACACACACTCTTATGCAAACGTCAGTTTCTAATAAACAGCCCCGACCTTTCCTGCGCCATCTCAGGATTATAAAATAGAATTTTTCAAAGTCTGGCTATATCAAGCACTAGCTAAACTGCAGTTAATTACAGCGCACATTGTATAATGATGTGAAATACCCCCTCACAACCATCTTAATTAAGGACTAATTGCAGATTTCTGTCTGTCAACAAAATTGTACAGTACAGGCTTGTACTTGTGGCTGTTTTAATATCCTAGCTTTCAGATGCCCTTGTATTAGGACACAGTAATAGACCATATAGGTATAACGGAGACTGCAAATGTCTGCAGCTGAGACCTGCCTTCCTCAAAGCTCACAAAGTTCTTTACATCACAATGGGGACCGGGGAACTGCTGATTATCTCCATAACCTATTGGTGTTCATCAGTTACGTAAGAGTTTCAAAACACGGACCTTGAAGGAGCGATCTGAGTGGAACTAAATGCTGATCAGAGGAGACGTAATACTTTTCCATTGGGATTTGTCAAAGTTATGCCTGTATTCTTCTCCTTTCTCTGCTGTCTTCAATTATGGCCCTTGTATTTCCTCTAGTTGCCTTTATAAGGCAGTTTCTCATTATCTATTTTCTCTTATTTGATTTCTGCAACAAAACTGAGATATGTCTCAGGTTAACACTCCCTTTTACGGATGAGGAAGCTAAAGCTTTAAGAGACTACACGGTAGAGGGGCATTCTGGAAGACCAGCCGAGATATTCTGCTTCTGAATTCCTTACACTGTCCCTCTTCCAGACAGTTTGTAATGCCAGCTGCCTCATGCTTTACCCAGTACATTTCAACTATTCCGTACCACCTATCAAATTAATACAAGCAGAAACCCTTATATAGCATTAACGGTGCGCTAAGCCTGGCTTTAAGAGTTCTATGTACAGTAACAGATTTAATCTTCCGAACGTCCTGTGGAGACACTGAAACACTAATTCACTATGCGACCTTGAAGAAATCACTCATCATCTTTGAACCTCAGTTCTCTCCCTTGTAAATTGAGCAGCTTGAGTCAGAGCACAGATGGCAAGCAGATTTGAACCAAGATCCCGGCTTTGACCAATGGGTGATAGCTGCCAGAAGAATTGTACTGAAAAGTATGGAGGCCAGATCGAGGCCCAGTGGTAATGTGGGCAGTGATCAATCTGTGGTGCCCCCCAAGGGCATGGAATGGGGCAGGGACACCATGTGCCACGCACTCGCCATCTAGGAACCCTGTGAGCTCCAAAGCTAACATTCCTTGCCTCTAAGAAAATAATTTCTTCTTAAGAATCATCCCAAGCAGGCACTGAACACTACATTTTGAACATTAAATGTACTGCCCTTCCGTCCTGTCTCTTTTCTAGTTTCCAAGAATTCCTAAAGAACACCAAGTTGCTTTTCTCCATCATCTGGGCATGTGAGGGTCTCCCTCCGTGTCCCTCCTCTTGTGACTTGCTTCCAGTTCAGACCCAGAGGGTCTCCAGAGGGTGTCGTGGACACTGTAGGCAGACACCTCCGCTGACTGTCCCTCCGCTGACTGCGCCCGGCTCTGTGCTGCTCTCCCACTGCTAGCCGGGCCCTTGCCAGAACAAGACCAAGTAATAGTTTGTACCTATTTGTCAGCTGTTATTTCTAAGTGCCAACACCTCCTGAGCAAAAAATAGGAAAACTACTAAGGATGACTCTGTATGGAGATGACACAGCGGCATTTAAAAAAAAAAAAAAAAAAAAAAAAACAGCTGGTGTTTACAGATGGAGCCTCTTCTGGCCTCCCAGTGACTCTCCCACCCATTCTTTGTACATGGGTAAAGTTTGCCCCTCCATCGCAGTCCCATCAGAAAATTCTCCATCTCTTGCCATGCACTCAATGAGGAGTCCAAAAAGATGTGGTTTTACATCTCGACTCCCACTACTTCCTGACTGAAAACAACAAGCCCCATTAACACCTTTGAGCCTCAGTTCCTTCATCTGTAAAGTAGGGATCATCAGAGCATCTACCTCAACAGAAATAACTATGAGAAACAGCAATGGTTGTGAAAGCCCTTTACGGCCATACAGACGTGAATTATCTTACTTTCATAGCTGTGGCTTTTTTTTCCCCTCCTGCTCTTAGTCTCCTTCCCAATACCCATAGGGCTTTTCATTCCCAAACATGGAAGGAAAAATTGGTTTAACGTGCTGAGATCACAGTTGTGACATAATCCCATCCACCACAGCTCCCCCACAGGTCAGCTACTCCTAACCCTGTACATGACTGTCACAGGGTCTTTAGAAGTGGGATGGGCCTTGATGTAAGGATGCCGCCACTGACATCTGCCAGCCTTCCTGCTCTGAACAAGAACCAGGTCCTTTTGTAAGTTAGAAAGTAAAGCCAAAAGCAACAGATAAACAGAAGAACTACAGGACTCTCCAACAAAGTTAACCAAAGCTGTGTTGCTTTGTCCTAGTTTTCTGAATCACGAATGAAACATACCGTCACCAAATATTTTATTTAAGGCTTGCCTTTAGAATAGCCCATCAGAATGATTTGTAAGGACATTGGGAAGATTCCTATGGGAACATGACGTGTTATATTTATTTAGAGAAAACCACACTTCCCAGAGTGAAAGCATACAGACAGGAGCACAAAGGAAAACCTATCTTTGGCCTCATTACTCATCCCATTTCCTACCACTCAAATCAGAATGTAAATTCATTGACATTTTTCTCTGGGTTGAGCCCTGGGGACGCCATGGTAAATGAAAGCCAGTCCTCACCTTTATGGGGTTCCCAGTCTAGTAGAGAGGCATAAGTATCTCCTGATGTTTGAAAGCTTTGTTATCCTGTGCTCAGAAGTCCCCTCTCACGTATTAGTCAGTCCATAAAGCTCTCCCCATAAAGTTGCAGTCAAACACTACAGTACTCACTGGCCATGTTTCTAGCCCTAAAGCTATGCTTTGTCCCCTGGCATTTTTACACTTACCTTCTGAACTCCTATGACCTCTACATGTCTCAGGCTTTAGATAACTGTGGATCTTAGCAGTCAATCACCTTCATTATTTTTTGGCCTAGACTAAATTTCAGCTGTTTAGTTTATTAAAAGGGAATCATATTTTCCCAAATTTAAAAAAAAATTGTGACTCTGACTCCTCACATACCACACCCCAGATGTAGAAAAGTCCCTGAACATTCTTGGAGGAGCCATGAGTAGATGTCACTGAGAAGGACCATCAAGGCTTGTTCTCCATGCAATAAGGAAGTAGCTTAGCTAGCAGTGCCATTCTCAGAGTAAGCCTGCCTAAGGGGGAGGAGAGCTGTGACTTGGGCGTGGGGCCATTTCTCATGCTCAAAAAAGTAAGACACTCTCACCCTGCCCCATGCCAGCTACCTGGGTGCAGGGAAGACCTCTGTACTTCAGAGCTTTATCCACATATTGCCTATTTCCCCAAACTGGTTGTCATGATCAAAACTATCTGTAATATTCACTCCTTTTATGAAATTAACTCACCTTTCATGGTGCTGTCTGTTAAAGGAGGAGCACATTAGCAGCTGGGATGTGTTTCAAGGGGGACGAGCAGATAAAGCAATGAGTTGTGTTGTCCGTTGGTGGTTTCAGGAAGTACTACCTCCTATGGCACTCCTCGGTAGAACAGCATACAGGAAGTCCTTTCCAATACCGCTAAACTAGGACCCTACTAAAACACAGTCAGTGCTGGGCCTAATACAAAGAAAGGAGTAGATCCTCTGGGTTCACAGTTGATCTTGGCTAATCTTGTGCCCAGTTTATTAACTGGGTAACACAGATGTTTGAAAAAATAATTGCCTAAAGCCAATTGACTTGCCATGGTAATCGATTGACTTGAGGCCCCCGTGAACCAGAAGGCTTGTAGTAAATGTCACTGGAGGGCCTGACACTTATACTACATTATCTTCCTCAGTTCTCTTTCCAAAGGTGATAGGCTAGATGTAGTAGCCATTCTGATCAGTGATTTAAGGTCCTCCTCAAATTTTTTATCTTCTGGAACCAACCCAGCATTTTCCTGATGAATTAACAGTAGAATAAAATCTTCAGTGTCCTGAGGTTTATACTGATGGAGTTCTTGTCACATAAATGAACCAAGCAGACACTTGCTTTTGGCCAGTATGCTTCTTTGGGAAATAGAAGATGAAATAAAAGGTCCAGAAATTCTGATAATGTAGCAGCAAACTATTGGATGAGCTTGAACGAAATGGTTTCGTTTTAAGTGTAAGTAATAGGAGCGCCACTCCTCAGTGTCAGACAGAAGGCAGTCTCATAGGTCACTGCTCTGGTGAACTGCAGGTGGCTAGTCTCTATCATGACTGATAGTTATAACCTTCAAGAACTTGATATTATCATAGTGCTGGAGTTTTATGAAGATGGAGGGATTTTTGGAATGGCTCCAGGAGAGCAAGCAAGGAAAATGAACCCTGAACTGTGTCTGTTTCCTGTGTTTCAGAGCAGGGCTTGTGGCTGGGATCTGTGGGATATGACTGGTTGTTAGTTCACTGTAATTTTCCTTTCTTCTCTTCTCAGGAGGGCAAGAAGACTTCATTCTTTCTTATGAGCCTGTCACAAGGCAGGAAAGTAAGTTTCCCAGCGTGCTCTGGTTCCTGATTTCCAGGCCATATCAGGTGACACCATTAGAGGAGCCAAAGAGTGAAGGATTAAGGAGGATGAGCTGTGCTTAATATCCAACTGTCCCCAGCCCAGATTGTGCTCTCTCTTTGGCACGAACAGCTTCCCTGCTAACCAGGGACAGGGGCAGCTCCCAGGAGGAAGAGGCAGTCCTCCAGATTAGTGGTCCTGAGTGGAAGGAGCACCTTAGAATCACTAAACAGCCCCGCCTACAGCACAAATGGATAAAATCTCCTGGGAGACTGAAGTCTCAGCTCAGTATTGAGAAAGGCTTTCTAGCAGACCTGTCCTAAGATACAAGCCATCCTCTGGGCGGCTCCATTTCTTTTTCTGGGAGGCCTTTATACAGAGGCTAATGGCTATGGACAAGGATATTGCAGAGAAAATTCAAGAGTTGGAGGATGAATGGTACCAAATGGACTTTAGTGTTCCTTCTACCTTCGTGTTACAAAGGAATTGGGAAAACTCTAGCAGAGCTATAATAGGGAGCATTTTGAGCTGAGGAAAACAAATTATAAAAACCTACGGTGTCATTATGCTAACAATTACTTCTTAAAGTCATTATCTAAACAATGGCCAGAGAACTACTTTGGAATCTTTTTTCTCCCACGCAATTGACTAAATTCAGTAGTTGTTTTGACATTGTGTAGGCATAACTTAAGAGTAAGCAGAACCCCTCCAAACGTTTCTTTCCATTGACAGATACTGCAGTTGCTTTTCCCTATTGCTAAATTCCAGAAAGTAGGCACAACCAGCACACCGAGTGTTAAACACCAATTTCTCCTGCCAGAACGCACGGGCAACTTACACAATGATGTAAAGCCCTCAGCGGTTCTGTTTGGTAATTTCACCTTAAGACTCAGCGGGGCAGAGCAGTCGTGCGGTCCTGTGCTCGTCATTCCCCCTCACTTGCATCTTCTCCTCTCTGCAGTAAACTATACCCGGCCGGTGATTATCCTGGGCCCCATGAAAGATCGGATCAATGATGACTTGATATCCGAATTCCCCGACAAGTTTGGCTCCTGTGTGCCTCGTAAGTATCGTTTCTCTTCTTGTGGCAAGAAAGGCTCTCCCGCTTTGAGACAAGAAAGTGTAAATCTGTTCCTCAGTGGCATCTTCAGTGATTCAAATACGATCAGTTACCTTTTATCTGAACATCTTTTTGTTTAATCTGAGCATCCTATTTCCTTTTCTCTGCTTAACACTTTTCATCCGTGCTGTTGCCTATTCCCTATTTAGTGAGTATAAGATGTCCTCCAAACTGCCTGTGGTCCCCCAGAAGGCAGGAGGACTCTTTTCATCCTGTAACTCCCATGGCCTTTAAAAGAGCATAGAATTATTGATAGGCATTAGAATGTTCTTATAAACTGATAGAAATCTCACTGAAGCTTCTTCTCCCATAGAATAAGAGAGATCAGAGACAAAGCCATGTATTAAAATCATCTCAGGATGGCTTAGGGCCATGTGTCAATCCCAAAACAAAACAGCCTTTTCCATGGCTGATAACAGTGCTAGAATATGAGAGGATGAAGACAAGAAGTCGTGTAAAACTTTCATCTACCTTCTAGGCCATCACAGATTTTAGTCTGCGTTCTTGCCCTGATGGAGGATCACGGGTCTCCTGGTCCCACTAAGTGTAGCCCCCTAAGAGTCTGTCTGCTCTGCCTGCCCTGCACACCGCACCCTCCCATTCACCCCTACTCCCATGGCATCACATAAAAGTACGGAGAGGCCTTCTGCTGTGTGTGTGTGTGTGTGTGTGTGTGTGTTTAAACAGAGAAAGGAATTTCAATGTGTTAGATAACTGAGCTCTTAAACCTATCCCAACAAATGTTTCTTCCTCTCTGTGCATCTTTGAAGCTTCATGCTTTGAAGTGTCTCATACATTTCAGCACTACAGATGTCATCCAGAATAACTAAGAATAGTGGGAATCTCTTGGAACTAGGGTGATTGCTGTATCTCAAGAAATTGTTCCCAGCAAGGACTCTGGGAAGAGATCCTGCCAAAGAGCCTATCTTGAGAAAGAGACCAGACAGAAATGATCAGGTCAAACCCTACTCCATTCATAGCAGCTTCCTGTGCATCCCTCCACCTTAGAAAGAAAAAGCCCAGACAGTCCTTAATGACCACTCCCACTTTCCCCTCCACCTGGCACTTTTTCTTTTGTTTTAATTATTAGCACTGTTTTATGATGCTCAATATATGTTCATTGTACAAAACCTAGAAAATGCAAAAAAAATGTTAAGCAAGAAAAATAAAAATATACAGACTTTCAGAGTATCCAGAGATAACACCAATTGTTAATATTTTCATAGATTTTCACCTTTTTCTTCTTTCT
Organism: Lontra canadensis; assembly: GCF_010015895.1. Classification (NCBI taxonomy): domain Eukaryota; kingdom Metazoa; phylum Chordata; class Mammalia; order Carnivora; family Mustelidae; genus Lontra; species Lontra canadensis. The sequence continues at coordinate 16,110,000 of NW_022631001.1, forward strand.
ATGCATGCATTCTCTCCTCTGATTGGGTACATATTAGATATATACAGTTTCTTTGGCTTAACATTATTTAAAGTTTTATGTAAATATTTTAAATGATTATTATGTCATAATCATTCCTCATTTATGGGTATTTGGGTTGTCTCTCCTTTTCACTCTTATGAATTATAATTAAAGTATAATTATAATTATGTGATAGTTATTTATAATTTATAAATTAATATATTGAACATCTTTAAGGATAAAACTTTATCTGAAGCTTTGATAATTTTTTAAGATAGATTCCTAGGAAGAAAATAGCTGAGTCAAAGATTGAAAAGAGTTGAACATCTTTTATTTATACTGATAGGTTTGTTTTCCCTTTTCTTCCTACTAAGAACTTCAGTTACCTCTAACCATGATTAGAGTTAATGACTTTATGATCTCCTATTATATCTTTCAAATCCCTAAATATATTTTTATTGTTTGTCCAGTTTTTCTCTCCTGGATATATGACAAATTTTCCTGCTTTTTTGCTTGTCCCATAATTTTTTATGGTGAGACTACATTTTTGAGAGTCTGGATTCGGTTATCTTTCTTTGTAGAATATTGTGTTTTTGTTCTGGCTGTTCATAACTTACTGGCAAATCACCTTCTTCAGTTCTAGACCCTCCACTTGGAAATGGAGGTGGAATGAATGGAGAGTTCCCCTTGTGTGCATCTCCAGTCTCAAGGTCACAGCCCTGTGCTGTCTGTCTTGTCTACCTTCTGATGCCTGACAGTAGCTACTCCATACACTTTGTCTAGTTTTGTAGTTGCTTACAATGGGAGGCTAACTAGTACCTGTCATTACATCAGGGTCCTCCATATTACATATTTTGTATATCTATGTGGAGGGTATGGTGAAGAGAAGAGGTATAAATGCTGTTTATGAATATAAATTACCTTAATTTTATTATTTTTGTTTTATAAAGATACTACGAGGCCAAAGCGTGACTATGAGGTAGATGGCAGAGACTACCACTTTGTCATTTCCAGAGAACAAATGGAGAAAGATATCCAAGAGCACAAGTTTATAGAAGCTGGCCAGTACAATGACAACTTATATGGAACCAGTGTGCAGTCTGTGAGATTCGTAGCAGAAAGGGTATGTCCGCCAATCATCTTACACCTCCCTTAAAGAAGGCTCCCGGGTGGCAAACTGCATCTTTGGTCATTACTCTTCCCTAATTGCAGTTGTAAATTTTGATTAAATATTCCTTTTAAGACCTCTAAGCGGAGAATGACTTTAGAGCAAGGTCATTAATCTTTGTTCCAATCTCAATAAGGTATGCTGACTGACTTGTGGGGAGGAGGGGGTTATAAACCGAAAGGCAAATAACAGCTTGAAGTTTATGGAGATTCACTTTGTCCTTGACGTACTTATCGTCGGCCCCAGTAAACAACATTGAATGTGTTAAGGAAGCTTTAGTACTCTTGGTTGTTTAAATCAGGGTCCTCAATTCCTTTTGTTAGCAGGAGTTTCATTTCATTTCCCTGAACACGTGGGGCCCTCAGGACCCGCCTGGGGGAGGGGTAAGTAGATGAAGAGGGCTAGGGCCTAGCTTCCAGCTGGCAGAAATTCCAACTGAGAGGAGGTGTGAATACCACCATTCCCTTCCCATTGTTAATTTCAAGGCCATGCAAGGGAAGAGAATGTTCAAGAGAGAACAGGATAGGAAGACACTTGAGTGTGGCTCTAAAATCTGCTTATAGAGAGATCCTAATCTCCTGTCAACACAGATGATCAGTTTCATGAGAGAAAAGAGTTAAGAACCAATCCTGTTTGTTATATAATTAATACTTGTTGGGTTGATTTTATGTGATTTGACATAGCCTTTTCATGTACTGGTAAAAAATTAAACAAGAAATTTTAAGGGCTATCTGAGAATAGAGTAAGCTGCATCTCTTCCTTTCTCTCAAAAGTTAGGTTTTTTAAGCTCTATCATGTTGTTTCTAATCAGATTCCTGAATGCTTTTGTCTGTTCTCCCCTTTGAACGTGTAAATATGACCTCTTTTAACTTGAAATGTTCTGGGCAGTGAATAATTGAACAGCATTTAGACATTTTGTTTAACTGTTGCATTTCACAGAGAGCAAACTTGGAATTTATTGCTTAAGTGATACAGGGTTTGAACCATCTTAGTATATTTCTCCTATAAGAGCTCAAGTATTCACTAGTCTCTTTGTTTTCACATGAGTATTCACAGAAAGTTTTTAATCCCCTACTGTTGATTTAGGACTGTTCCTATCTGCACAATATCCTTTTTCTCTTCTTTTTTTAAAGTTCTTTGGGCCGCCGGGTAAGGAGGCCATTTCTCTCCAGGAGTTAGAATATGATGTTTGCCAAATGTATCTACTTTTCCCAAAATACTTTATAAAGCAACTCCTTGCTCTGAGCACGCATTGCAGTGGAACCCCAGTTAAATGAGGCATGCGTGCTACCTGCAATAGGGTTTTCATGTAACAAACAAGAAATTTAAGGATGTAATAGTGAAGGTAACTCTTTGTGTCCGTCCTCAGCTGTACTAGACTGAGCATACCCAGGCAGGATACAAGAAGCGCTCAGCAAATATGTGTGGGATTGTTCCAAATTCACATGCTTACTGTTCCTCCAGATTTAACATCGGTCAGGATAAGAGAGTGAGGTATCTACTTATTCCAGCCAACGGTTCTGTCAGTACTCAAGACTTGACTTTGAGTTTTTCTGGCACTGAGACTTTGGGCAAGTTACTTATGATTTCTAAGCTTTAGTCGTATTTTCTGTAAAATGTGGCTGGTAATACCTCCCTCATAGATTTGGGGATTTCTTGTTGATGGTTATCTTGATGGTTTATGAGAGCTTCATGAGTGGACACAATCACATTACATAAGGCTACATACCTTCTTTGTACAAAAGATCAGGTATTTATCTAAGAAACTTAAGCTGAGGTGACACCTGTGAAATCTCTGTGGCCATGGCAGGCACTTCCTAAGGGACTTGTAGAAGCATTCAGTGAGGACCCTGAATATCAGCCTTTATTTGAGCTGATATTTATCAGCTTTGCAAAGATCTTTTTTCAGCCTTTAGAGATTCAGTATCCCTTACATTCCTTGAAAACATACTCACTTTTTGTTTTGTTGTTGGTTTATTTTGGTTGGATTATTATCCCTCTTTCTGGATTAACTCCATATTTTTCTTCTCTTTCTACCAGGGCAAACACTGTATACTTGACGTGTCAGGAAATGCTATCAAACGGTTACAAGTTGCCCAGCTCTATCCCATTGCCATCTTCATTAAGCCCAAATCTCTGGAACCTTTGATGTAAGTGGAGGGCACGGGAGACCGTCACCTACAGCCTGTTCCATGCGACACAGCAGATTGCTGACAGCTCTTGGTCATAAGTGCTTAGAAGTCAGAAGTGCTATTGTTGATTTTTTTTAAAGCAGTTCCGTTTTGAAAAAAAATATGTGGAAGTGTTTTTGAACCAGTAGAGGCATAATGTCAGTATTCCCCTAACATGTCTTCACTAATGTTTCTTGATTTTAATGTTCATTTCACAAGTTGGTGTGTGTGTGTGATATTTCTTTTGTTTCATTTTGTTGTTATGAAGGTAAGTTGGTTTGTTTTGGCTTTCAAATGGTAGGAAGCAATCATCTTTGCCTGTCTCTTTCTTCTGAAAGCAGTTCATTAGTAAATCTTTTTAAACATGTGGGTTTTTCTAGAGGGAGAAGACAATGTTTTAGACTCTTTCTATTGATATTTCATTTAGTTCTAGCATAGAATTCTTCTGTTCCTTAATGAAAACCTCCTGTATGTAGACCACTATCCTTAAAAAGGGAGTTTTCTTAGTGACACAGCAGGAACACATTTATAACTTAAACCAATAGCTCCATACTGGTTCACATTTATGAATAAGGCAAAAATGTGTGACTCAGATTTTTTTGTGTGTGGTTTTTATTTTTCAGAGGACTGGCAAAAAGCTTTCTTTAAAAGCCACTAAATAAATCGGGCAAATATTCCCAGATAGACTAGAAAGTAACATATTTTCAGTGGCAATTTGTTAGAAATTGTTGGCACTGCTTTCTAGACAACTCCCATACAAATGTGAGGCTGCCGTAGCCAGAAAGCAGGGACTTGAAAATTGGTTGGGCTAGGTTTGGTTTTTCCCTTTCCTTTTCCCTTTTGCTTCTTCTGATCAGTTAATGTCACGTCAGACAAGTTGCTTGACCTCTCTGAGATGTAGTTCCTCTCCTGTAAACTAGGCACATTAATAATACATACCTCACAACTGGTATAAAGGTTAAACATGAACATGAATACGAAGCCCTCCATAGGGTCTTTAGCATATAGCAAGCACTCCATAAACAGTAGCTGCTCTAACTGTGAAATTTTCAAGTTACTTCATTGTAAAAGGAATAAAACTATTTTGTCATCATAAAACACATAAACTACCTTTCCAAGAAGTCACAAGAGATAATGCTGGTGTGTGTGCTGGCAAGAGCTTTGCTCAAATGTGCCTCCATTGGGCCTCGAGATCTTAGAGTGTTTGACAGGATTCAGAAGTGAGCCACAGAGTCCTAGAAAACAGTGCATGTGGAAAAAAACAAAAAAACAAAAAAACAAAAAAAAAAAGGAAATTACTTAGTCCCAGAAGTGAAACAATTACTTGCAGAAGGTATCAGCCAACTGTTCCACATCTCATCCCGGAGTAAAGAAACAGCAAACTACAGAAGCTGCAACTACAGCCTAAGAGAATTAAGTTAAATCCACTGTCTCTGGGGAAGTTGCCAGAGAGGTGTCTTAAAAGCAGAATACGTTCCCATAAATAAAAGATGGACAAAGGTTCTTACCACGGGTCACGGACAGTACCTTCTGCCCCGAGAATTTAGGTGTTAACTTATAACGTCCAGAGCTTTGCCCAGAGTTGGCACATGGAAAAATATGTGTTGATGTTAAAATACTGGTTCTGGGTAGTATTATGCCTGATAGCACTCTTGAAATCTCTCCTCATCTAGGATACAATAATTTAAGCAACCACACATTTCATTATGTGAAAGTGATTTATAATCTGTAAAGAGCCTCATAAATATTATTAACAATGCTAACATTAGGAAGAAGAAGAGAAAAATGGCCCTCACCTCCTGGCCACAGGACCTTAAAGGCCCATTTCAGAAAATTGAAGGTAACTTTTCACGTCATAAATATGCAGTGGGATAAATGGCTTCCCAGGGCGGTGAGGCCTGAGGGAGAAACAGCAGTTGCACGTTTGCCTCCATGTGACATTGGGGAGACATTCCCATCTGGTGCTCGGTAGGAGAAGGTCTCCTTCCATCCACAACTATGAGATGACTTATTCAGTTTTGCCTTTGGGCACTATCACAGCCACTTATCGCCAAGGAAAATTAAACATACCAATGGCTGGATTCCACAATGAGGACCGTGAATCTGAAATAATTTGCTGCAGCCATATTCTTGAGTCTCAAGTGCAGTAACGGTGACATTCAAACTGATGGGATCTTATTATGAAAGGCTGGATGTTTACTTTCCAGCTGCCTCTTTTCCAAGGGTTTTACTTCAGGGGAAAAGCAGCCATGGTTTGCCCATACCCCGGGGAGGAGTGAATGCTAGGTCAGCCGGAACAAAGGCATGGCAGCTGTCGCATGTAGGCATTGATACATCATGACACACAGTATTTCTCAAGTGCATCATCTACATCAAACCACAGAGCTTATTAGCACATACATAGCTGACTCTTCAGGGAAGCATAAAAATCAAGGCTCTGGAGGAAAAAGATGTTCTTTTTATAGTGTGCCACCACGTGACCACTGTGCCTCACCCCACCCCATGGCAGTGGGAAGCTTTCCCGTGTCTCTTTACCTTGCCAGCCCCAGTCTGCTTTTACCTTCTTGCTCCCATGGTGGCCCATGTTTTCTTCTGTCTTCAACTGTATCATAATTATGTTGATTTGTCAACATAAATGATTCATTCATTCATTTACTCATTCAACAAAGAAGTCTTGAGCCAGGCTCCATGACACACACTGAAGAACAGATCCTGGTCTCCGCCCTCAGTGAACTCACAGATTATGCACGGAGATAAGGAATATAATAGATGAGGTGCTAGAGGGTAAAAATGGAAATTCAGTGATGGATACAGTAAGTGCAAAGAGAATTCAGAGAACGCAGGCTAGCATGAGCCAGCAATGTCAAAGAAGATCCCGAGCCACATGGTTTCCTGACATCTGGAGCAAAATCCTGTCTTTCTATGAAAAATATCCCTGGATTTAGCCCAGCGTCTTCCGGACCCAAGGGTGACATCCACTCACAGCTTCTAGGACTAGTGCTGTTTGGGAGGAGAATCGCAGATACCATCCCTCAGGACAAGATGAGTTTATCTCAACATCAAGAGTTCAGAAAATTCCTATTTTTTTTTTTTCTGTTGCAGCCATCAGATCCTGTCAAGAATCATGTTAATGTCTCACTTCGGTTTTTTTAATTTTTTTCCCAAATAAGGCCCTTGGGAAAGTCTCGGTATAATACAAAGTCTGTTTGACTAAAAGTTGGTTTTAAAAGAACCCCAAAACTTTGAATCTGACTTCAGATTTTCTCTTTTAGCTTCTCAAGTCCCTTTATTACTTCAGGACACAGTGACATGTCCCAGACCCCAGTCTCTGGCTCCCTCAGGGGCACGCAAGGGCAGCAATGCTTTCAGTATTCCACGTGCCCCTGTGATGCATCCCAGTTGGCCAACCAAAGTACCTCTGCCCTTGGCTAGGCTTTTATCAGCCCGGAACAGCCACACTGTTGTTCAGAAGATGATCAGAGACAAGCATTGTCAGTCTTTGACTAATAAAATGTCTTTGATGGAAAAAAAAAATGGGAAGACAATATAATTTTAAGAAGTACAGTTTGTTTGGTAGGCAAAAATTTTTTACCACCTAGAGGACATGGGAAGATAAAGCTGCCACTGGTTAGGAATCAGTAGATTGGGTTATTTTCCATTTCCTTCCCACTCAGTTTGTCCTTGAGGTTGGATTTAAATATTCTTACAGTGATTAAGCAGCATTTACATACAGCAAGAGTTGACAGACTAAGAGAAAGAAAGGGACAGAGAGAGAGAAAATCCCAGGCATAATTCCTTTATCGCCCATTCTCCTATCAGAACAAAACCAAGTCAACATTGGAGACTCTTACCAAGACCCTCTATCCTTGTTTGCTATGGAGGTTAATGCTTATAATCTGTTTGGAAGTGTTTTGATCCCAGCGTGTGTGATTGTTTCATTCTCTCTGTGTCCATTTATTCACGCCTCCCTCAGCTAGTCCTCCTAATGCCGTTTGATTATAAAAGCAGATGAAGTTGAGGACGCTTGGGTGGCTCAGTTGGTTAAACATCCAACTCTTGGTTTCTGCTCAGGTCAAGATCTCAGGGTCAGGTGATGGCTCTGCGCTCAGCAGGAAGTCTGCTGCCCCTCCCCCTGCTCGCTCTCTCTCTCTCTCTCCCTCCCTCTCTCAAATAAGTCTTAAAAAAAAAAAAAAAAAAAAAAAAAACCATGGTGTTCAGGGCTCTTGTTGCAGTAGATATGCCTCGCCCTTTGCAGAAGTTGAGCCAGGAGAGCCGCAGAAGACCCCTTCCACCTGAAAGATACAATGTCTAAGGGGCCTGTCACATTTTCTCTGATTCTCGGGAAGCCCTTTCTGTTTCTCCACTCCACACGCTTCCTGCTACACCCTGAAGATGAACAGCAGCCCATGGGGAAAATGGGGAGCAGAGCACTCAAAGGTTCCCGGGAGGGCAGGCCCTGCCGACAGTCAAGTCTAGTTCTCTCAGATGTGATGAAATACAGACTGCGATGATGTCCCCTCCCTTCTCACCATCTCCTCTCGCCACCTCAGACCACCCCTAGAAGATTTCATTTGAGATTTCATCCCATGTTTAAGAGAGGTCGAGCCAGTCTAGGACAAAGTCCAAGGAAGGGTAACCAGAAAGGTTAGCATTTGGAAATCACATCCATTGAGAGAAGAGATGAAGAAAGTGGGACAGTTTATTCTGAAAAAGTGGTAGCCTCAAGGGATATATGAGCACTTGATTTAATGACCCCAGTGCCTGTCATGGAGGGAAGGGGTTTAGTCCTCCTCTGTGTGACTGCAGAGGACGGCACAGAGGCCAGTGACTGGAAGTCATAAAGGGACACATTCAGCCTCTGTGAAACCAAGAGGCTGCCCTTTGAGAGGGGGAGCCCTCTCCAGCAAAGAAGAGTCCCAAATAAGGACTAGGAAGCTGCTAGTAAGATTACACTGTGCTTCCTGCAGGATTCATTTTTGCCACACATTTTAATTTTTCAGGATTTGGCACATTCCTGTGTGCTCTAATACCAAACCCTTATTTTCCCAGGGAGATGAATAAGCGTCTAACAGAGGAACAAGCCAAGAAAACCTATGATCGTGCAATTAAGCTAGAACAAGAATTTGGAGAATATTTTACAGGTAAGTTCATATACCTTTATACTGTGAGAAAGGATTGACTGTCTGCCCTTCGGTATTAGAGAGCGCTCCAGGCCTAGTATACCTGGGCCCTAAAAATGTCCCACTGAGAAACCCTAATTTCCCTCTGCTTTACCTATCTGATCCAGAACTCTGGGTTCCATCTACTCTGGATTCACAGGCAGCTAACTCTGGGTTCCCACTGGCCCTGTGCTAAAGCATGAGCCACAGATGGCACTGAGATGTCTCCTGCTCTCAAGCTCTCAGATGGGGCACCTGGTGGCTCAGTAGGTTAAGCATATAACTCTTGATTTCGGCTCAGGTCAAATCTCTGGGTCCTGGGATTGGGCTCTATGCGGGGCATGGAGCCCGCTTGGAAATCCCTTTGCTCCTCCCCCTTTTCTCCCTCCCTTAGAGAAGGAGAAGGAGGAGAAAGAAGATTTTAGGCATTAAGCTATCTTTCTGATATCATCAGAAAACTTGAAAAAGAAACCTTTAGAGCTCAATTAGGGAACTTCCAAAGCGCTACCTCTACTGAGATGCAGTCTCAGGGCTCCCTTCTCAGCCTCAATGACGGGCAGGTCTGCGTCCCGTTAGCAGCAGTTGAACGAGCTGTTGAACATCTGTTTTTATTGATTCCATGTCAAGTCCCAGGGCAAAACTTTGCTTTTCTTTTTGAATATTTCCTTGGAAACATGAAGTTTGGGGAATAGAGGAAGATTTTCTGACACCGGGTATCCTTGATTCTCTATTCTTAACGATGTTCATGAAACACAGATCAAATCCAAAGAGTGATCAAACTGTGTGGAAATTGCCTTACAACAAATGGTTTAAAAACAAGAAATTTCCTTCTGAATTTCCTTATGAGAAGTTAGATGCTTTACCGTTTTTCTTACTCAGAATATGAAAATGCCAATGGCTTAGCAATCTGCAAATATTTTGAACCAGGTAATCTTGAGTAAAATTTCAATCAAAAACAAAGGTATGAGTCATGTTTTATCCTGAAAGAACATCCAGGTATAAACATCAAATCACAGTCATGCACCTTTTGACTGGTGGCTCACACTCAGAGATAAATTCTCAAGGTTGTTCTTGAAGATCTAAACTATGTTTCAGTAGCAATTCATTGTTATTCCCTAATGTCCTATAGATAATACTGGCATGTGTTGGAGAGCTCTCTGTAAGCTAACTTTAGTTCAGAGGAGGTTATGAAATACGCTTAAATCTGCTTCAGATGACTTGGCATTCTAGGTAATTCATGGGTTAGCTGTTTGTTTATATTTCCTCTTATTTATATAAGTTTCTTGTAAGTAGCTGTCATAAGGCATTCTCACTATGAGCAGCCCTGGTATGGCAAAATATCAACTTACCAGATGACTTGGAGAATGAGTGGGGTCTCCTATTAAGGGTTTAGGGGTTGGAGGGGTTAACTCAAGTTGCCTCCATAACCTTATTATTTCCCTGTGTCAAAAACGTCTAAATTTCTGCGTCTGCCAAGGTAAATAGAGTATATAGAATAAAAGGCCAGCTTTCTTTGATAAGCAGAGAGATCTCATTCTGAAAATTGATCCATGCCTAGCCCAGAGTAGGCACCCATGAAATTTATTTATTTTTTTGTTTTTTTGTTTTGTTTTGTTTTGTTTTTTGGCATCCATGAAATTTAAATACATAAATGATTCATTGTCCAGAACCACAGACAGACATGTAGAAGGTAGAAAGACTGTGGTGCATTTGTTACCTGATCCAGGACATGCATTGAAAGCTTTTTTTTTTTTTTTTTCTTTTACTCACTGACGTGACCTTGCTTAAGTAAATTTCCCACTTTTCCTTCCTTACTAATGAAAAGTCATACAAAGCTTCCATATGAGTTCATCTGTCACTGGTTTGGGCTTCTGCTGTGTGATTGATGGGTGTTCTTCACCAGGCAGGGAATGATTCCTAACCGTGGCGTGTTGGCTCTTGTTCTAGCTATTGTCCAAGGAGACACCTTAGAAGATATATATAATCAATGCAAGCTTGTTATTGAAGAGCAGTCTGGGCCTTTCATCTGGATTCCCTCAAAGGAGAAGTTATAAATTAGCTACTGCACCTCCGACAATGACAGAAGAGCATTTAGAAGAAAAAAATATATATAATATACTACTTGGAGGCTTTTATGTTTTTGTTGCATTTATGTTTTTGCAGTCAATGTGAATTCTTATGAATGTACAACACAAACTGTGTGAAGCCATGAAGGAAACGGAGGGGCCACAGGGTGGGACAGAAAAGACTTTGCAGTATGCAGGAAGGCTTTGGTTTGCTCAAAGTGCCAGGTGTAGGGATGAACCTCTGATGGGCTTTCTGCCCAAGAGATGGGCAGCCTCCTCACCCCAGCAGATGTCCAGAGCTGATTTAGCCGCTGAGCTCTCTGTGTCTTTTGCTTTAAAGAAAAGTTGTCAGCACTTGAACTTCACCAACCTTCCCATTACCCACATCTGTAATTGGTACACTTCGAATTTTATAACTATGCACACTCTTTGATTTCTTAACGAGCAAAAGAAAGAAACAAGGAAAAAGGAAAGGAGTCCCTTTGGAGACGGCATAATATCAGGGAAGGATAAGTGTGTAGTTTCTTTGACTGGCATCTACAAAGACGAGCGTTTCATAAAATTCACAAGTGTATGGAGGACTGACCTCACTGAGAGGAGGGGATTCACTGAGGGTAGCTTTATGATTGTTTATTGTCTATTTTGCCATTTATAAACTGAAAGAAGGCACTAAAGATGAGAATAATTTATACAATAAAAATATATTAAATGTATAGAAATGAATTTCTATAGGTTAAAAAAGTTTTGTGAAATATTTTGTAATGACTAATTGAGAGACTAAATGTATGCACTATCAGCAGATGATCAAATTCAAGAACTGAAAGTTGCACTCTCCCTTTTGTTGCCAATGATCCATTAAGAGCATCTGAGTTCCTACCAAAGTCTGATAAAGACTTCTCCCTCACTTACCTCCCATGATCTCCCTTCCATATTAGTAACACACTCTCATGGAGCACATCCCTTAATGAGTTGCCCTTGTGGGTATTTTTGGAAGACTTTTGGTTAATGCATTTTTAAGCTGATGGCTTTCAGAGACAAACTCATTCAAATGATCTAAAGGGAAGTTTTTGCTTTTATCTTGTTAAACAACCTGGGCCTGCCATGCAAATAGTTGAATAATTTTGTTCCTAGTTACTTACATGCAATTCTCAAAGGATCATTTAGTATTTTGACCAACCATGAGTAATTAGGACTTTCTTTTTGTCTGTTTCACAAGTAACTGAGGGTTTTGTGACAGCCAGAAATGGTATCGAGCCATGGAGAGATCTGTCCCAAGAAGCACTGTTCCTTTGAGGAAGAGAGAAGTATCTGGTTGGGGGGGTGAGGGGTGCAGACTTTGTTTCTGTGTACAGGGCAAAGAGAACCACAGGGAAAGATAATTAACAACTTTGAGCTCAACCAATTGAACTGCCTTTCTTGGGGGCTGCACCTGGACCAAGTTTATTTTTTAGCAATTATAATAATGATGATTTAAAAAACCTCCCAAAGCCTATATCCCACTTTCGAGCTGATGATGACATCAGCGTTGCTTGTGCCCACGGTGTTTAGAGAGAGACTTTTCGGTGATCTCAATAACCACTCAACTCTGGGTTCTATGCCTGCCCAGACTAAGCCCCATCGCCTTATTTCTGGGGTACATCCAGACCTGGCAGGGATTCTGCCACACTGTGCAGCAAACCAGCATGCAGGCTGGGATGGGAGAGCGAGAGATAGAGCCATCAGCAGTGATGGGGCTTCTTCCCAGTAAGAACATCGGAGCTCAGAATGAGGGTCTCTTTCCAAAACCAAGTGTTGTTCATCTTACGCTAAGCTAACTACCACCGTCTGCCTCGCTGCAGTCACCAAAACAAACACAGAAATGCAAAATTATTCATCTACCTATAGTCTTGAGGCTGCCTTTGCCAACGGAAGGGCTAGCAATGCATTTTCCCTCTGATGAAAGTTAAATCTGGGGGGACTTCCTCAGAATGCTCAAAACGTTAAAGGTATGTCCGTGGCTGCAATTCGCCAGTTTCAGGTCAAGGCCTACTTTCATCAATATTGCTGCCAGAAGTTTTCTGCCACCAGAATGCCATTCCTGATCCCAGCTCTATTTTTAGGCCACCATACTAACTTCTTTGGTTTCTCAACTGAGCATGCAACCATTTATTTAAAGGACTGTCATTAATGAGTAGATGTTTCCGCGGGTCGTGTGATGTGCTTTCCATTTAATATTAAGTATTGCTGTGGCTGAGTACAATCAAATTGAACCACCAACCCTTGGTTTTGTAGTAATATAATTATTTATTTTCCTAGTGTAGATGCTTCCAGATTAGAATTGGCATTTGCACTGATTTTTTTATGTAGATTTATATAAATATATATATACATATATATTTGCTTGAAGAATCACCAAGCAAATTGGTGAGAGGGTCTTTTCCTATAGAATTTACACCTCCATTTGTTGTGTTGTCTTGCGCTTCCCAATGTTGAGGTCTCTAGGGCTCCAACGAACTGGTGTATTTTGCAGCAAATCTGATGATTGTACGGATATGGCAGGAAAGTTACCCAGATTACATCTGGTGCAAATGCACTTGGAGCCTGGGGCCAGACCGGTGCTAACACTGCAAACTTTGTCCGGAGCTCTCTCCAATCTGAAGGCTTGCTGGGGGCGCAATGTCACCTTCCCATGCTGGGCCCTTTCGGAAAAGTGCCAGATCGTGTCACTGGTGCTATTTTTCATGCTCTGGTACAATGTGTAGCACCACGGGGGTCTCAGCTTTACCAAAATCAAAACCACACTTGTCAGCTAATTGCAGGGGCATTTGTTTTTTGCTCTCCTCCCATGGGATCTGTTGGCCATTTCTTTGCCGGCCTCTCCCTGCCCTCGCCCCCTCAGCCCCAAGTTCTTGGCTTGGCTCCGTCTGCTCAGTGAGCCCAGCTTTACGAAGCCGCACTCAGGTGCCTGTGAGCTGTCTTAGATCCTACTGCCAGCCCTTCCAGACTCTGAGCCAGGGAAAAGCCCTCCACTCCTCTGGCTCTCACCTCTGGTTTTCCCTCCTCCTTTTCCTCTGCTCTCCCCCTTCCATTTCTGTCTCATTCCATCTCTCTCTTTGTGCACCTCTCCTTTTCTCCTACTGGCCTGTCTACCTGGAGTGTTGCGTTCCTTCTGTGGTCTCTCATTACTCCCTCCCCTTCACTCTCCTGTCTCTCTACCCCCTTTAGTCTCTCTTCCCTTTCCCCCTCCTTTCCTGTCCTTTTTCTCTTCCTCACACCTCTGAACATCTCCTTGCCCATACCCCACTCTGAAATTCTTCTGTCCTATAAGGGCTCATGGCTGATTCAGACAGCAAGTCCATACACTGGACCGATGACACAGTTCCTGTGGGTCACCGTTTCACTTACACAGCCCAGAAAGCAAAGCTGAGCATGAGGCCCCAGACTGGAGCCAGCTCCAGCACGCCTCACCGAGCCAGCCTGCACCACTGCCCTCGCAGTGTCGATGCAAGTGCTCTGGGCCCCACGGCACCTGGGTGCCTCTCTGCCTGAAGGCTGGTCCGCAGTGAGCCCACTCCCGGCACCATCCTGTGGCTCTGAGGACACTTCCTCTCTACAAAGGCAGACTCTGGCCCCGAAATCATTCTGACAGCAAACCTCATTCTTCTCATTGAAGCCATGCCATCGCCTTGGTTTGGAGAGAGACATTTTTTCCCACTTAAAAGCTTCCCCCCCCCCCGCCATTTTCATGTGAAGCCCCCTCTGCTTTTCAGCTGGTGATTGCTCTGGTGAGATTGAACAGACTCGCTGGTAAAATAACATCTCTTTTTTTCCTGTCTTGGTCCTGCCTAAATCCCTACAAAAATATTTAAGGCAAGGACTCGGGCTAGTTCCTAAGCTTATCGTGGTCATTCGTCACTCCCAGGGGGAAACAGGGACATTTCTCTGAAAGCATATGGAGTGACATGCCGACAACTGATTTGCCAGAGATCTCCCTACAGAATTCTGTGGATATGCATTTTACTTCTGTGTGTATGTATGGTCTATGTGGTATGTATATCCTGTATACACATACTGCATTGGGAATGAATGAATGTGGATGGAAACCCACACACACACTCCAGTCTGTAAATATCCTTCCTCACTGAAAACTGTGCTTTGGAAATCATTTCTTGTACAGCTGTGCAGTTTCTTGTAGCAGCTGAGGACAAGCTAAGACAAGTGGATGAGTTAGACAAAGATCACCTGAAAGATGGAATACAGAATCTCCCTAGCAACTCGTGAGGACAGACAACCAAATGGCAAGGTTGACTCCCGATGGGATGGCAAACTTTTCTTCTCTCCTTTCGGAATTTGTGTTTCCTAAGTATGTCAAATTCTGAGTGCATCAGGCTGTACCCGTTAGATCCTTTCGATATGACAGTTTCGTGCTTCTCTCTGACAGGATGTTTCTCCATCGAGCTGTAGTGCAGGAGGGGAGGGAGGGGAAAATTCTCCTTGCCTGGGCTGGAGTTTACAGAGACACTGCACAGCTTACACTCCTGTTAAGTGTAAATATTCGACACTTCCATTCCATTTGTGTAAAAAATAAAGCACACACAATTATAAAATCAAGATGTATATTTCATACTCAGTGTGTCTGTGCATATTTATTGCGTTTCTGGTTGTCAGCAGTGGCCCCGTTGTAAGAATGCCTGATAGAGTGTTTATAAACGTGTCATGGTTTTGAGATATAAATATTAAAACATTTTCTACTTTATAGCAAATTATTTTCTCCCAAAGCATAATTTGTCTTGCTTCATAAAGAACAGAATCATCCATTTTTATTTTTATCAAATTTGTCTGATTTCAGAGCTAAAGTGTAGTTAGAGGAGGTTTGCTCTGAGAAGCCCAGGCAGTGCTGAGAGGAGCCCAAAGTGGTGCTTTTTCATATTTTTAACTTCGGTTACTATCTTGCCTGCTTTTCATCAGGATTTGGCCAAGGGTGAACAATATATGAAAAGATAGAGTTTTTTATAAGAGACTCTTAATCTCACAAAACAAGCTGAGGGTTGCCGGGGGGAGGGGGTTAGGGAGGGTGGTTGGGTTGTGGACATTGGGGTGGGTATGTGCTATGGTGAGTGCTGTGAAGTGTGTAAACCTGGCAATTCACAGACCTGTACCCCTGGGGCTAATAATACATTACATGTTAATTTAAAAATTAAAAAATTTAAATAAAAAATTAAATTTAAAAATAAAATCTAGGTTTTTTAGGGATGCCTGGGTGGCTCAGTTGGTTGAGCATCTGCCTCTGGCTCAGGGTGTGATCCAGGGTTCTGGGATCGAGCCCTGTGTTGGGCTCCCTGCTCAGTGGGGAGCCTGCTTCTCCTTCTCCTGCTCCCCCTGCCTGTGCTCTCTCTCTCTCCATCAAGTAAATATATAAAATTTTTTAAAAAAGAAAAAAGATAGGTTTTTTAAGACCCTCACATCTCTGTGGAAAAAAATCTATTCCCCAGTTTCAAAATTGTGAGATTCCAGGAGATACTAAAAATACAGAAAAAAAAATGTTCTTATCTAATACTTACAGTACAAAAAAAGGGCGCAATTGGAGAGGAGATGTCATTATTTATGTACCCTGGGCCACAAAATATACCAGCTCCAGAGATCTGAACATGCCAGAAATGTCAGGTTTAGGAACCTGAATCTGCCAGATAATATTCTAAATTCTTCCCGCGAGGTTAAACATATGCCTTGTCATATTGACATTTAGACAGCATAGGTCTGACAGCTTAAGGACCAAAACAAATACCTCCTTTGGAAGGAGTGAATTTCGCCGTTAAAGCAATCACTGCAGAGTATGTTTCGCTTCACCATTAACTGTCACATAATCAGGTCAGTCATTTGGGAAACGAGGCTTGGTCATAGAAGCCTGGCCATCACTGGGGGCCCACGGGAACCTCCACCAGGTGTCCTGTCACTGTCCCTGGTGCTTGGCAGCAGCGAGCGGAGACAGCATAAGAAGGCATTGACTGGGGGTAGCTGGGTGGCTCAGTGGGTTAAGCGTTCAGGGTCTCAGAGCCCTGGGATGGAGTCCCGCAGAGGGCTCCCCGCTCAGTGGCAGCTTCTCCTTTTCCCTTTGCTGCTCCCCTTGCTTGTGCTCTCTCACTCTCTCTCTCTGTCAAATAAATAAAGTCTTTTAAAAAATTTTTAAGAAAGAAAAAGAATGAAAGGCATTGACTGAGGCTACAAGCCCAATGCAAGCCTCAACTTTCAACAATTACTCAATTTTTAACACTGACACGGTCTCACCAGCCTTCGTATTAGTGGTAACACTACACAAAAGCCAGATTCGCCCCAGTAATGGGTATGTTTACTCAGGGTGGGGGAAGCTAGAGGAGGCTTTGACTTTTTGTTTCTAAAACATGAGGTCTAGAAGTCTCAAAACTAGAAGTGGACCACACGTCTCTGAAACTCAGAGGATCTTGCTATAGTCTATGTATGATCTTCGCAGATATTCTGAGACTAAAATAGCCAGTGACAGAATGCCAATGCCTCCGTGTAGGACAAAGCTAAGGAACCCCTGCAGAGGGACCACCAGCTTTCCCGGCACAACCAGACTCTGAAGTGCTCAGGGCACGATGTCGTCCATGGGTCTGGACTGCCAGCTCTCATTACCCCACTAGTTGCTCTCTGTGACCCACCTTTCCCTTAGGGACATCTCAGAAGACACGACTGCCGTCATAAAACTGCTCCCCTCCTCCTTCTCATGGTCAAAGCTTGAGAAACAGTGCCTTACCCGCATTCAGCCAGCTCCTGGGAACTTTCTCTCCTGAAGATGGCGTGCCGCTGATGAGAACTACAAAGTAGTAATTCCTTCTCTAGGCCATCTCGTAGCTTCTCCTCACAAGTCCTAGTTTCAGAGTCATGTGAACCAATACACAGACCCTCCTCAGCCCACTGAGACAGTTAGCAAAATTTGAAACCGGCACCTCGGACCTACTAAAGATGACCAGTATTTTAAGCCAAGGCTCTCAATTAGAGTAAAGCAATCAAAGGGCGAACAACTCTTCCCCGAAGTGAACATAGACCTTTTGAGGTTCCAAAGTCTGGCCCACATCTTCAGAAGGAGAAATCTAAATCTTGAATTTAATGTGTTAGTCTTGTATTTGAATATCTTAAGATTCTATGTAAACGTAGCAAGCCCTGATGATCCATGGCTTATACAAGGTATGATGCTTGGTCTTTTTTCTATACCAAAATAATTTCTTTTTGGCCTAAAATAATTCCCACCAATGGCATTCAAGTTGTGAGGTATTCTTGCAGATGAGGAAAGAAGACTTAAAGGATAACTGATTTGCAATGTGCTTCACAACTAATACTGACATGTCAGTACAACAGCACTGGTCTCAACTACTCAAAGCCAAAAAAGCCAGGACTGAGAGAGACATGAGTTCTTTCCCACTCTCAGGTCTAAGGCCTGTCTTCTTGGTTCTGGTTCCCCATCTTAACCAGACAATTGTCTCAGGTAAATCTGCTCTTCCAGGCTTCAAACGGAGGACCTGGGTGAACACCGCACAGCAGAAAGCTGACGTCCAAACAATGAGAGAAACAGAGAACAGGCTTCATTTTAGCAAAAAGCAATCGACTCTACTCTCATCTGCAAGGAGAAGGGAACAAAAGTATTTTATTTTCAAGGGTACATTAAAATTGTCAAATTTCTTATAGCTCTAGATAACAAATTACAATTAACTTTTTCTTTGAAATGAGATTAGGGTCCCTCAGAAAGAAGAGTTGATTTCAATTCAACAAAAATGTAACACCATCAAATTAAAGAGTGGTATCCCAAATGAATTGTTTGGTTTTTCGTGGGTCCCACCTGTTTCATCGATAGTCTTAGTAACCTCTCTGTAGAAATTCTGTGTGCCCCTATGTTTTTTCAGCTGGCAGTTTTGGTATGAATAACCTGCCTGTGCCTTCCCCACCCCCAAGAAAGAAATCTCTCCCCCGGGTCCTTCCAAACCAGTTTCTTTTTACCGTGTTACTTATCTTAATTAACTACAGTCACTAAATCTGGCTTCAAGTCCATAGTCCTTCTCCTTAACAATTGGTGGTTTGATTTTGACTATTTTAAATTCTTCAGAGTATAGAGTTAACGGAATGTATGTGCTGTTTTAAACTTGGGTCAATAAACACATTAAAAATTGGAGTAAATACATGGAAAGCCAACATTTCATGCAAAGAAAGGCTAACAGTTGCTTAATTTTAAATGCCCTACAAGGAAAACATTTGTAAAGAAGCTAGCATTTTGTATTATTTATCTAGTTGCCATTCCTTATTGTCAGCCAACAATAAATTCCTGCTTGGAGCCAGGTTCTATTTAGATGCTGGAATAAAAACATAAATTACAGTTTAAAAACATAAACTAAAGGCATATAAACCTAGTAGCTGAGAAATTAAAAAAAAAAAAAAAGGAAAAAGGAAAAAAGCTAATTCAAAGAGACCAATCAGTGAATGCATAAAGCGTGACCTTGACATCTAGGAGTCAGACACGCCTGCTCAGGATTTGCCCCCTTTCTCACACCCTGGGAAGAACCTGGATGGCAATACTGAGTATCTTCTCTGGCATTGCTGAGCCAAGTGCCTGGCTTTAAGGTTTAAACTGCCAAGGCAGCCACTTCACAGACAGCTGTCTCCAGTAAACATATTACCAGCTACCGCAACCAGATGAAGACCAGGCCCCGCCCCCCAACTTCCTTTGTTTGAAAGACTCCGACTTTTCCACGGAATATTTTTCCCTTCCGGAGCTTTTATTTCTGCTCCAGCCTTTTGAATGGACCAGTAAAGAGTGAGCCCGCAAAACTCTAGGCACTCCACCCTATCTCCCTCCCTCACTCCCTCCTCGCTGTCTCCCGGGGTGCCTCCCACCACCCTCCTGTGCTGCGCCCTCCAGGACAGGTGAGTATTAAACCTTGTTTTTTCGAAGAAGTTTCCTGATGGTTTTTGTCGAAGGCACCTTACAATCCTAATAAGAACCACAAGGGTTAGTCCACCCCAACACTGATTTGGAAAGGGAAATGTCCAAGGAGGCTCTCTGTGAGCTGGGTGAGGAGCTTGTTGGAAATATCCTAGACCTACTGAATCAGTCTGCATTTTGACAAAATTCCCCAGTGATCCCACGCAGGTTAAAGTGTAAGTCGCGCTAGTCAGCAAAACTGAATCAACTGTGAAGAAAGGAGCGTTGTGAAAAAAATTCATTAAAATCAAGAAAGTGAGTTACTAACTATAGTGGTAAAAACAAAAAAGCAAAGAGCGGAAAAGGAGACTAGAAATATCTCTCCGAATAAGCAAATAGCTTGGTGGCCCCAGCCGGTTAGTACTCCAGCGTGGGGGGAGGGAGCATCTGCAAAAATCCTCTATACAAAATACTTGATCCGTGTTTAAATCCAGGACTGATTTTCTCCACTGAACCAGTTGAGGAGGCAATCCTTGGCATGCACCTCTAAGAACCACAAAGTAACAATCCAACATCACAGGTAAGAACACTGACTTGAGACCAGCAGACCTGGGTTCAAATTCTGCCTCCATGATTTACTAGCCACGTGAGCTTTGATAAAGGCCTTAACATATCCAACGGCAAAGGTTCTCATCTCACGGTTACCTAATAGCAACATCTGCTGTGAGGAGAAAACTATTTAAAAAAAACTATAAAAACTATTTAAAAAATTATACATGAACGCATAAACCATACTTGGTGATTTCCAGCAAGTGTTAGCTGTCATTATTATGTTTTTTCACTGATCCTCATCCACTGTGAAAGAGACAAGGCCACTCCCCTCCCCACTTTAGAGTTGAATAAATTAGAATTTAGGGAAAGGGGGAGTGTCCCCCAAGTTCATATGCTGGGCAGAGCTGGGTCTCAAGTTCAGGCTTCAGCTTCTCTTGTTCAGTGTCCTTTATGACTACTCCACACAGGCTCTGTGACTGTTAATTAAGGATCTGATTTGGAGCAGTGATTACCAGGAAAGGGCCAGAAGGCCAGCCCGATGGACAAGCAGATAGCCATCTGCCTCCTAACTGGGTAAACTGTCCCCCTGCCCCATATTAGGAATGAATTGCTTTGTCAAAAGGCAAAGATAGTATCAGGAAAGAACCTCTCAGCGAAGATAAATGCAGGAATTAGCTTATCAAAGAACATGACCAGAACTGGGGGACAAAAAACAAAAAAAAGGAAGGCATCTAAGAGTGGATGAACTAGGAGCACCTGGGTGGCTCAGTTAAGGCTGCCTTTGGGATCCCAGGGGTCTGGGATCAGTCCTGTGTCGGGCCCCTAGCTCAGCAGGGAGCCTGCTTCTCCCTCTACTTCTGCCCCCACTACCTCCCACCCCATGCTCTCTTGCACACGTGCTCTCTGTCTCCCAAATAAATACATAGATAGTAAACTTTTTTATTTTAACTATTTAAATAGTTAAATGAAATTTTTTATGACATGAGAGACAAAAAATGATGCCTGTTTATCAGAAATGTTTTTCCCACCATGCCATGTGTTGCAAAGCCAGTCACTTTTAAATAAACTACTTATTTGTTAATTTTTAAAAAGATTTTATTTATTTGTCAGAGAACACAAGCAGGGGGAGCAGCAGATAGAGGGAGAAGCAGACTCCCCGCTGAGCAGGGAGCTCAATCAGGAGCTCAATCCCAGGACCCTGGGATCATGACCTGAGCAGACGACAGACACTTAACTGAGCCACCCAGCTGTCAATAAGCTATTTTAGAACAGTTTTAGGGGTGCCGCCGGGTGGCTTAGTCAGTTGGGCATCTGACTCTTGAATTCCGGTCAGGTCATGATCTCAGGGACGTGGGATCAAGCGCTGCATCAGGTTCCATGATCTGTGGGGCGTCTGCTTGAGATTCTTTCCCTCTGCCCCTCATATCTTCCTCCCTCTCCCTCTCTCTCTCTCTCTCTCAAATAAATAAATAAATCTTTAAAACAAAACAAAAGAATAGATTTATAGGAAAAGTACAAAATAGTACAGAGTATTTCCACATATCCCCCAACCAGTTTCTTCTTTGCTAACTAGTCCTGATTAATTGAAGCAATGTTTATAATAGGTTATTAACCAAAGTCCCTAGTCTCTTCAGATTTCCTTAGTTTTTACCTATTTCTCCTCCTGGATTCCACTGAGGACACCATATTATTCTTAGTCATCATGTCTCCTCAGTCCTCTTGGCTGTGACAGTTTCTCAGACTTCCCTTGTTTTTGATGACCTTGACAGTTTAAGGAAGTACGGGTCAGATATGTTCCTCACGTAGGATCTGTTTTCCCTTACTTGGATGAAGTTTGTTTGAGGAAGGGAAACCACAGAGCTTTCAAATGCCATTCCCATCACGTCATATCAAGGCAACATCACTTAATCACGGTGGATGTGAACCATGTCCATCTGGCTGAGGTAACTCCTCTTCCAGTTTTTCTCTGTAAAGTTCTATCTTTATGCCCCTGTTCACACTGGATTCTTTGGAAAGGCGTCCCTGAGCCTAGCTCACCCTTAATGAGTAGGAGGTAGCTTTCCAGTCCTTGATGGCAAAGCAGTATGGAAGATTTGTCTCTTCTTTTCCATTGTATTTATTCAATTATTTGTTTATATCAGCAAGGATTTAGGAATATTTTATAATTTGGGTTATCATTCAATACTACTTTATTTTATTTTATAATTTCAGCTTTGCCATGGAGAACCCTTTCATTTGTCTCCTGTGTTCCTTTGTCATACTCCCATTACCGTGGATTTTTTTGTTGCTGTTGGTTTTGAGCTCTTCCTTACTTTCTGGCTCTATAAGAGGCTCAGGCTCATTTTGTATATTTTCTGCCTGAATCCTAAAATGAGCCATTTTTGCAAGGCACCCTGGTTCCTTTTATTGGAGAATAATATTAGAAACAGATCTTGGAGCTAAATGTGCTCACAGCTACTAAGGTGTCATTTCTCAGGCTGGCAGAACAGGGGAATAAATGTGTATATATTGTATATATACACATACCTACAATATTTCTAGATGTAACCATCTGTATCTATATTAGGCTAAGCATGAGTTCATACTGATGTCTCCATTCTTATCCATTATCACACGGATTATTCCAGCCTTCTCCCTTGCTTGTCTATAAACTCCCTCTCCAACAGTGAGAAACCTAATGGCAGGCATTTTCTTTCCTTATTTCATTCTGACTAGCTGATCCAGGGTGGGACCCTAGGCTCAAGAATGTCTTAAAGAACCTTCTGATCTCCACATTGTGTCTTTTTATTGGTCTCTTGATTATCTCAGGCTCCTGCTAATTCCTTCCAAACTTGATGATAAATGTCTAGGATTTCTCACATCCACAACATGGAAAAAGAGAGAGTAACCGATTTAAAGGGCAACGAATCCAGCCTCGTATGAGAGAAAGCTGAGGACTCAAATTCTTTATTACCATTTTAATGGATTCTTTCTGAACCTTCAACCGACCTTGTATCCTAATCATGTTTAGGTGAGCTCAAAAACAGTGATGTACCCAGTGATCTAGAGTTGTCACATCTCTTGCCCCTACTTTCCAAAATCTCCACACATGGCACCTGGGTGCCATCTTGAATTCACTTGATGGCATCATGAGGAGGGGTTAGCTTCTGCTCACCAAACCTGACCCGAATCTCCTGTTCCCACTCACTGTCAAGGTGACGGTCCCATCTGTCTCTCTTTATTCTTTGGCTCAACTCCCTCTTGGATAATTCTTGGAAAGGCCTTGGCAAAAAGGAAAGGTGAAATTATCCACAAGCAAATTGTGAAGTGTGTATCATGCTGCTTATATAAATTAGGGTTCTTTAGTCAAATGTACTTGTGGAAATATTGGGAAAAGGTGATATAGGTTTACATCCACATAAGCTGATCCTCTCCTTAGCCAAGTTACTCACCTTTCTTGGCAGAAGGTGGGGAATGGGGTTGACAGAAGGAAAATTGGATTCTTAAGGAAGGAATATAAAGAAAGGTCATAATTATGACCTTTATTATGGTCATAATCATAAAACTGACATTTTAAAACAAGGCAAAATGGGTTTAAAGTCAACATTTCTTTTGTTCTCATTTTACATCCCAGCCCAATACAGAATTTTTCCCATGGTATAAATAAGAGGGCCTTAAAACTAGAGGCAGGGATGCCTGGGTGGCTCAGTCAGTTGAGCGTCTGCCTTCAGCTGGGATCATGATCCCAGAGTCCTGGGATGGAGCCCCACGTCATGCTCTCTGCTAAGTGGGGAGCCTGCTTCTCCCTCTGACTCTGCCCCTCCCCACTGCTTATACTCTTTCTCTCTCTCTCTCTCTGCTAAATAAATAAAATCTTAAAAAACAGACTGTATTTAAAAAAAAAATAGAGGCAGACAGGTGCCTGGGTGGCTCAGTTAGTTAAATCTCCAACTCTTGTTTTCTGCTCAAGTCATGATCTCAAGGTCGTGAGATCAAGCACTTTGTCAGCCTCTGTGCTGAGCGTGAGCCTGCTTAAGTTCTCTCCCTCTCTCTGTCCCCATTCCCACTCCTGCTTGCCTGCTCTCTGTCTCTCAATAAACATTCTAACCTGTTTCACAGAAGAATAACGTATTAAAAAAAAAAAAAGAAACTAGAGGCAGAAAGGAAATTCTACAAAATAAAAGTCAAAGAAAAGCCCACCCCATCTAATCCAAGGCTATTGAAAACAGAAGGTGAGCTAGAAGCAGAGAGAAGGAACAGAGATGAAGGGTTGGACAATGAGACTATATTCTTCTCCCTCAGCTGAAACTCTGCCAAGTTGAAGGGAACAGTTTGGACACTAATTGGCCCACCTATTTTGAATCCTGGGAGGAGGTCATTTGGTGGGCCAGGCACCCCATTATATCCATAAGAATTTAGGGATTGGCCACATCAAAGTAAAGCTCAAGGTATAGCATGGTCAGAAAGAGTCAAAGAAGGCTCATCACTCCTAAGCTGACCTCTCTTTCCATGGGATATATTGGAAGAAGCCAGGAGCTCCCACTGGGCCCTGAGAAGGGAAAGCAGACCTACCTGAGTCTGAGAGCCAGCTTTCCCACCTTGAGATCTGTTGTAAGGGGTAACTCAGTAAAGAAGGATGGGCCTTGCCCCACACCCCATCCCACCCCAGCCAGAAGCCAACAGAGGATACGCAGAGGTTCAGTGGAGGTTTTAGAGGTGAGACTGGTAGCCAAGAAGTACTGCAGCCTCCACCAAGCCTAAAGAGACCAGACAGCTTTCACTGTAAACACACGTGCCCACAGGGCATACGTCCCTGTGGTAGACGAGGAACATCATCATGAAAAAAATGGACACTATCATGGAAACCAGAGAGGTCAGAACATACCACATAAACCCAAAAAACCCTCTCCTTCCCACTGCCAAGAGGACACAGTGAGCCACGGTCCCTCCCCCATTAACCTCTGACCCATAAACGCCAACCAACTTAATCAAGAAGTGTTCTGGAAGTCTGCTCAGGGAAATGAAGGAAGAGCTGCAGCAGGAGCCCGGGATGGGGTGGAGAGCCAGGTCCAGCTGGGGGGATTTAAAGAGGAGCAGGCCCTCAGGGAAGGGGGACCCCAAAGGAAGGGGAGATAAAGAGGCAGCAGGTGTTCACAGCTTTCCTCTTAGGAAGTGGGAGGCCCAGTCCAGAAAACAACCATTCATTCATTCAACAAATATTTATCGATTTGAGCGGAGAGGAACAGGACTCCCAAACTGAATTGGTCTTGGGTCCTGACCTCAAGAGCTTACAATCCAGTGGGAAGGGCCAGTGGGCAAAGCTGTGTCACCTGCCTGCGGGGCGGGGCGGAGCACCGTGCTGGGAGCAGAACAGCCACTGCTGTGAGAATGAGGAAAGAACAATGGATTCTCACTGGAGGCATCAGGAAAGCATTTGAGCTGTGCCTCTGAAGTATGCCTGTGGAAGAGAAAGGAAGGAGGATACCAGAAAAGGTGGAGAAGCCTGAAGAGAAGCAGAGGTGGGAAAGAGAGGGCACTGTTAGGGAAATTCCGGGAGCCAGGCTTGGCAGCTGTGCAGAATGCTTGATGAAATGTTGAAGAAGCTGGAAAGAAAGGCCAGAAAGAGAATGTCTTATGTGCAAGGTGAGTGAGCGTGGCTTTCATCCCCAGGCTGATGGGGAGCTACTTTGTCTTTTAAGATCAGATTTGTTTTTTGAATGTTTGCCCTGTGGCAGTTGTAGGGAATGTATTTGGGGAGGAAGACATGGGAGACTTTAGTCCCATGGAGAAAAGGACAAAGGACAAAAAGGGCAAGGGAACGTCAGAGCTGTTGGAGGAATTTTTGGCAAGTGTCCTCCACCCTCCACAGGTCTGTCAAAGGGAAGGTCATCAACAGACACACTTGCCTTTTCATGGGCTGTTGTCATTACAGCCCAGCTCCCCCTCCCCATTCTCTTCCCCTCTTGCTGGCTTACACCCATACACAGACGCAGTGGTATCTCTCATCTCTAAAAATATTCTTTTTTTCAATTAAGTTTTTTAATTTTAATTCCAGTTTAGTCAACATACAGTGCTACCCTAGTTTCGGATGTACAGTATAGTAATTCCATTCTGTAACTGTAGAATTATACAATATAGTGACTCAACAGTTCTAAAAATATTCTTGATGCCATAGTCTCCTGTCCAGTCTCTCTGTCACAGTTTCTTAACAGGGGCTTCTGTCCTCAGCTTTTTCTCATGGTTGTGATGTGGCCACTGGAGTTTCCTCCATCTTGTCGGCCATCTAAGCAGAAGGCGGGGGAGAGTGTCCTGGGTCAGTCCCTTTACAAGAGCTTTTCTATACATTGTCCACTGCCTGCCCCTTGTCAGGTCCTCAGTAACTAAATGTTGGTGGAGTGAATTGTTAGACCCAAAGGTAGACACACAACATCACACTTCATTTCTCCCAAAACCTTGTAATTTAGATATTTTTATCCTTATTTTGGAGATGAGCAAACTGAGGATCAGGGACTTTAGGCAACTTGTGTAAGTAGGGCAGGAATTCACAGTGGCCTGTTTCTGTCCCTCCACACCAGATGGCTTCCACATCTCTCCAGGGCATCAGTCATCCCAGTGGGTCATTTTTGCACTTTATAGTTGACCAGACAGAGAAGAAAACAACACTTGTTGCTTGATATGAGCCAAAGAATTGAAAAGTCATCCCAGAATTCATTATCTTCCCACAGCTAATTGGAACTCATTAAAAAACCTGATTCTGAAGGCAGGAAGAAATCATTTTAATTAGCAATGAGATAGACTTTTCCTCAGCAACAAGTCTAGAATCTCAATCTGTGTTGATGGAAACTTTAATTAGCAAAAAAAGTGGCTGTTTCCAATGAAGTATAGAGAAAATACTGAAGCTGGCTGTGGTCCTTCACAACTTCCTGAAGACATTATACATCTTGTGAAGACTGAGATTGTCTGTGGTAACCAGTTTAACCATAAATATTTCTTGTTAGTTACATTTTTATTCACTCTTTCCTATTGATCTATGTAAGAAGGTCAGGAAGGGCAAAGTTAAGCTAGAAAGCAATAGTTATACAACTCCCTTTACTTCCTCTCACTCTTGATACCAATTTTATATATTAGCACTTCAATTAGCATGTAACAACTCTAAGTCTTACTGTTAAAAAAAAAACTTTCTAAATTGTGTTTAATCCAGATTTCCCAAACTTGACCTTGGAACTCTTTGCTCATGATGTGTAGTTGCTGGTCTCCAAACTTGGCCGCCACATTTCCTCCACTCCTGTATGCTCATGCTACCGTCCCCATGCCCCCCATCAACAGATAGTCTATCTGCTATCCCCTTGCATCTAAGCTGGCCTTGTGATTTACTTTGGTGAATGGAATATGGCAAGAGTGATGCTGTGTCAGTTCTGGAGCTAGCCCTTGAGAGACCTGACAGATTTTGCTCCCTGGGAAACTGGCTATAGAAAGAAGTCCATCTATGTGACTGGAGAGAGAGGTCCAGCTAGGTGTCCAGTCGGAGAATGACTTTCCCAACTATGATCTAGTTCCTTGGGCCAGATCCAGCTCTCCTGATTCCCTGTCCAGTGCTCCGTCTACAACACATGCTACTACTATCTGCCTGTCAAAGAATTTATTGATCTCGTGGATGGTTCAACACATTGGGACTTTAAGTCATTAGAGACTCTTAGAAACTTGAATCTAGTTCAATCTAGACTCATTCTTGAAGTTTTATTTACTTTTCTAACTTTTCCCATTAAGAAGTCTCCCCTTATTCCTATGGTCTATGTAGAAGCCCCCTCCTCCTCATGATAACATTTGAACAATAGTAAAGAACTCACCTTCCATATTAATCACTCAGAATGTAAGTCTCAACCCCACTTGTGGGTCTAAACAACTTACTGGCTTACAAAAGTTCATTCAGCTTTCTGAGTCTCAACTTATTCATCAATAAAATGAGAACATAAAAATGCCTGCCCATTATATAATTACTAGTACTTTTTATTTTGTCCCACTACTATTATTTTATCCCTAATGATTTTTTTCATTTTTTGTTACCCGGAGTCAAACTATCAGTGAAGATTTTTGATCATTACAAGATAACCACTGTTACCACTGTGTGCTAAAACCATTTTTGCTAAAAGACAGGAAGATTGATCTCTTGGTTCACCTTAGTGGACATTGGCAGGTAAATAGCTGATGTATGCCAAGTTTAGAGGTACTAGAAACTCGGTCTATCATTATTTATAGTGACCCCTAAGGAGGCACTGGCCCAAAGAAAAACCCTTTCCAGCTTTGATGTTCTAAAATTTCATAGACCTCTTCCTTCCTCCCAAAACTCCCTGCCAAAGGGGCCACAGCTTCCAAGATGCTCCCATCCCTCCATGGGCTGCACAGGACTCTCCCCAGTGAGGTAACCCCAGTGTGCATGGATTGGGGGAGGGCAGCCTGCAGGTCAGTGGCCCAGTTTCCAGGTATAAAGGCATGAGATCAATCTGCCGTTTGGGTCCAATGCTCTTTATACCAGAGCTGACCATTAAGGGTAAGTAAGTACTCTCTGAGTAAAGGGGGTTTGGAGGATAGTATCTCAAGGTCATGGGGTAAGTAAAATTTCTGGTTGTTCAGGGTCCAGAAAGCAGGCTTAAAAAAAAAAATCCATTAGCAACCACTGTCTCTTAAAATAACCTTTCTAAGAGTACCTGGGTGGCTCAGTTGGTTAAGCAACTGCCTTTGGCTTGGGTCATGATCTCAGGGTCCTGGGATCAAGTCCCGCATCAGGCTCCCTGCTCATCAGGGAGCCTGTTTCTCCCTCTTCCATATTCTCTGCTTACACTCCTTCTCTGGCAAATAAATAAGTAAAATCTTAAAAAAGAAAAAAAACCCTTTATAAATGAAAGTTACCCCATCAATATCCCAATACCTACATTTTTTTAGGAAGTAATAAGATTTTTTTTCATCCTCTAGGATTCAAATGCCACAGTGAAGTGGCATTTGTGGTTTGGTATTTGTTTTCAGGGTCATTTGCCTTTGTTGTTTGAGAGATGTTTTTCTGACTAAACTTGATAGGTTTTTTCCTACAATTTCAAAATAACCTGCTAACCTCCATGGGCTTGGTTATTAACTTTCCATTACTATCACCCTGAACTCCATAAAATAGCTTCAACCCACTGTGCTTAAATCCATGAAAACTCCTACTTCCCTGCCTTTGCCATACCCTCCAGTATTTGGTCTTTTCTACCTCTCTTCAATATCCCTTTGTACAAGCCCTGTGGATCATTTTTTCTTCCATTACAACTCCAAGTACTCTTAACCACTTTAAAACATTCCACCTTATGAGATGCCTGAGTGGCTCAGTCAGTTATGAGGCTGCCTTCAGCTCAGGTCACGATCCCAGGGTCCTG
The DNA here is from genome assembly GCF_010015895.1 of Lontra canadensis. Classification (NCBI taxonomy): domain Eukaryota; kingdom Metazoa; phylum Chordata; class Mammalia; order Carnivora; family Mustelidae; genus Lontra; species Lontra canadensis. Next base: position 16,139,410 of record NW_022631001.1, read on the forward strand.
GGATTGAGTCTTGCATAGGGCTCCTTGTTCTGCGGGGAGCCTGCTTCTCTCTCTGCCTTTGCCTGCCACTCTGCCTACTTGTGTGCTCGCTCTCTCTCTCTCTCTCTCTGACAAAAACATAAAATCTTTAAAATAAATAAATAAAAATATAACATTCGACCTTGTATTGGTATCCTGGTGAAGACCACCAACTTTGGAATCAGCCTGCATTTGTATTTCAGGTCCAGAATTTTCTTTTTTTATTATTAAGTAGGTTCCATGCCCAGCATGGAGCCCCATGCAGAGCTCAGAACAGTGAGATGAAGACCTGAGCCGAGATCAAGAGTCAGACGCTCAATCAGCTGAGCCACCCAGGCACTCTTCAGTTCCAGAATTTATGTCATGTGTAACATAGGGCAAGTTACTTAATCTCTCTAAACCTCAGTTCCTCATTTCTGAAATACTGGTAATAGCACCTGACACACAAAAATTGTTGTATAAGTTTAATAAAGTGATCAGAAGTGAATTAGTCAGGGGCCCTGCAGCAACCACACCATACTAACATATTGAGATAATTCTGGGAGGGGCTCCTGGATGGCACAGTGGGTTAAGCATCCAACTCTTGGTTTTGGCTCAGGGTCATGATCTCAGGGCCATGAGGTCAAGCCCTGAGTCAGGCTCCACGCTCAGCCTGCCGTCTGCTTCCAACTCTCTCAGCCTCTCTCCTTCTCTCTCTACAGTAAATAAGTAAATAAACCTTGAAAAAAAAAAAGATAATTCTGGGAGATCCAAGGGCAGAAGGGAGTAGTATGTTGGTGCCAGCTCATGAGCAGTAAAATTACATTTTCAGGAATTCTAGTTGTCAAAAGTGGCCGTGACTAACAACATTGTATACATTTAAATAAATTATATTTAGAACAGATGTAAGAAATACTTCAAGTCCATTAACTCCTAATTATCTTATTATATTTTATCATAAATTCTTTTGCAGATATGTTAACATCTATTATATCTGTGTGGTAGGAATGTCATATAACATATGCGATGGTGGATCTTTTCCCAACTTCATACCCAATGACATCCCATTGGTACTCTGAAATGGTGAGGATATTTGCACCACGGAAATTGGCAAATGCTACACATCAGGGCTTTCTTTCCTTACCTCCCCTTCCCCAGAGACCTGGCTGTTAAAATATTTACTGGCAGGAGCATGTGTAGGGAAGTCAGAAGGATTCTTAGAGTACCCAGTGGCTGTTAATCACCACTAGATCCAAAAAGACAATGAGAAAAAGCGGTTACCCAGATTCTGGAAAGAGAAAGTTGTGAAAAGAGAACAAATGGGGAATATCTGGTAAAACATACTGTTTTTGGTACATAACAGGGGCTCAGTTAATATTCTCTATTGTTAGTTCAACTCAACGAAACTTTATTAAGTGTTTTGCCAAATATCCTTCTCTCAAGGAGTCCAGGGTCCAGTGGAGAGCGATTTAAATAATTTGCACGTCAGTGTGCAATGTATTGTTATTAATGGAAGAAGATAGTTTGTCTCTCCCACTAGATTACAAACCACACAGAGCAGAAACTGTGGTCAATAATCAATAAGTATTTGTTGAATGGATGTATTCTCATTTCCCTTACATGCCCATTACAGTTTATTATAGAATCTTTAAAAAGGAAGAAAGTAGGAAGGGAGCTCCTAATTTCTGAGTGACTCTGTGTAGCGAGCACTGTCCATAGATTATTTCATCACCAAAATAAAAGAATGTAAAACAGGATGTTAAAATCAAAGTTTAGACTGAGAAGCCAAGATGATAAATATCAGATACAAAACAGTGCTAGACCCACCACGAGGAGGAATTTTCAAAATTGGCAGCGAAATGACGGTTAGACAACTCGCACACATCAAATACCAGGTTGTTGAAGGAGAGACAAGATTCTGAATCCTGATTTTGTGAGTAGGATTCTGAAGTCCATGGTGTGCTGGGAGCCTCCTCCATGGCGACAGAGAGGGAATGTTCTTGGTCTCCCAACTTAAGCTTAAGAAGGAGTCCTCAAGTATGACTACCTAGAGGTCTTCAGCTTTGTCCTCTGGAGTTTGCAGGCCACAGGGATCTGGCATTTGAGTCCTACCCAGGGAATCTAGCAGCCCAGAGAAATGGGCTGACAGACATCTTTGACAGCAGAGCTCGTGAACCTGGAGCTTTTGAAATCAGATCTAATTCCCTGAGATTTTTGATGAGTCTAGAGTTCCTGTGTACGAGATGGCAACCATACAGAAGATGTCACTGGGGAGACAGTCATGTGTGTAGGTTCACACAAAAACATCCTAGTGGGCACAAAGGCCCCCCCACCCCCGCCACCAGCTAGTCTGTTGGCGTGCGCCACTAAAGAATCAGAAGCTGGGCATGCAGAGTCTGAGAAACAGCTGCGCATGAGAGAGGGCAACAAGAGAGCCCCCACAGATACCCATGGAAATGGCCCACAAGACAAAGTATCAGTAATTGCTCCCCAGCAAATCAGAGATGCCAAATAAACAGCAGCACCCACCATGTTCCCTTTTCCTTTGATCCCCTCCCCGCTGCATGGGACCCTCAGGAGAGTGAAGTAGATGCCAGAGGAAAAGGAAAATGTGAATAGAAACAGAAAGGCCAGTGGGGTGCCTGGGTGCCTCAGTTGATGAAGCATCTGCCTTCAGGTCAGGTCATGATCATGGGGTCCTGGCATGGAGCTCATGTCTTAAGGCTCCCTGCTCAGCAGAAAGTGTCTCTGCCCTGCCCCTCCCCCTTCAGGTGCACGTGCACTCTGGCTCCCTCCCTCTCAAATAAATAAAATTAAAAAAAAAAAAAGAAAAGAAAGAGGCCAAACAACTACCTCAACTTCAGACTGAGTTGCAAGTAAGGGAGGAGATTTAACTTAAGTTCATGGTATAGCTTATTATCTAGGACTGGTCGTTTTTAATTACCAAACAGAGATTGTGTTTTTTGGCTTAAAGTGACCTTCAGACTTTCTATGGCCTAAAACTCAACATAACATTAACAAAACCTAACCAGATTTCATCCAACAGAAAGCTAAGCATATCTTCTACAGAATAAATTTTAAAGGAATGATAGAAAACAAAATTATGTCTGATTATATGCCACATGTCATGTTTGCTCGATTTAAGGATTATAGGAGGTATAACTTATCCCCATTTTATAAGTGAGCAATGGAAAACTCAAAATAAGAGCCCAAATCAGATAACTTATAATTGGTAGGACCAGAATTTGAAACAATTCTGATCCTAAAGCCATTGCTCCTTGCTTCTATGTTAATTACTTTGCTTTCTGATCCTGGGATGTTAGAGCTGGAAGTGATGATTATTTCAGATGACCTAACCTTACTTTCTTGTGTTAAATAACAAAAAGTTTATATTAGTGCTTATTATATAACTGGCCTAGTTACATTTTGGGTGTATTATCTCCTTTAATCCTTATAATTCCCCCTCCCCCCGTGAAATACAGGAGATCTCTAATATGCAAATGAGGACATTAAGATCTAGAACAGTTAAGTATTCTCAAGTCCATACAGCTAGTAAGTGGCAGCACCGAGGTTTGAACCCTGGTTATCTGACTCCCCACCCCATAGCCCCTGTGCACTAAGAGTCAGAAAGAGAAATTAACTCTTTCTAAGATTCTGCCAGAAATGAACCAAATAGAACCTGGGTCTTCTGACTCTTAAACCATCACTCCTTCCACTGCAAAACCTACAAGAGAGTAGCTGAAGGGAATTATAAACACCTATTAGTACATGCTGATGCATGGTCTGACAGTTATCAGTGGGAGAGTTTTCTCTCATGGATGTCTGAACAATGGAACAAAACAAGTAACAAGACGATAAAATAAGATGAGATAGGAATTTGGTCCTAGCTTTTTAAGTTTGTGAATAGGGACAAACTTGCATATTCATGTTACGTTGATGATTTTATTACCTTTCTTGTGGGGCACCTGACAGTGTCAGAGTAGCCAGCCTCAAACCTCACCTGCTTTTGGCCTCTTATTGTCTGACTGGTAATGGACTCCTTTGCCACTCATTTGCTTCTGTGGTATTTATAAAATTTCGTGGTTCGGTCCTACCGAGATGTTGTGAAGAAACCAGTCTATGCTACTGAAAGTAATTCCAAAATAACTCCTTTCCTTGTAAATCTCAAATGCCATGAAAGGAACACAAAGTCAGAGCCTTTCTTAAATCCCCTTTCTTTCTCTCTTCCCACTGCCTCCCATCTAGCAGCTGATCCTTCCACGTCTTGTAACACTTCCCTCCAGTTCCAAACAGTCTCCTTGCCACATACTTCTTATGACTCTCTCACCCCTTTTCCTCCAGATTCTCCATTAAAAGGGGCAAGTAGAACCTGCTCAAGGAGGAGGTGACCAGTTGGGAGCTCTCATACTTCCAGAGCTGCTTCTCACCACGGAAAGTACCATGGCGTGACCAGAGCTCTTGTCCAGTTTGGCTAATAGCTGAAGGCAACAGGTATGTTGGATAACCTTAGCTTAAATAGGAAGGCTTATGTTTCTCTTGGAGTTGCCTAGTTGAGAGACGACAGACTCGTGTAGCACCTCAGGAGAGACTCGGTCTCAGGGAGGTTGGAGAGAGGGGTGCGGAGTCAGGGAGGCTGAAGTCAGGCAAGGCTGGCAACAAGAGCCAAGCGGGATTACTACATTGGTGGCAACTCGCCCCCTACTGTGTGTGTGTCTGTTGTGTCAAACCTGGTTAGTCTCCTTTTCCCCCCTCTGAGGACAAAGTTTCGAATTTTGTTTCTGAAACCAATAGGGGAGAACTAACGGGTCTAGTCAGGGAATGGAGAATAAATCTTTTGAACAGTGGCCCTCCAAATGATGGATGCAAAATTGCACATACTGCCACTTAAAATGGTGTTTTTGAACAGCTCACAACAAAATAAGCAGGATACAAAGTGTGTAGAATGTTACAGCACGATCCTACTTGCTTAAAGAAAAAAAGTATGCATCTGGAAAAAAAAATAGGCATGTTTATCTCTGGAGCCAGATGATTTATTTATTTTTTCTTCCTTGCATTTCCTTACATATTATTATTTTAAGTAAAAGATTAAAAATTAAGAAAAATAAGTACAACATAACCTAGAGAGTGAGCAGGTGTCCGATGGCCCCCGGGTGCTCCAGGACCTCACCATTCAGACTCACCTGTGCCCTCGACTGCTCCCCAGGCTCCTGATGCTCCACCACCGGGTCCTCACCAGCTCACCCCATCCCCCGCCTCTGTTCTGACCAGCATTCCTTCCCACAGGCCTAACTCTCCCTGCACTCTGACTTCCAGGGAAGAAGTCGACATTGGGGGTGGTTGCAACACCCCCCAGCTACTCAGAGGGCAAGGCAAGGGTAGGGAGAGAAAGCAAGTGACTGCACTCATTTTATGTAACAAATGACAGCAGGATGTTCTAGGTCACACCTGCCTCTGTAAGGAGGCAGACCACAGCATCTGGAAAAGCCTCCTCAGACATGCACTCAAGGGCATCTCCGTGCAAAGCTAAATCTGGCTGCTACATCTCCATGGAAAGAAATACAGTCTTTAAGTCACTTTTTAATGAAGGGCATTTTGTGGGCAACATGATCATCTTCAACATGCCCATGAAAGCTTCCAGAAAACAAGGCTGGCAGCCAGGAGAATTTGGGGACTCTTGCTTGGACTATAGGGCCAGATATCCCTCTCTCTCTCTCATATGAACTCAAACAAATAAGCTCATAAGAGACTGAGAGGTGGTGAGAAAGCCAACTCAACTTTTTTTCAGCTTTGATTAAAAATTAAAATAACATTAAATATAGAGTTATGACCACACGACCCATCAATCCACTCCTGGGTATATACTCAAGAGAATTTCAAACATGTGTCCACACTAAAGCATGTACATGAATGTTTATAGAAGCATTATTCACCATATTTAAAAAGGGAAAACAAATCAGCTGATGAATGGATTAAATGTGATCTAAATGGAATATTATTAGGTGATAAAAAGAAATGAAGTGCTGATCTATGCTACAACACGGATGAACCTCGGAAAATTTATACTACATGAAGGAAGCCAGACACAAAAGGTCACATATTAAATGATTCCTTTCATGTGAAATGTCCAGAATGGACAGATTCTCAGAGACAGAAAGTAGATTCGTGGTTGTCAGGGGCTGGGAGGAGGGAGAAATTGGAAGCGACCGGTAACAGGTGCAGGCTTGCTCTGTGGGTTGGTAGAAATGTTGTGGAGGGGGCCTGGGTGGTTCAGTTAAATGTCTGACTTTGGCTCAGGTCATGATCCCAGGGTCCTGGAATTGAGCCCAGCCCCTCAGGCCCCTGCTTAGCGGGGAGTCTGCTTCTCCTTCTCCCCTCTGCTCCTGCCCTCTGCTCATGCTAACTCACTCTCTCTCTCTCTCTCTCTCTCTCTCTCGCTCTCTCAAATAAATAAAATCTTAAAAAAAAAAAAGGAAAAGAAAGTGATGTCCACTTAGAAGACAAGATCATCAGAGTAGCTCACCCCTCCCACACCCCCTGATGTGAACTGAATCATAATTAGAATGTGTGATAAGCATGGATTTTGAGCAAGATGGCATTTGGTTTAAATGCTTTGTAGTAACTGCTCTGATCCTTGGGTGTGGTCCTGCCTACCACTCAGATGGAGCTACCTGCTGGGAACATAGGTGCCTATGGCTCACCTCCCCCAGCCACCTGGAAAGATAGCAGCTTGAACCAAAGGATCAATTTCTGGACCACTCCTGCTTCCATTTGGTGATGTTGCTAATGTATCCCAGACTGGGCTGGCATTGACCAGGCATCAAGCATGACAGAATCTGCAGATAATGTCATTCTTCTCTGTATCTAGATAGGGAAAGGGTGGGTAGAGCCAATAGAAAGGTGTTAAAATATGGTAATTCTTACAGCCATTCAACTTGAAACTTTTGGCCAGTCTGAGGCCTGAGACCCCCATTCCATGTAGACAACCTTCAGTGGATGTTCATGGTCCATCAGGAAGCATTCCAAAGTTTTGGACTCTTGTCCTGGACAGCCAAAGCTTCTGTGTGAGCATCTGGCTGAGTTAGGGGCAGCCTCCTGGAGGGTAGAATGGAGAATCAACCATCCTGTGGCCTGGTGCACTCATGGCACAATTAACCCAATGAACCATTTATTTGTTGACCTTGGGCCAGTTGATGGAGAAGGATGAAACGAGAAAGATCTGCTGGGAAGGCTATGAAGGCAATTTTCTCTCCTGAGCTGTGAATCTGTCCTTTCAATACAACTGTGATTTCAAATGAAGGTCTCTGACCCAACTAGAAGCATCAGTAGCAATCAATACATTGAAAAGCTAAGCCAAAGCCTGATGTGTGACATTCTCCATTAGATACCCCTTCTCACTTTGTGAAACCCATCTTCCCAGTTTTCCTGTCTTCTTTTTGAAATGCTAACACTTACAGAAATAAGAGCTGTTGTTTTAGAGGCTGTCTTGCAAAGGGCTGTCATGCTTATGTGGTTTGTATTATCTCTGCATAATTCATGTTCCCACCATCTAGCTGCACACCCACCGTACTACCTCTCTCCATCCTCTTGATTTCTTCTGGGCCCCTTTCAACAAAGGATTTCTATAGAATTAACTACATCTGCATGGCCTTTGAGCAATTTTTAAAGTTTTACTTTTTCTCTTATCAATTAAGGAAATAGATTTCTTTTTTTTTTTCTTAAAGATTTTATTTATTTGACAGAGAGAGAGATCACAAGTAGGCAGAGAGGCAGGCAGAGAGAGGAGGAAGCAGGCTCACTGAGAAGAGGAAGCGGGCTGAGCAGAGAGCCCGATGTGGGGCTCGATCCCAGGACCCTGAGATCATGACCTGAGCCGAAGGCAGAGGCTTAACCCACTGAGCCACCCAGGTGCCCCAAGGAAATAGATTTCTTAAACTATGAGAAAAAATGTATTTTTTATCCTTCCCTTTTAAATAATGATGAAAACTTCCTGAAAAACTTAACATTGCCACCAGAACCAATCACAAGGAGAGATAAAGAAATGTTTTAAGATTTCATTTCTCCTACCTACTTTTATACCTCTGCTCCCATCTCTGTTAACTGATGGCAAGTTGGGAAACTTAATTTTGTCCTAAAAAAAAATGGAGTAGTTAGGGTATCATTTTAAGCCAGTTAAAGAGAATTAAAACATGATATATATTTTATAATTGAGCCCTGTCTGTACTAAAATATTTTCTACAATCCCTTCTCAATTCAGACCCTGCTTACATCAGCATAACTGTTTATATCCCATAATAATCAGGATCATTAGATGAATGACAGCAGTAATTGCTAGTTTACTATTTGTTTTTAGGGATTTTTTTTCCTGGGTGGGAGGAGTGGGGTTATCAGTTAAATACATACCACCTCATTTTATGGAGCTACATGCTAACTCACGTAGGCTTAGAAATTTCAGAGCTGTTTACCTACTTTCAACTTCAGCCACTGAGATGACTCAATGTATGTCCCTCCTCCAATCACCCAGTATCTCCACATCAAAGACCACAGAAGGAGTAAAGGTTTTTTTTGTTTTAATCTGCACAGCCTTGGGTATGTCAGCCTGCAAATAATGAGCCACAGTGAGAGACAATTTAGGATCAAAGAAGTGCAATTTAGGGAGCATAGATTCAGGTAAATACCCAAGTAGTGTTCCTATTTATAGGGTGAAAACAAGGGTTTTTTATGCAGAAAAGAAAGGGGCCAATTACATGGTTGAAGGAAAGAAAAAGTTTTTCTATGGGTGTTAGCTAAGCTATCCTAGGTAGCTAACTGCTGATTTTATCTTCAGAAAAGTCCATAACTATCAGTCCTGTGGTCAGGATGTCCTTATCTGCTGACTTCTCAATCCTCGGCTTAAAGCAAGTCACTGTTTTGGCACAGAGCACAAGTTTCGGCCCAGTTGAAACAAAGGTGAGAAGGGTGCTATTCTGGTATGGCCACTCCGACTCCATTTTAAAATGGTTCCAGTCCTGTCAATTTTTCACACCTGGTACTCTTTCCATATGTTCTGACAGCAGCTTGAATGTTTTTCTGTGTTTGACTCCACTGGAATTCTAATGAGCTCTTTACTTAATTAGCTCTCCTCCTAGACTGAAATAGCTGGGAGAGCAGAGCCATATCTTATTTTTTTCAGTTTTTATGCCTAGAAGAGAGAAGGTGCTCAATAATTTATGACATGGAACAGAGAAATTACTGGATTTAAAAGTCGTGGGTTCCAACAAGGGCAGACATAACTCAAGTTAAAAGTAACTGAACCTGGGGTGCCTGGGTGGCTCAGTGGGTTAAAGCTTCTGCCTTTGACTCAGGTCATGGCTCTCTGCTCAGTGGGGAGCCTGCTTCCTCCTCTCTCTGCCTGCCTCTCTGCCTACTTGTGATCTCTTGTCTATCAACTAAATAAAATCTTAAAAAAAAAAAAAAGTAACTGAACTGGTCTTACTGTTTGCAGAAATTAGGCACAAATTACCTGTGCATGGACTAGCTAACCAGCTCAACCCATTCGAGGGCACAGCGAAGCAACTACTTTAAGTTAAAGTTCCCTTAAACTTTTTATTATAAAAAATTCATACATAAAAGTTACCTCAACAGTAGTAAAATGAACATCGGTCTATATATGAGCTAAGTGACAAAATGTTGACCGTTGTTGATATATCTAGCCATATTTGCTTTCTATCAATAAAGATTTTAGATGTTTTAAAATAGCTATCATGTTAAATAAAAAGACAGTCTTTATAGAAGGAACATCTAAAGCAAAGCTATTAAGATCACTCCGGGGGCACCTGAGGGGCTCGGTTGGTCAGGCATCCAGCTCTTGATTTCCGCTCAGGTTGTGGTCTCAGGATTCTGGGATTCAGCTGCACCTTGGGCTCTGAGTTCAGTGGGGAATCTGCCCGGGATTCCCTCTCCCTCTACCCCTCCCCACCCCCTCTTTTACACCCCCCAATAAATAAATAAAATCTTAAACAGACAAACAAAAAACAGAAAAGTCTTTCATTCCCATCCAAAGTGAAAACCAACCGGGTCCCTGATAGAGGTTCTCCAGGCCTTTTCGTGATCTGCATCCTACTCACTTTCTTTTTTGGATGTATTTATCACTGCCCCTCTACTTACTTACTCTTCTCCAGCCAGGCTGAACGGCTTTAAATTCTAGAAATAGTACCTAGGTTTTTCTCTCCTTCCTCTGGGTCTTTGTACATGCTGTTCACCTTACTTGGTCCGGTTTACATCCATCACCCTTCATTTGGTTTATATGTACTTTCTCCTGGACTCAAGGGTCTTCCCCTTCCTCCAGGAATTCCTGACACCTCCAGGCTGCTTTGGAGCCTCTACCATTGTTTCCCTAGTACTTCTTTCAGAGCTCTTAAAACATGGTGTGCCCTAATTCAAAAATAAAAAAGAAAAAAAATTGGTGTCTTCACCTCACCCCACTTTCCTGGCAGGCAGCTCCTAAAACCCTTGGAATCTCCAAAATGGTAATTACTTGTCTGTATGCTAATGAGATGGCTGGGGGCAGGGTGGGGGGGGCTCCCAGAAAGCTTCAGGATAGGGCTTTGTTGCCAGGTGAATGAACCAGATGTTTAGAGGGTTGGAGATTTCAGTTCCAGCCCTGACCTCTACGGTGGGCAAAGGCGCTGGAGGTTGAATCTGTCGCTAATGGCCAATGATTTAGTCATGCTTACATAACGAAGCCTCCATACAAAACCCTGCCGGAAAGTGCTCCGAATGCTTCTGGGGTTGGTAAACAGGTGGAGATGCTGGAAGGGTGGGGTGCCCGGAAGGGGCATGGAGTCTCCTCACCTCTTCTTACACACCTTGCTCTACGCCTCTTTTTCCTTGGCTGTTCCTGAGTTGTATGCTTCGGTTTAAAAAACAAAACAAAACAAAACTGGCAATCTTTAGTTAGTAAACTTTCCTGAGTTCTATAAGCTGTTCTAGCAAATTAACAAATCTAAGGAGGGGTTGTGGGAACCTCCAATGTATAACCAGTCAGTCAGAAGTACAGGTGACAAGCTTGGGATTTGTAACTGGCATTGAGGGGGAGTGGGGAAGCCTTGTGAGACTGAGCCCTGAACCTGTGGGAAGGGACTCTCACTGCAGATGGATGGCTTCGGAATGTAGGATGTCCAGTGAGAATGGGAAGAGAGATTGATCTGGAAAATCCATACATCTGGTGTCAAAATTGTTGAAAGAAGTAGATAAGAAACAGAAGTTTTCCATTAACTGGTCAGTAGAAGGAGCGGGGGAGTTTTTTTTTCCTTCACATGACCTATGTCTTTCTCCATTAGACCCAACTTAGATAATAAGGACGGTATGTCATGGATCTCTGCATCTTCCGTATCTAGACGGGGCTTTCCACATAGTAAGTGCTCAATGAGTATTTGTTGTAAAGAATAAATTCATGAAGGGCGCCTGGATGGCTCAGTGGGTTAAGCCGCTGCCTTTGGCTCAGGTCATGATCTCAGGGTCCTGGGATCGAGTCCCGCATCAGGCTCTCTGCTCGGCAGGGAGCCTGCTTCCCTCTCTCTCTCTGCCTGCCTCTCTGTCTACTTGTGATCTCTGTCTGTCAAATAAATAAATAAAATCTTTAAAAAAATTTTAAAAAAAAAGAATAAATTCATGAAGAAGCACTAGACTTGGCATCATAGAAACTGAGCAACTGAACGTCATTGGCAAAACATTCCCTCTTTTGGCCTCAGCTTCACCATCTGTGCTCCCTGATCTTTAATGTTCCTTCCAGACCTCAAACACCATTATTCCCCAGTGTAGAAGGGGGTAGCTTCTACAGCCACCAAATGCAGACCTGTTCCTATGGCCACCATAGGTCCCATTAGCCCCATCTGCAGAATTTCGCCCTGCAGGCAGGAGGCTCTAGCAGATTCCAGAGACCCTCCCTTCTCCCAGAGGCCCCCTAGAGGCAGGTGATATGATCTGTCTTCACCTCTTGGGCGACTCTCCCATCCCAGGTTTGTTTCTGAGGCCCCCAGAGATTTAACGGATAGTTGCTGTGCTGACACCATTTTCCCTCTCTGTGCCCACCGCTCCCCAATATGCAGGTTAACTCCTGGTGCAGGTGAGACAGAGTCCTAATCAAAGCTGACTCAAAGGGGGACACCAAGAAGTGACATTCAGTGTGACATACAGCATTTGTAGGGTGCTGATTCTCACGTCAACGAGAGGAAGTGATTGGTCTCATCCCTATTTCACAGATGAGGAAACTGAAGCTTGACTCAGGAAATTAGAAGGATTTTCTGAGGTCACAAAGTTAGAATGAAAAGAATGATTCAAAGCCAAGACTGACTGGAAAGTGGGTGCTCCTAACTGCCGGCGGTTACTGCCTCACAGTCAAGTCTGTGCCAGTGGGACCTTACTTAGCATTATAAGCGTGGAGAAAATGGGATTCCTGGAACCAACCAGGTATCAGGGCCTCAGTCCAAGCTCTCAGCTCTAAAAGAGAATTTAAAGCTGTCCGGAACTGGTATCAATGTCCAACTGGCTGCCTAAGGCAGAACCTGAGGATATACCAGGCCCTGCCAGGGTGCAAGGTGACAGGATTGCGAGGACAGCCACAGCCTCCCAAAGCCCTGCTGCTCACCTTCAGTTCATTCCGCTCTCCCGAGGACCCAGGAGAGGCAGGTTATTGTACCCATTTTACAGATAGAGACACTGAAGCTCAAAAGGGTGACTTGCCTGAAGCTAAGTAGCAAGGAAATAGATGAAGGAGGTTATTCGAGACCTTCTGATTATGATTCCAGTGTCCCAAGCACTAAAATGTTACTCAGTCTGTTGTGGAGGAGGGGCAGTCAAATATCCTCCAAACTGAGAAGGCGCTTTGAGACTAAAAAACAGAAGCAAGCGACCACGTACCATTCACACAGAGTTTTATTCAGGGTTACTTACTGACAGTGGGGGGTCAAAGGGATGGCAGTCCAGGCTCTAGGCAGCCATTCTCCACAAAGTCCAGCCCTTAATCTACAGCTTTTATAGGGCAAGGGCATTGCAGTGAGGTCTAAGAGTAGTCCTGTAAAGTAGTGCCATCAGTGTGTCAGAGGGAAGAGCAGAATAAGGTTTCCTGAGTTCCAGTCAGGGTTCAGAACATGTGACCAGAAGGAGGTTGTTGCTCAGACATGAACAAGATGGAGGGCCAGAGATGCAGTCTGTGTTGTTAGCACTCCTGTACATCCCTAGTCACAGAAAACATGGTCAGCATAGAGGATAATGACAACAGCGACATTTATTGAGAACAATGTGTCCAAGAGCCTGGAAAGTTAAGGACTCTCCTAAGGTTAAATATTCTCTCCCATTCTCACAACAATCCCATAGAGTAGATAAGACTGTCCCACTCTACAGACTGGGAAATTGAGGACAGATGAAGTATAAGATTTGTTATTACAGATTTGTAATAAGAAATATGTATTTGGTCTTTGTTTCTGGCACAAAGCTCCTAAAACCCTTGAAATTTCCTGTGATGAGAACAATAAAGATGTCTTTTGTTATGTTCATGAGGTGAGTTTTGGACCTACATCTAAGGATTGGGGGCAGGTTGCCAGGAGGACCAACCATGTGATTAGGGAGTCAGAACTCTCACTCTGACCTCTGGGGAGGGAAGAGAGGCTTAAGTTCAGTCACCAGTGGCCACTGGTTTAATCAATCATGCTTATGTAATGTAAACTCCAAAACACCCCAAAATGATAGGGTCCAGAGAGCTTCCAGGTTAGTGAACATGTGGAAATTTGCAGGAGCATGGTGCCCTTGTAGAGGGTCTGGAAGCTCTGTACCCTTTCCCTATACCTTGCCCTATGCATCTCTCCCATTTGGCTATTGATTTGTATCCTTTAATATCTTTTGTAATAGATCAGTAGTGAGTGAACAGATTTCCTGAGTTCCATGAGTCATTCTAGCAAATTAATCCCACCCAAAGAGGGGGCTGTGGAAAGTCGTGGCTCATAGCCAGAAGTACAGGTAATGACCTGGATTTGTGACTGGCATCTGAAGTAGAGGAGGTGGTTTGTGGGACTGAGCTCTTAACCTGTGGACTCTGATGCTATTTCCAAGAAGATAATATCAGAATTGAGTGGAATTGTAGAACACCCAGCAGGTGTTGGAGAATTGCTTGTTGGTATGAGAAACACACACACACACACACACACACACACGAATGGATGCTCAGAGTCTTTTATGAAGGGATTTATCTAAGATCATGTAGAAAGTAACTGCTGATTTCAGCTCGGGTATATCTGATTATAATCTTCTCCACAAGAAACCCAGGTCTGTAAAGAACTGGCAAAAATTTGCTTTCTCTCCACCTTGTTCACACTGATAGATTCCTTGGTTTAGCAAGTCCTCCCATCTGTATCAGTGGTTTGGCTGCCTGGGACCCAAAATAATAACAGCTTAATGATTGGACGTTAGTTACTTTTTCACCTAAGAACGTCCCAGAGATGGGCAGCCCAGGGCTGGCCTGGCAATTTCAGAAAGATCAGGAACCCATGTCCCAACGAGCTCTCTCCTCTGCCATTCTTCAAGTGTATTCCTTCATCCTCAGGGTCCAAGCAATTGCTGGAATTCCAGCCACTGTGCCTGAGTTCCAAACAATAAGATGGAGGAAGGGATGGAGAATAGTGTACTCCCTTCCATTAAGAAAATTTCTGGAATTACTAGATAACATACGCGTTTACATATCCCTGGCCAAACTAAGTCATGCCAAGTAGGCACCCACCACTGCTAGGGAGGCTGGCAACCATGTCATCCAACAGGCATTCTGTTCCTAAGGAGGAAGGGAAACGTGGACTAACAGCGCTGGTCATACCAGCCTGCAAGACTCAACGATAATTTCATCTCCTCCTGCAGACCTTCTGACCACCAAAGCCCATGTGATCTCACACTTCTCTGAATGCTTAGCACGCTTCCCAACGTGGTGTTGAGCAAGCCCTGTATTAGCTTCTGTATTATTTATGCACCTGCTCTTTTGCCAGATGCAAAAGGTAGAGGAATGATAGTGGGACAGATATGTCTGGGTCATGAAAGTGGGTATAGGTATGGTTATAAATACATCTGTATTTGTGATGTAGATAGATGTAAATAAAGATATAAATACAAGCATAGACTTTGGAGTGAAACAGATCCAAGTTCAAACGCTATCTTTACCCATAATTTCAGTGCAGATTTGCACATTAATGAAGGCTTGGTTTCCTAATCTATGAAATGAAGATCATAATTGGACCTACCTAAGAAAATTGTAATGGCTTACAAAGATAATGCACGCAAAGGACTTAACACTATGCCAAGCACATAATAAGTGTTCATTAAATATTAGCCACTTTAATTCTCTTTCATTCCTCACAATGGCCCTAGGAGATGGATCATCCTCAATCTTTTAAAAGAGGAAACTGAGGCTCAGAGAAGTTAAAGGACTTGCCTAAGGTCGTAGTGCTAGTGGTGGTACTTCTGAAACCTGGACTCAAACCTGACCTCAGATCCTGAGCTCTTAGTTCAAGAGCCCCATCTCCTGCCTCTTTCCCCCCTAGCATGTCTAATACATAACAGGCTTTCTACTATTATCTGCTATCTGCTGTAACAAATGCAAATCAGTTGTCATTCTGTCTTTTGCTTTAAGGCCTTCTGGGCTGTTAGCTCCACTGCACATTGAAATACAGGGAAAAATATTTTTAATTTCCAGGATAAGGATCATTTTCATATGAAACCCATATTAGGGCAGAAAATCTGATTAGAAAGATTTTATTTAGAAAGAAATGAGCTCAAGGCAGCCTTTTTGACTAACAGAGGAATAATGAGGAAAAGCAGATGCATCTGAGTAAAACATCGAGCTGCTCTCCCTTGGAGATAAAATTTAGCATTCCAAGCAGCATACTTCATTGGCTTCAGGTACAGAACCATTAGAGTGTCTTTCTCACTACGATTCAAGGTATTTTCATAAGCAATAACTCAATTTGGAGACATAATTGCCCTTGGGAAGAGAAGATTCAGTACACCCACCTTCACATTTCTAAAAATTAAGATAGGCTCAGTCCCTTGTAACTGAAGCAGGAGGGCACTCCTACGGGTTCATGCTGAGCAATATTGAGGTGGGGAGCAGACCAGATTCCCATTACAGTCCTGTAGGTGGAGTCCTTATTCAAACCCCCAGGGACTCTAGCTCCAGACCAGACTGTGTGAATAGGTGTCTTTCTATGCAAACCACTTTCCCTCTTTGCATTTCAACTGTGGCTCCATAAAATGAGAGATTTGCACTCTGGCCATTTGGGTCTCTTCTAGCTGAAACTATATTTGATAAACCTGGGATTAATTCTGGGCAGTTTCAGAGAAGTAAGGCACATTAAATGTCACAGGTCACTTGCTAATTTGTTTTGCCTGCTGAACTCGTTTGTTTCAAGACATCATTTTTCTTTGATTTTTTTTTTTTTCATCTTTAAAGGGATGATCTTACTTAAGATTTACATGCTGGATAGAGTATTGCATATTGTTGACGTGCAGAAGGATATATTTTTTTTAAATCTAACATCTCTATAGCATTTTACACTCTCCAAAGCAATTTCGCTGTCATTATCCCTGTAGGTTTTCACCATTAGCCCCTGAGACTAGAACTATATTATTGACGCAGTAGAAAAAAGCATGAATTTGAAAATCAAAGAGACTGAGGACAAATTCTAGCTCAAGCCTTTATAAGTCAAGAGATCCTGGGAAAGTTTCTTAACTTTTCTGAAGTTTCTAGTTTCCTTATCTGCAATATAGGGAAGATGACAACAATAAAATAAGGTTTTTTTATGTAAAACACCTAGCAGCCTAATAACTGCTTTTCCCCCTTTATCTTGGGAGGACTCTAGAAGGCTAGAGAGAGAGGAGACTCTTGTAAGGTTAAGAGTTGCCCAGGGCAATGTCAGATAATAGGGAGGTAAGGGATTGACCAAATTTGAGGATTGACCAAACCTGCAAAAAGCGTACTTTGGTTTTCTCATATATTTGTTTGAAAGATAAGGAATGCACACATATAGTAAGTGGAGAAGGACTGAGGAAAGTATCAGCCAATATTAGGGAGCTCAGGAATTCTGGAGCACCTGGGCAGCCCAATCATTCATGTTTGCATCCAAGAACATTAACTAAGCATTACTGTTTACAAAAGGACCTGTCAGGCCTGGGCGGGGGGGGGGGGGGGGGGGGGGCGAGGGGGCAAGAAATTTGGGAATTAGAATAGACCCTGAAAGGAAGGATTTCTTTCCTCTGTACCTTGTTGAAGTAATGGAGTTCGCAGAGGCGGTGGGTTCTTAAGTCACTGGTTTGTTCCAACACTACACTGGGTACTAGAGACATCAATGCTTCTCCTCTTCAGGTTGCTTATGGTCTAGAGGGGACACAGCAATGATCCCAGGAAAGAGAGGAGTACTCAGAGGTGTCACTGAAGGGAATGTACTTCTGTGTGGGAAGGTTTCCCAGAGGAGATGATACTAGAGCTGAATCTTTAAGACTTAAGAAGAGTTTACTAGACTGATAAGGGCAAGAAATACTCCCAGCCAGAGGCAAAGTAGAACCTAAAACATTTAGGAAACCACAGAGAGTTAGGGATTTATAGAGGACCAGAAGAGATAAGACCAGAAAGATAGGTGGTCAGGAGGAGATCCTAAAGGCTTTGGAAAAAATCAGAAATGACAGGATAGTATAGGCAGTGAGAATCAGAGTGGGTGAGTGAGGAAGAAACCCATCGACTTGCTCTCTGAGAGATCCTACTAGCTGATACTCAGAGATGGACCTTGCGGGGGGAAGGAGAGAGGATGAAGGCTAACCAGATGCAAATTCATGGAAATTTCCTAGTCACCTGAATGGGCAAAACTATTAGTTATTTTTCTTTAAAATTTAGTGAGAAATTGGGGCACCTGGGGTGGCTCAGTGAGCTAAGGCCTCTGCCTTTGGCTTGGGTCGTGATCCCAGGGTCCTGGGATCAAGTCCCACATTAGGTTCCCTGCTCAGTGGGGAACCTGCTTCCCTTCCTCTCTCTCTGCCTGCCTCTCTGCCTATTTGTGATCTGTCAAATAAATAAATAAAATCTTTAAAAATAAAATTCAGTGAGAAATTAATCACTTCTCAAAAACCTTCCTATGTCCAGGCAGGATTTGAAATGAGTTTAAATGTTGCCTTTCTCACTTATTATGTGTGTGGCAATGGACAGATTTCTTAAACTCCTTGCCTCAATTCCATCGTTGGTATAATGACAATTTTCCCATCTTTCAGGGTTATTGTAAGATTAAGATAATGTATATAAAGGGTCTTGTGTTCAAAAGTTAACTTGACAAATAATATCTCTTTTATTCCAATGTTTTCATTTTAATTTGCCACAGGTCAGTGCTCTGAGTTCATTTAAATATGACTTAATTTAGGGTGTCCAGCCTATAAAAGTTCAATTTATCCATGGTGTTCCAAGAACACACTTATCCTTTAAAGGCAGATGTGGCAGCACCTACTTTGTAACTCTCTTATCTGTCTCTGAAGATCAGATTCTTAAAATGTTGGGTGGGAGTTGGAGAAGAGGGAAAACAGGCAGGAAACTGTTAAATCATTAAATTATACGTTTCATCAGAATCGTTTGAATCATGTGATGACACCTAACCTTTCTCGGTTTTCCTTTGATTTTTCTCTTTATAGCTCTAGTCACCTCAGACAAACCAATTAAACTTCATAAACCCTTGAAGGATTATGTGTTCCCAGCTCAGCCTCACTTAGAATTTCAAATGAGACGCCGTCTTCTCAGAGAATACTCAATTGTTCCTTTATCAACTCCTGTGATTTCTCAGTGTCAGTCATGCAGGCAGCCTTTCTTAGGTGATTTCTATTCTTGGTGGGTAAAATAAAAAGGAGAAAAAGGCAAATCATTCAGATGTAGAATTAACAGTCTGGTCTCTTTGCAAAGCCTCCAAACGGGCTTTGTATACCTTACAGTTCAAAACCCCCTCACAGTTTACAAGTCACTTTGCAGTTTTTAAGGCACTAGAATTTTTAGTCCTTGCAAGAACTCTGGGATGTATTATAATCAACCTTTTGCAAATGAGGAATTGTTGCTTAGTGAAGGTTTGTGACCTACTCAGGAGATACGGAGTTCCCAAGGGACAGAATTGGTGCTTCAACCCAGGGCTCTCTGACTTGAGGTTCAGGTCTGCTAAAACATTAAAACATGGTGGACTGAAAACCTGAGCCTGAGAAATTTAATGAAAAGGCAAATTATCCTAGGTTTATTTAAAGACCATTGCAACCGATGCAGCTCCATCTTCTCCGGGAGAAATGAAAGTAGACTTACTGAGTTATCATAATATGTAAGCACAGTCTGGAAATGTGTCTCTGTTCACTTAACAACTGCAAAATGGTTTAAAGTCTCTTTAAAAACTGTATTTGGTGGCACCTGCATGGCTCAGTCCGTTGAGCATCTGCCTTCTTCTCAGGTCATGATCTCGGATTCCCAGGATGGAGCCTTGTGTCAGGCTCTGTGAGAGCCAGCTTCTCCCTCTCCCTGCTGCTCCCCCCTGCCTGTACTCGCTCGCTCTCTCTCACCCTCCCTCTATCTCAAATACCTAAATAAAATCTCTTAAAAAATGTATTCCTTTATATTGTATATATGTATATTATATATAATATAACATATTATATTATATATAATATACCTGTATATTGAGTGCTCCGTAAGCCCCCGGCGCTGTTGTACATATTGAGAATACAACAGTGAACAGAATAGGCAAAACTCTCACTCTTGGGGAACTTAAACCCTAGAGGGGGAGCTGAAGAAAAAAACAAAACAAACAAACAAAAAAATACGTTAGATACTGACAAAAGCTGTTGAGAAAAATAAAGCAAGAAAAAGGATGGTGGGGTACTGAGAAGCTAATGTCGGTCAATATAGACCCCCGTAAGAAAGAGCTTTGGAGTTGATGTGGCTGGAAATCCAGGCTTCAGCACTTTGTAGCTTTGAGTTTTGAGGAGTTATATAATTGCTCAATGTGAGGCTCTGTATCTTCATCCCATAAGGCCTCACAGGGTTATTGGGAGACTCCGTAATGAAGGTAGGACCTCTTGCACAAAGGCTCTCCATAAGCGTTAGTATACTTCCTGTCTCGCCATTAGCACTGTTAAAAGATAAACAGAGGTATATGTTGGGGAGGGAAACTTTTTCCTTCTTTCTTCCTAGGTTCTTCCATTGATCTAATAATCAAATTGCCATAAGACAGATGAACAGCAGAAAAACAAATTTAATTTCATAAGTAAGTGATCTCATAAAAATGAAACTCAAGTCACCAAAGCAGGCAGCTTTTACACCATTTAGACCAAGAAACAATAAATATGTGAAGCATTCACCAAACAAAGAACTTTGAGCTAGGAGCAGCAAATTAATGAATAAGTCAGAAGGCTTGCTTATACAGTCTTCTCATCCCTGAGATCTTTCTCTGGCAATAAGGAAGTCTCTGCCTCCAGGTGCAGGGAGGGTACCCTTCCCATGGGGAATTTATTTCCTGCTCACAGTGGGACAGAATGTTTTCTGGCACTGGCTATTTCTTAAGTAAACTTAATTCAAAATGATCAGTATGCCAAAGGGTCATATTTGGGGGCTGCCTACCCTGAACCCAATCACATACTGAAAATTTCAGTGGTTTATTTGAGCAAAAGTCAATCCTATTTGGACAGTACCAAACTGGATATAGTTAGAAACACTCCACCCACTGGGGCCAGGGGCCCACGGAACTTGTGAAGTCATAGATAAGTGTTGTTTTGAGATGCTAAGTTTTGGGATAACTTATTATGCAGCCATAGGTAACCAATAAGCTTCTCTTCCTTAATCATATTTTAATCATATTTTGGATATAAAAAAGTCAAACAAATGTCTCATCCTAGTTTTGAATTTATTAAAACAGGTATCTGAAATGTTGATTTCAACTTGTTTCCCTTTTTCCATCCTCCAAGTAGTGATCTGTGTGACTCAAAGAGATGGTGGATTCTCATGCGAAAGAGATCTTGAGTCTGAGAAGCTTTCATTATAAATAGGGCATATATATTTTGAAATAAAAGTGACACAAGTACATTGTTTAAAAAATAGAGACAGTATACAGAATTAAAGACAAAAGACATTTTTCCTGCTAATCCCAGTATTACTTTTCAGAAATAATGACTATTTTTTTAAAGGTTGATTTATTTATTTGAGAGAGAGAGCACATGAGAAGGGACAGAGGGAAAGAATCTCGAGTGGATTCCCTCCTAAGCCCTGAGCCCAACTTGATCCCACCTTGGGGCTTGATCCCATAACCTATAAGATCATGACCTGAGCTGAAACTAAGAGTTCAGGGCACCTGGGTGGCTCAGTCGTCAAGCATCTGCCTTCAGCTCAGGTCATGATCCCAGGGTTCTGGGATTGAGCCCCATGTTGGGCTCCCTGCTCAGTGGGAAGCCTGCTTCTCCCTCTCCCACTCCCCCTCCTTGTATTCCCTCTCTCACTGTCTTTCTCTCTCTCTCTCTCTCTCTCTCTCTCTCTCTCGCTGTCAAATAAATAAAATCTTTAAAAATAAAAATAAAACCCAGAGTCCAACATCAATCAACTGAACCACCCAGGTGCCCCAGAAATGATGACTAATTTTTTAAGATTTTATTTATTTATTTGACAAAGAGAGACAGTGAGAGAGGGAACACAAGCTGAGGGAGAGGGAGAAGCAGACTCCCCACTGAGCAAGAAGCCTGATGAGGGACTCAATCCCAGGACCCTGGGATCATGACCTGAGCCAAAGGCAGACGCTTAACTACTGAGACATCCAGGCATCCAATAATGACTAGTAACACATTTTTTAAAAATATTTATTTATTTATTTGAGAGAGAGAAAGAGAGAGTTTGCACATGAGCAGGGAGAGAGGCAGAGGGAGAGAGAGAAGAGAATACTCAAGCAGACTCCCCACTGAACATGGAGCCCAACATGGGGCTTGAACCTAGGACCCCAAGATCCTAACCTAAGCCAAAATCAAGTAGGCCAGTCAACCACCTGAGCCACCCAGGCACCCCTAACACATTTTTAATCTTTCTAGGAAGTAAATTTCTCACACATATACCACATAGATGATTTCCCATCTATACAAATGGAAATAAACTACTCATACTGATAATTTTTTTCACCTAATTCACCCTGAAGACCTTCCTTTGCCAGCCCATGCATATCTACCTTCATGGTTATTTTGTAGTCTGTTGTGTGGTTGTACCATAATTTAACTAGTTCCTTGCTTTTGGACCTTTAGATGTTTTCCTTCTTTTTTAAAACTTTAAAAAGTAATGCTCTAATGACTTAAACACATCAGTAAATCTATAGATTCTTTGCAGTGAAACTGTGGTTTCAAGTAGGTACATTTAAAGTTTATATGAGTATTAATAAATTATTTTTTAAATTAGTGCAACAATTTACAGTTCCATTGTCAGTATATGAAAGTGCCTGGGAGGGATGTGTGGGAGTGTGTGTGTGTGTGTGTGTGTGTGTGTGTTTGTGTGTGTTTGTGTGTGTGTGTGTGTTTACCCACCCTCACCAGCACTCCGTGTCAACAAACTTGAATTTTTGCCCATCTCATAAAGGAAAATCACAAAGAATTTTTCTAGAAGTAACTCAAAGAGGTTTGGTTGGCTTCTGACCAGATGCTTTTATTTTCATTGGTTTTTCCTGGACAATTTTAGTCAGACATATTTCAAGGGATTTTACCTTTAGATTTTTCTGTTGATCTTATGATTTTCATCTCTAAGTCAATGCGTAGTCCATCACACAGAGATACTTTTAACAGCAACAAAATAAAAGTTTTAAGAGCATGATTTTAACCCATTTTACTATAAGTAAGGTCCCTCTTAGAGGAAGTGTGAGATATCAAATAATCATTTCCAGTGGGTGCTGCTCACTGCAGTGAAACTCCATATCAGGGGAAAACATTCCACATTCAGAAAGAGACAACATAGGATGCTTGGGTGGTTCCGTCAGTGAAGCATCTGCCTTTGGCTCAGGTTATGATCCCAGGGTCCTGGGACTGAGCCTCGCATCAGACTCCTTGCTCAGTGGGGAGCCTGCTTCTCCCTCTGCCTACTGCTCCCCATGTTTGTGCTCTCTCTCCCCGCCCTTTCTCTCTCTGACAAATAAATTAATAAAATCTTTAAAAAAAGAAAAAAGAAATAGACAACAAACATGGAGGGAAGTCAGCAGGACATTAGATACAAAGCAAAAAATTCAGAATGCCAGTGATATTCCTCTAAGATTTCATATTTCTTTTAATGTTTTTAAATGGATCGGGTATTCATCTTATATTCTTTATCCTTTCCTTAGGGAAAAGATCCAGATCTCTGAAAGCAAAAACATTTCTTTTATTTGTTTAATTTGAATTCTCCCCAATTTAAAATATAGAACTGTAACAGGGTTGGAGGAAACAGAAGTTGTTAACAAGAAAAAATACGGAAAATCAAGGCAAAGAAAAAGAATAGCTAACAACTTGGCGAGCACCTATTATTTGACAAATGCTTTACATACATGGTCTCTTTGAATAGTCACTAGAACCCCATGAGATGAATCTTATTCTCCCTGCATTCATTTGCTGGGGTTGCCGTAACAAGGTATCACAGACCAGGTGACTTAAGCAACAGAAATTTATTTTCTCACAATCATGCAATAATGGAAGAAATCCAAGACCAAGATGTTGGCAGAGTTGGTTCCTTCTGGGGCCGCTCTCCTTGGCTTATGGGTGGTGGTTTTTTTCCCATGTCTTTTCATGGCTTCCCTCTAGGTGTTTAGATGTGAAGCATCATCAGTGTCATAAATATGTGCTATAGGGACTTAACCTACACATTGTAGCAGTGGTTGACAGACTATAGACCAAATATTGCTTCTATAGTCACTCCACAAAGGAAGAAGAGTGCTAGGTGTGATCGTGGGAGGTGACCCTAAGCACGTGACCAAAAATCAGAGCATGAGCATACGGGCTGCACCCTGAAGGCAGAATGTGATATGGAGTTCAGGGGGCCTGTATATTGTATTTATATTCCCAAGTCATTATACACTTATCTGACCTAACACTCCAGGTATATTTAGTCTTCCTATCATATATAGGAAGACAGGTATAACACCATGAGAAGTACAGTCTGTCTTAAAGACGCAGAACTTCATTCATTACTTGGCAAGCATTTATTCAACAGGCATGAAACACACCAGGAATAAAAATAGCAGAATGATAGAGCCTTTCCTCTGGAATTAGCCACAGTCTAATGAGGGAAGGGACTATAATGTGAGGCAGAGAATTTATATGTTACAGACCAGGTCTGGGTGAAAGACTTGGGGAGATCACCAGGGAGAGAGGACTTGCAAGGGATGGAGGTTGCA
This sequence comes from Lontra canadensis, assembly GCF_010015895.1. Taxonomy (NCBI): domain Eukaryota; kingdom Metazoa; phylum Chordata; class Mammalia; order Carnivora; family Mustelidae; genus Lontra; species Lontra canadensis. The sequence goes on from NW_022631001.1 coordinate 16,163,814, forward strand.
GAAAGTAGTATCTGGAAGGCAGTTGAACTGGTTCTTTCATTCTGCTTATACTTCAAAGCTACAGAAAGAGGTTGGGTTCACCCCTTTTCGTGAAAATGTTTAAACTACTTCCCCTCATGCTTTTATGGTATTTTGAACGGTGAATCATGGACTGTCACGATTCTTTGAAGTTCTTTGAAGGCTGGAAACAGTCTACCCCAGGCACTTTGAGTGAATCTAGCACATAACTGGTACTCAGAAAGCATTTTTTTCTAACCAGATGGAACTATATATCCAAGTTAAGGCTTTTCTCAGCTTTGGACCTCAGTTTGTCTCCACTATAAAATAAAAGGCATAGCCCAGACCAGGTAATTTCTGAGGTCCCTGCTGTTGCCAACAGTCTATGAGCCCACCTTGCATACTTTCCTAGAATATCTGGTTTCTCGGTTCAGTTCAAGCCAGTCAAATATTTGCAAGTTAATTTATTCTAAACCTGTGGATCCGACCGTTGTGAGTTTTGTAGGTAGATGGCTGATTTCTCTCCATCTAGAGCCGCTGAGGCTATGTCTACGAAGTGTCAAAAGAACTGTTGAGCTCTGTCAAACAGCTCATCAGTGCTGACTGAAGGGAGGGCTGCCAGTTCCCCAGTCTGAAGGGAGCAGTCAGTTCAGTTAAAAAGCTTACTCTTATGACCTCAGGCATATACAAATCTCATTCACTGGCTCTTAAGGGTCCTTAAAGGCACAGGCTCAACATCCCTGCTAATCACTGGAAAAGGAAATTATGGTAGAGATGAGTACCTTGAGATCATTTATGTGAAAGTATTTTGCAACTATAACCTGCCATCAGAATGTGGCTTACTGTGATACTGCTAATAGTAGTGGTGCTATGGAAGAAGTCTGGAAAAATTAGCAGTATTTATACATAAAAGTTGAGATTAAAAGGTACCTTCTTAGATTTGTGTTTCTATCATGTTTGAATTTAAAATGATGAATTTTGTACCAGAAAAACCAACTGAGAGAAAAAGATCAAGAATGCAACCTCCTCTGGGTATAGGATTGTTCTATAATAATTTTAACAAACACTTGTTCCTGGACGGGGACTTACTTGGAGTTCTGATGTTGCCGCGTACAAACTGGTGGGGACAGCCCGCCACCACCTAAGGTCTCAAACCGTATTTCTTTATGTGTAAAATGGGGGTAAAACTGTCTAACCTCCCAGACCCAGTGAGGGGACTTAAGAGGTAAATCTGAAAACCCAACAGCCTAAAGAAAATCAAAGTATTATTACCTTACTGGATCTTTCCAACAACCATGTTGCTTTTGGCTGGATTTCTTCTCTCCCAATTTATGAATGATATAACAGAAGCCTAGACAGGTTAAGTAAATGGTTTCCGACAAGAAGGCTAGTTCGCCCAGAGTTTTATTTTCTATTTGCATATTTTATGCGTATTTTTTTATGTATCTGTTGTTTGCCTAGGGCTATAGAATCACTTGCATATCATTTTCTTTTAAAAAAATCCAGAAAAAGAATACAAGTATAGAAGAAAAATCTCAGTTAAATCTACCATTAGCAAAAGAAAAGAGCCATGAATTAAAGCCCTATTGAAGGCTGCCAAATATAATTTTCCCCAGCTTTATTTATCTCCATAAGGCAATTAAGCAGAAAGCACAAAAGATGAGAAAGGGAAAAAATAGCTCATTTCAAACTACAGCAAGCTCTATTCTTTGCACTGTCTCTTCCCTTCCCCAAACCCCACTTTAGCTGCAGCCTCTAGAAATGCGTGTGAATTCTTCACATGTTGCGGCTCCGTCTCCTATTTCACAGTTCCTGAAATGGCAGATAGTGTACACGTTGTCACTGTGAATGGCAGACCCAAGAGCTGGGGGCTCAGCTGCCTCCATCATTCAGAGGGGAATCGCTGAGGGCAACTTCTTTGCGATTCCAGGTAGGCATGGATGGCTCTGCCTCCTGCCAGCTGTTTGACCTTGGGCGACACATGTAACTTTTCTGCGCCTCTATTTTCTCATCTGTAAAATAGGCATATTGATATGAACATCACAGAGTTATTTGCAGGAATTATATGAGAGCACATACATAGGATTAACTGATATTAATACTAGAGTACCTAGTGGGGGAGCAGGGGTTGGAATATGGTAGCAGCTCAAACACCGCTTGCTGCCGCTAAGAAGCTTCGTGGTGTGAGGGCTCAGTCCTGGACTCTGATCCAGGTGGCCTCGCATCTAATGCCGTCTCTGCCATTTACTAGTGTGTCCTTGACAGAATCATTTTCTCTTCTCTGCTCCCGGCCGGTAGGGTTGAGATAATGGCAGTGCCTGTATCATACGGATTATAAGATGCTCAGAATAGTGTCTGTTAAATAAATTGCAGCAAACTCATATGTATCTAAACTGCCATGTGGGAACACAGAAGCCGATGGAACCATCTGGGGTACAGTCATTCACAGCACAACTGTCCTAAGATCCAACAGCACCCCCCCACTTCTGAATCTGTCTCTATTCCTCCTGCAACTTCTCACTCCCCACTCTCCTCCATCAGCCACCTGGCTTCTATCACTGACTTTCCTCCTGTCCTTGACCCTCTTCAACAACCGCACCCTGCATTCAAATTCCTCAGCAGAGCGGGGCCTTTTCCCTCATGGCTCCCTTTGCCTAAGTCACAGATCCCAGCCTGGTGACCTCAAAAGCTACTGGCCTCCCTCATGTGCAGTCAGTTGCAAAGTCACAATCCAAAGCCCAGCAACCCTTGTCCCAGGAAGATGGCCACGGAGTGGTGAACACTTTGAATTATGGTTTTGTAACAATCATAGCAATAGGTGGCATTCTAGAGGAATCTATAAAGCCCTTGGAAAGTAAGGGAGGTAGGTGAGCCCTGTGGGCAGAGTGGGGACATGCCCAGAGCAAGGCTCATCCAAGCTGGGCCGGCGAGGTGAGTGGAAGATGGTGAGGAGGACAAGGTGGGGAAGGGTTCTAGGCAGGAGGCAAAGGTGGACCGGGGCGGGGAGATGTAAGCAGAGGTGGCCTGTGCATCTTCCATCCCATGAGGTCCAGTCACCTGTGCTACACCTTTGACGGCGCTTTGTATAAACTCCTCACTTCTACTGAAGCTTTCAAAAAAAAAAAAAAAAAAGCTACTCAGCTTTTATGGAAATAAGTCTGTTTCACATTTCATCAATTTCCGTTGTGCATTACTGAGTCATACAGTAACAACCACCCCAGCAGGAATAAACAGGGGAGGATCCTGCAGAACCGCCTCTCATTAAACAGTAACTGATGGCAAGACACTCCATTAGTGGGAGTGAACGTCTGCACACAAACGAGAGGGCCCCGCCCCGCTGCAGAACGCTGCCTCCACAGGTGTCAGTTGGAACATTTGCAAAGGAAACAGAGAGCCCCAGTTTACTCGGGAAGGTGGTGATATGAAGGTTAGTTGTGAGAACCTCGACAAAAACCAAGGGTACAAGGGAGGCATTTGGCATCTTTGGGAAGAAAGATGTAGACTAGATACAGCAGCATGGCCACGAGTGCCCAGGGAATTCCTCTCTTCTGGGCACTCCTTGGACTCCTCGGTCATCCAACTGCCTGTCACCACCAATCTGGCCTCTCCCAGAAGCTCAGCGGTTCTTAGAGAGACAATGCCTCCCATCTCCTGCAGGCTCGCTTCCTGCCATCTGGTAGGAGGTGGTGGTGGCCGTGGAGCTGGGCCAGGGCACAGCTCTGTGTGTACCTGGCAGATAGAAGGAAGTTTTGCATTTTATGGGGAAAGGGGGAGAGTTGGGATCCCTGTGCTCATTGTTCATGGCGCACCATGCCTTCAGAAAGAACATATACACAAGGAAGCGTGTTAGGGTTGGTGATCCCTGGTCCCTGAAGCCGTGTGCATACAAGAACAGCCTGCACTTGCCGGGAAGCTGGCCCCACTCCCTCTATGGGATGCTTGCCCAAGAAAGCACAGCAGACCTGGTCTGTCCCTGTGGCCTGGTAAGAGAGGCATGCCAAAAGCAGACTTGTCAAGTGACAGAGGACAGAGCAAACAAACAGTGACATGAAAGTCAGGGAGGCTCATGCCGCAACCAGGAGAGAGACACATGTAGTGAGCCGGAATTCTACAAATGCGTGGTGACTGGGTAGCTATGTTCCTCTCCTATTAGGTGTGTGTGTCATCCTGCCCTTGGGAGCCACCGAAGCTTTGTTCACACAGCATGGTAACCTACACTGCTGGGTTAGGATGTGTCCCAGTCACTTAATGATGTGCTTGCTTCTTGATACCTGCTTCAAACTGAAAATCCCACAGGAGCAGGATCTCCTAGAGTCTCGGGAACCAACACAGACATAAATGCTCATACTCATTTGATGAAGGAAGGAAGGAAAAATGAATGAGTTTATAGAATTTTTTTGTAAAGATTCATTTATTTAGTTTAGAGAGAGAGAGCATGAGTGGGAGCAGCAGAAGGAGAGGGAGAGAGAGAATCCCAAGCAGACTCCATGCTGAGTGTGGAGCCCGAAGCAGGGCTCGATCTTATAACCCTGAGATCACAACCTGAGCCAAAATCAAAAGACAGATTCTTAACCGGCTATACCACCCAGGCGTCCCTAGAACATTTTTATAATCACTATCTCACTTGCTCTGCTCCCTAAAATTCTGTGAGTTTGGAAAAGCAGGCTTTATTGACCGCATTTAGTAGATGAGAAAGCAAACTCCATGAGGCCCTAGTAGCAGCTGGAGTAAGTGGCAAAGCCTTCTCTCAGAGCAGAACTTCAATCTCACATTCTTGTTCCCAGGGAAGAATGAAATGAGCCAGTGTCACCTCCTGATGGGGGAGAGGAGACAAAGCCCTCTGGTCTAAACCTCTGGCTTTGTGGACAGGGACAGGGACAGGAAGGCCTTGAGAACTAGTGGCAAAATAGAGACTTGAACCTGGGTCTCCCAGCTCCCAGCCCAACGTACTGTCCTGTGAACACACAGTGCATCTCTCTGCCTATCTGGGTATCAGTCCAGTTGATCTGGATGCTGGTACTGATGGAATGACAGGCAATGAAACGATGATAAGAGGCCTGAACAGACAGCGCGGTGCCCACGTTGCTGTCAACCATGTCAAAAGCGGAGGGAGGGGGTGCCAGGCGCCCACCATCCCAGCTGTGCCATACCTGTTCTGGTCCTGGCAGCTGAGGGAGACATTTAATCCAAAGGAACCAGATTCCTCTGTTGAGTTTTCTCCTCTGGAGTCCCAGCAGACTTTTCTTCACTTAAAATAAATAGTGATAGGGGCGCCTGGGTGGCTCAGTGGGTTAAGCAGCTGCCTTCGTCTCAGGTTATGATCTCAGGGTCCTGGAATTGAGCCCTACATCAGGCTCTCTGCTCGGCAGGGAGCCTGCTTCCTCTCTCTCTCTCTGCCTGCCTCTCTGCCTGTCAAATAAATAAATCTCTCTCTGTCAAATAAATAAACAAATAAATAAAGTGAGAGACCATTAAGTTTATCTTCCTACCATCTCACACATATCACATTAACAGGTATTTATCCCAATACCAAGAAAATCGTGCTCATGACCACTGCTGCAGCCAGGAGTAACTTGCAAAGTTTAAGAGTGGTAAGAGGGAGACAGCCAGCATGGCGGCTTGGATATGGGTCACTGAGACCCGGCCCACACATCCTTCGTCCACTTCTGAGTCCATCGACAATACACAGTTTCCAGGACACTGCAGTTTTGACCCTGCATCTCTCTGGTCCTCCACCTGCAGGCTTTCTCTAGGGCATAAAATTTGTTCAACAAGGCAGCCCAGAAGTACCAGCCAAGGACAGTCTTCAGCCAATGAGGGACAAGAGCCTGTAAGAAGACTCCAGCTTCCCCACCCCCCGATGAAACAGTTGATCTAAATAATTGCCCAGGTGGTAACTTATCTAAATAATTACCCAGGCATCTTTTAGCAGAACATATATAACTTCCTGATACTAGGAGCCATAGGAGGCATTTTTCAGTGGTTTCTCATCTCTGAATGTCCAACAGAGCAGATGACTGTTTGCAGGACACTGTAATCATAACAATGGTTCTCACTACATGCCAGGTGTTCTGCATTTCTCATCTCCGTCTTATAATAGCCCCGTCCTAACAGTATTATCATTCCTGCATGTTATGGATAGGAAAACTAAGGCATGGAGAAATTAAATTAACTTAAAATTAACTTGCTCAAGGTCCTACAGCTGGTCGGCAGCGGAGCCAGATACAGACCTGGATCTACTCAGGTTTGAAGGAACCCTGTGTGTTCTCTCCAACTATCTCACGCTGTCTCCTGGAGCTCAGATTGTGTCCTTCCCCATACTGCATTCCAGAGAAAAAGGCGAGTTGAAATAGGAACCGAGAGTCCAGTTTCAAAGAAAGAGTCTGATCAGCAATGTCAAAGGAGCCTTCCAATTCTGTGGTTCACCTGCAAGATAACATTCCCACATTTGTGCTTGCGGTCATAAAATCCTCTACACAGTTTGCTATTAAACCTTGGAAATGTCTATGATTCTTACCTCGCAATGGCCTGTTGATAATCTGTTCCTATTTGCCCCTCTTCACTCCTCTGTACTCCATCTCCAATGTACAAGAAGAACCAAAATGTCCAACCATTGTGAACTTTCTGGAAGAGGTAACTGGGTAACTGAAAGCTATATCTAATGCAGGAGTGGCACACTTTCTCTTCAGGGAACCAGATAATAGTGTGTGTGTGTGTGTGTATAAATAATAATAGTAAATATCTGGTAAATGACAAGCTTTGTGGGTCACATATGGGTCTATCACAAGTATTCAACTTTGTAACATGAAAGTAGCTGTTGACAATAGCTTAATGAAAGAGCATGACTGTATTCAAATTAAACTTTACAAAAACAGGCTGCAAGCTAGATTTGGCCCTAAGGTCATAACTTCCCAGCCTTCTGACCTTATTGATAGAGACAAAGGCTGGAGGGTTTCATGGATATAAAGCTTCAGTTTAGGAAGGAGAAGTTGTTCTGAAGATGGATGGTAGGGACGATTGTACAATAACGTGAATGTACTTAACGACATTGACCTATACACTTAAAACTGGCTAAAAGAGTATGTTTTATGTTGTGTATATTTTAGTCACTATTTATAAAACATGGTTAAGGAAAGTATGTGTATAGGCAAGAAACTTGGAAACACAAAAACATTTGCTACATTGGGGTAGGCTGTGGGTGACTTTCTTCCATATGTTTGTTACTATAAAGTGTTTGCAAAGAATAAAAACTTAGAGAAGAAAAGTAGGCAAAGAACTTGAATAAACTCATCTCCAGAAAAAGACATACAAATGGCCGGTAAGAGCAGGAGAAGATGCTCGCATCACTAGTCATTAGGGAAAGGTGAACCAAAACCAGGAAGCATCCCCTCATGTCCGCTAGGCTGGCTGTACTAAAAACATGAATAAATGACAGGTGTCAGGGAGGGTGTGGAGAAACTGGAATTTTCATCCACTTCTGGCCGGAATATAAAATCATACAACTGCTTTGGAAAACAGTCTGGCATTTCCTCAAAAACGTAAATATAGAGTTACCATAATGACCCAGCATGTACCTTTGTTCCTAGAAATATACTCGGGAGAAGTGAAAACACATGTTCCTGTAAAAAATAATACATGAATGTTCACAATAGCATGACTCATACTAGCCACGAGTGGAAACAGCCCATCAGCTGATGAATGGATCAACAAAACGTGGTATATCTTTACGTCCCTCTCTCCCCTCCCCTCCCCTCCCTGCCATGAAACCAGCTCTCCCTGTCTTCCCATCCCCTTGTCAGAAGCCAGTGGCAAGATTCTGTAGGTTGACTGGGGAGACAAGAATGACAAAGATGGCTTTTAAGAGCTGCCAGCTAGTGCCACCAGCCATTTTGCTCCCGCAATAACCCATGAGCAGAATTCTGAAAGCTGTACCTCTAGGTGACTCCTCGTGGCTAGAGCGGCTCTTTTTCATGACAGATCTGCCAACACCTAGGCCACAAATTTGTCACTGCTCACACTTCTTGGATGAAGGTGGCTGAAGTCGACTTTATAGGAACCACTCTGTCACCTCTCAGCTCCTCAGCTCTCTGGGTGTCCTTTTCCTAGTCATGGAATGGCTTTTGAATGGAAGCTTTTCTTCAAGACCCACCGGCCATGACCCAGTGCAACACAAGCAGCAGCAGTTGGTCAACTTCTCTATCGAAGCTCTGCTCACCTCAAGTCCTGACGAGTTTGGTGAAACCTCTGGATTGCCCAGTTTTCTGCTCTCAGTCGTGGATGTTGACAAGGACTCTGGTCAAGAAAGCAAGACTCTGCTTCTCTATAAGGATTATAGGGATCTTGAAATGTCGTTTATTCCATATCCCTGAGTTTCCATTATCTCATTTTCACAGAGTATGCTTTCTTGACAGTATTTTAAGTTCTGGCAGCTACTAGTAAGTGCTCCCTCATGCCCCTTACAAAGTGCTTTCACATCAATTATTTCTTCGCTATTGCTCCTCTTTGAGTCAAGAATCAGGAGTTTAGTTCATTGAGTTCTCCCTTGTTATAAAAGTTCATATTATAAATTTCTCTCTAATTCCTGATTTATCTGAACCTCAAAAAAATTTTATAGTCATTCTGTTATAAATATTTATTTCCATTATCGTTTGTCATTTAATCCATAAATTGCTTAATAATGTGATTTTAAAAAATTTCCATACAAATATCTTTTTTAGTTATTACTTCTTGCACCCTATTCCTTGTGGGACCTTGTTCAATTTTCCCCTCCCTCTCCAGTGAAAAGTTAACTATGTGTAGAATTTGAAGTTGGCAAGTACTTTTTCTCTCAAGATTTAGAAAATACTTATTCCACCATCTCCTGGCCTTTATTGTTGACATGGAGAAGTCTGTGGATTCTCTGTTTTTCCTTCTGACTGTACTTAAGATTTTTTGTTTAAAAACTTTATCTTTGGTGTTTTGCATTTTCAGTATAGAGTGGCTATAGTATATATTTTTAAATTTTTAGTATTTTTAATATTGCTTGGGACTCATTGGGATTCTTAAATCTGAAGATGCCTTACATAAGTTCCAGAAAATTCTCAGTCATTATTTTTGAATGTTACTTATTCTTTTTTTTTTTTTTTAAGAGGTATTAATTTATTTTAGAGGAAGGGGGAGAGGTTAAGAGTGAGGAAAAGAAGCAGATTCCCACACAGTGGGAAGCCAGATGCAGGACTCCACATGGGCTTCCACACAGGGCCTGATGCAGGTCTCAAGGTAGTGCTCAATCCCATGACCCTGAGAACATGGCCTGAGCCAGAACCAAGAGTCAGATGCTTAACTGAGTCACCCAGGTGCCCCTACCTATTCTCTCTCTCTTTTTTTTTTTTTTTTGAGCTCCAGTGTTTTTTTAAATGAGCTTCATGCCCAACGTGGTGCCCAACGCAGAGTTTGAACTCATGACCCAGAGATCAAGACCCTGAGATCAAGAGTCAGGCACTTAACCAAGTGAGCCACCCAGGTGTCACTTAAACTCCTATTAAACGTATGAAACTTCCATCCTCCCCATTTATTTTATATTTAATATAAATATTAACATAAATATTTATATTTTAATAATATTTAATAATAATTATTAATATTGAATAATTATTATTAATAATATTTAATAATAATTACTAATTATTAATAATGATTTAATTGCTAATATTTCACTGTATTTTCAATATTTTTATCTATCGTTGCTCATTTTCTCTGTGCTCATAAATTAGATTGAGTGCATGGTTTTAAAAGTAGTTTGTTGGTTGTTTTTCAAAAAGATTTTATTTATTTAACAGAGAGAGAGAGCCAGAGAGCACAAGCAGGGAGGCAGGCAGAGAGAGAGAAGGAGAAGGAGGTTCCCAGCTGAGCAGGGAGCCCAATGCGGGAGGCTCCATTCCAGGACCCTTGGATCATGGCCCGAGCCAAAGGCAGACCCTTAACCAACTGAGCCACCCAGGCACTCCTAAAAGTAGTTTAAAGAATCTGTTTTTACCCATCTACTGGCTTTTTAAAAAAATTACCATAGCCCTTCTTTTTCTAGAGCATTAATCATGATTTGTTTGCTTTTTGTTTTAGTTTGTAAATCCTGCCCAGTACTTTTCAAATCCACCTGCCCTTTTTTTGCACAGTGCCTTTCTTTTCTTAGAATTTCAATTTCTTTTTTGTAATTCTTTATCTTTTAAAAACACTTATAATCTCTCATATTCTGTGTTAGGAAATTCTTGGAATGCTCTCGTTTTTGTTTGTTTTGTTGATTTTTGTCATTGCTTCATTATGGATTTTAAAGTTTGTGATCTTTAGCTCATCTTCAGCCAGGCTTTGCTGTTAGAATCCTGTACAGCTTGGGGTGAGGGAATGTTCCTCTGAAATGAGATTGTGGCAAAAGGAGTCCGGAGCCAATTTTTTTTTTTTTAAGATTTTATTTATTTTATTTATTTTTAAAGATCTTATTTACTTTTATTTATTTATTTGACAGAGAGAGAGAGAACACAAGCAGGGCTAGTGGGAGAGGAAGAAGGAGGCTTCCCGCTGAGCAAGGAGCCAGATGCAGGACTCGATCCCAGGACTCCAGGATCATGACCTGAGCTGAAGGCGGACACTTAACAACTGAGCCACCCAGGCACCCCGTCAGGAGCCAATTTAAAGAGCTCCCACTGGACAAAGATGGGACAAGTTAAGCTTAAATAAGAATAATATCTGTAATTGATTGGGATATCTCATCTATGTTTAAAGCCATGAGTTATGACACCTTAAGAAAATGTATTAGTCTCCTTTGGAAGTGTACACACTGTATGTAAAGGTAACTAAAGAGTTGATAAGAAGTGTTTCTTTATAGAAGAATTCCAACTAATAGATGAAGAAGCAATAATACAATGAGAAATCACTATTTTGTAATTTCAGCTGATGTTAATAGTCGTCAATGATCATCAGTGACTACTAACATCACCGAGAATGCGAGACGCAACATGCTTTTAAAAAGAAATACACAGCCCCATTGTGGTCACTGCAACTTTTAACACAAACTTAAGAGCCCCCAAGTTTCAGATCTTGAATGCAAGGATATGATTTTAAGCACTTAAAATGTGGTTAGACCATTAAGTTTACTTTGTACTGAGTTATCAACAATTTTTTTAAAGGTAGTCCCAGAGATTGAATCATTTTCCTATAGCATATAGCTATACCATTTAAAAAGATATATCCTGTATCCTGGAGGCCCAGTTATTTGGGTGCACTAGAAATCTCAATGTGCTTTCTTTATGAGCTTCACAGTTTACAACCCATGCCTGCCTACTGGGTGACCACAAAGTGTCCACAGCCATTTGTATGACAACTTCCTACCCCATCAGACCTACCACTGGGCATATAAACGCAGCTTTAAATGACCTCATAGAGAGAAATAGATTGAGAAAGAAATTTTAACACCTATAGACATTAGCAGGACTTAGTTGAGGCAGCAGCAGAATTATGGCATCTAAATGTTCTGTGAACCCAAGCATAGTTTAACAATAGCACTTTATTATTCATAATCTTAAAGGATGCTCAGTAGCCAGATCCTTGGTGAGAAGTAAAATCAAGACTTTCAAGAGAAAAACCCCTAGAAAATTCCATTGCAGTTGTCCTCTTCTGATTGATACAATGAACTTTATTAGTTCCTTTCCATTAATGATGTGGGGACCTAAACAATTCAGTCAAAAGTCCTTATTTTTAATCCTCTCTGCCATTTGTTTCTGGTACACTAGGTTCCTGAGTCTTTTGTGAAAAGGCTGGGAATGAAAGGCAAAGTGTCACCATCTGAATAGAAATCAAGCCTGAGAACTTATTACAGGCCCAGGTGAACTGGAAATGAAATAAACAGTCACTATACCCCAAACAGGAAACCACTAATTAGATTTTGTAGCTGAGCATAAATGCCTCCTAAGCTGCATGTTAATACAGGAATTCAGCATATATTGATTCAATTTACTTAAATCAAAGGATGCACTGGCTGGATGTGTCCCCAGAGGCTTAATTGTGCCAAACATCCTACATCAACGGTTGCATTGAAATGTAAATAATGCCGTGAGCCACCATTTGTGTCTACAGTGTTTTGAAGCTGGTCATTCTAAATTAGGATTTTTACCTTGGCCTTGGGAAAATGTCAAAAATGGCCAGAACTCATTCCTAAATCAGACAGACAAATACATCTGTATTAGTAAAACACAAAGCAGGCCCCTAACTTTAAGTCCCCAGACCCATCTGACAATTTGTTAATTAAGAAACTTCAGCCATGAGGGGCGCCTGAGTGGCTCAGGGGGTTAAGCCTCTGCCTTCGGCTCAGGTCATGATCTCAGTGTCCTGGGATGGAGCCCCGCATCGGGCTTTCTGCTCAGCAGGGAGCCTGCTTCCGCCTCTCTCTCTCTCTGCCTGCCTCTCTGCCTACTTCTGATCTCTCTCTCTGTCAAATAAATAAAAAATAAACCTTAAAAAAAAAAAAAGAAACTTCAGCCATGAAACAGTCCTCAGTAAGGGTGTGAGATTGACAAGCCTTGGGATTGCTGTCAGGTGACCAAAAGCTCAAACAGGATGGCCTGCTTTTGACAGTTGCATTATATCAGGAGGGAAGCAGGAAGGACTAGAAGAGAGCTCAAGAAGGACAAAAAGAAAGGTGAGTAAATGAAAAGTGGGGAAATATTTGCTTTGTAGAAATGCAACACAGGATGGTTGAACACATAGCACTTGAAGACATAAGCCCAACACTTCATCCTCACACAGCTGAGTTCAATGACCATCAGAATAAACTGAGAGTCAATCAGAAATACAGAGCTCAGAGGATAGGGCAAATATTTTATATAGATATAGATATCGATTTATTTCCTTGGGTTAACTTTCCATCAGAAGATTATTCCAGGGGCGCCTGGGTGGCTCAGTGGGTTAAGCCTCTGCCTTCGGCTCAGGTCATGATCTCAGGGTCCTGGGATCGAGTCCCGCATCGGGCTCTCTGCTCAGCAGGGAGCCTGCTTCCTCCTCTCTCTCTCTCTGCCTGCCTCTCTGCCTGCTTGTGATCTCTGTCTGTCAAATAAATAAATAAAATCTTTAAAAATAAATAAATAAATAAATAAAAATAAAAAATAAAAAAAATAAAAAAAATAAAAAGATTATTCCATCAGAATAATCTGTCTCCCAGGATCTTCCAGGTCTGGAGAATAATGGTAACTACCTAATTTTGAAACTTACCCATACTACCCCCCACCCCGCTGCCTCCCCTAAAAAATATGTAAGGAAGGAGCTTGAAAGTGCCTGAGGCCAGAACTGGCAGCCCCAGGAAGCATTACTTTCAGGAAAGTATAAGATACTAAGAAAGGGGTGGCACTAGTTGGAGACAAGGTCATCAGTTATAGGAGAGAAATAATAAGGGTAAGTTAAGGGGTAAGTTCCTGCAGAAACAAAAGAAAATAAAACATGGCAAGCTCTCTGCTTCAGAACACCATTAGATGACAATATTTTCCATAAAAGAAAGTGCATAGAAGAGGATAAAACTGATACAAGAGGGTGCTCCTGAGCTAGAAACTTTGCCCATGAAATTAACTGGGGTAGAAAAATAGACACATCCATATAAAACTAACATAAAAATGAAAATGAGAAAATACAAATCAAAGCATTTCCAATGATGAAAATTTTCTCCAAAACCAACCATAAAACTAAAGTAATCTGTAACACAAAACTCCAAGTTGAATTAAATAGTCTCAAACAAGGATTTAAGGCTATGGAAAACACCTTGGCTCAGACATAGAAAATTTAAGAACAAAAAAGGTGTATAGGAGAAATGAAATGAGAGTTGACTGAACTACATATGGAAACCGAAGAAAAAAAATCATATCAGAAAAAAAATCAGAATCTGCCCTCCCATAAGTGTCAGGAATAGCCTCTTATTGGCCTCCATTCCTTCCCCCCACCCCCCACCCGACTCCTTCCCCAAGTCTTCAGCGCCATCCCGCTCTGCCTCTTATGTTTATGAGAACAAGTTCTGTATCACTTCACCACCATTGTGGCCACCATGTGAAATCCTTAAGCGTCCTTGATCCTGGACCTTCCTTATATTCAGAATAAATGAGCTACTCACAGCATAATTTTATAGCATAATTTTATCTTTCCCTTACTTATGTGGTAAGGTACAGTATTCAGGTAAATGTAGCCAGTTGAAAAGAAACTCTTCTGAGTGTGCAGAAATATTCTCAATTGTAAACATAGATTCCTGGATTCCTACCATATTGTCCAGTATCCTATACTCTGGTGAGCCCAAGAAGATGATTTAAGGAACACTATGTAAAACCACACACATCCAAAGATGCAACATTTGTGATAGGTGGAATTCTAACCACAGAGATTTATTTTATGTTGGTCACTATTACCATTCCACCAAAAATATTTGTCTATTATTGCATATCTAAGGACATTCAATGTATTCTCCTACTTGATTCCAAAAAGAATGATAGAAGACAAGTATTACTATTTTCCGCCTTTTTCAGACGAGGAACTTAGAAGCCAAGTCCACACAATTAAGAGGGGTCAGAGCCAAGATTCAAACCCAGTTTGGTTTGGTTCCAGTGTCCATGACCTTTCTCTCTACCATTCTGCTCTGGAAAAATAAGAACTTGACATAAATTGTGCATCATGATAACTTCTGACCCCAGACATAACCTTGGTTGAAAGCTATGCATCTTGGAAGGTCACGCAACTATCTGAAAGAGGGGCATGAGGGGAAAAACAGCCCAAGCAAGTTGAATTTTTTAACAAAAATTTAAAAGCAGACTACAAAAACAATCAATAGATTTATCCTCATCCCCAAGGAGATAGAAATGTAGTAACAGTATATTTAGACAACTCAATAACACAAAGATGGAGTCTGTCCTTCAAAACAAGAAAAAAATGGCAAATTTCATATATCTTGGGAAGAAAAAGTCTTTGAAAAAAATCCAATGGAAATTTTTTGAACTAAAAAAAATAATTTAGACCAGAAACAGCAAAACCAAAAAATAGTAGTTTAGACACAGATGAAAGGAGACTTTGTGAAAGAGAAGGCAGAATTTTTTAAATTACCCAGAATGTGGCACTGAGAAGCAAAAGGATGAGTAATAGAAAAGAAACATTAAGAAAACATGGAGAATACATACCAAAAGAAAGTCAAACATAGATCTCTTAGAATGTTCAAAAGGAGGGGTGCCTGGGGGGCTCACTTGGTTGGGTGACTGTCTTTGGCTTGGGTCATGGTCTCAAGGTTCTAGGATTACCCCACATAGAGCCCTGAGTCCACATCAGGCTCCCTGTTCAGTGGGGAGTCTGCTTTTCCCTCTGCCTCAGCCCCTCCCCCTGCTCGTGCTCTCTCTCTCTCTCTCGAATAAATAAAATATTTTTTTTAAAAAAGAATATACAAGAGGAGAAATTAAAATAAATGGAGAGAGAAAAATCTTCAAAAAGATTATGGTTGAAATTTTTTGCAAATCCAATAAATCTATGTGTTCTCATATTCTAAAAGTTCAAGTACCAAGCAAGATTTTTTAAAAACATAGTACTAGATATAATCCAGTACAATTTATGAAGATGAAAGATCAAGTAAAATATTCAAACCTACAAGAAAATGAGAATTGATTGGCAGGAGTGAAGACTAGGAAAGGCTAAGGGAACGTGATGTAGTCTGGGTAAAAGATGGTTGGGCAAGACTGGTCTCAAGGGAATTGTTGAGAAATTAATTCATTCATAATGTATTTTGCAGGTCAAAACTAACAGAACTTTATTTCTTTGTCTAATAAAAGTGCTCACTATGTGCCCACATTCTACTATTTGCTAGAGGTATAGCAGTAAACAAAACAAGTGGAATATGAGAGAAAGGGATTAATTAAGACTGATTCTTACATTTGGAATTTAAGCAGTTAACTAGAGAGTAGTACAGTTTCATATAGTTGGGGCTGCAATTAGCCTTTATTGAGCCCTCTTAAGGCAGATACATGCTAGATGTTTTATTATTAACATTATCTAATTTAATCCTCACAATAAATTTATGAGATACATATTTTATCCCACTATTTTATGTACAGAGAAGATAAATTAGTCCAAGACATCACAATGGACTAACCCAGTATTCAGACATAGGTCTGTCTGAGGCCATACCATAGCAAACAGCTTTATGATTCACAAAGTATTTTCAGGCCACTTGGGTTGCTTAGTCAGGTAAGCGCCTGACTTTAGCTCAAGCCATGATCTTGGGGTTCTGGGTTCGAGCCCTGTGTTGGGCTTCCTATTCAGTGGGGAGTCCGCTTCTCCCTTACCCTTGTCCCCCTCCCTCCTTCCCTCTACCTCTCTCTCAAATAAATAAATAAATAAATATTTTTAAATTGCGAAATGTTTTCATACTTGTGCCTTGATTCACTCTCACAACAATCTCATTAAGGAGATAAAGAGCTCTCATCATTTTCCTCATTTCATGAATAAGGAAATTACAGTTCAAAAAAGTTCAGTAACTTGTCCTGGGTCATGCAGTTAGTAAATGACAAGTCTTAGACTCATACCCAGGCCTCTCCTTCTCCACTATCTGTAATCTCTCCAGTATACCTTGACAATGTCTCCAAAACCAGAGCCCAAGTAATTTCAGAGAGGGCAGTGTGATGGTGTTCCATTCCTGACAGGGAGGAGACCCTAAAAAGAGTAAGAGGAGGAGAATAAGGAGAAGGAGGAAGCAAATTTACCAAAAATGGATAAAAGGGGGCGCCTGGGTGGCTCAGTGGGTTAAAGCCTCTGCCTTCAGCTCGGGTCGTGATCTCAAGGTCCTGGGATCGAGCTCCACATCGGGCCCTCTGCTCAGCGGGAAGCCTGCTTCCTCCTCTCTCTCTCTGTCTGCCTCTCTGTCTACTTGTGATTTCTGTCTGTCAAATAAATAAATGAAATCTTAAAAAAAAAAATGGATAAAGGCACTCCAGCTTCTCACAAATCACTGGTTCTCCAAGACTGGTCTCTCAATTATTAGCACCAGCATCACCTGGGAACCTACTGGAAATGCAAATTCTCGGGCCCCACAGCAGACCTATATTAGAAACTATGGGCATAAGCCTGGAAGTCTGTTTTTACAAGCCCTCCAGGTTTTTCTGATACAAGGCAGAGTTTGAGAAACACCGTCTTAAATCATAATCTTCCCAAGACTGTGCCCCTTTTCTAGACCAGGTGTGGAAGCCCCAAGCAGTCTTGAAGTCAACTGCTCCTATTTTTAACAGAATAGTGTGGAACTGATGCTTTAATCTGACACTGAAGCCCACATCTGAATCTTTAGGAAAGGAAATTCAAATAGAGCTTCCCTAACAAATCCTTACCTGGGATATCTAACCTTCTAAGCTCAAGGTCTGTAATTTCATTTTTCTTCCGAATTTTATTGTCTTACCTTTACAGCAAGTTTCTGCAAATGATCCTTCCAGGACATAACCAGGTTAACTCCATGCAGATTTAATTAGGCAGCATATTGATGTGGTCTCCAGAATATTAAATTAGTAGTGTGTCATCATATATTCATATTTGTGGACACTATTTTTTTTTTAAGATTGTATGTATGTATGTATGTATTTAGAGCATGAGCAGGGGGAGGGGCAGAAGCAGAGGGAGAAGGAGAGAGAATCCCAAGCAGGCTCCATGCTGAGTGCAGAGCCTGACAGAGGGCCAGATCTCACGACCCTAAGATTGTGACCTGAGCTGAAATGAAGAGTGAGATGCTTAACCGACTGAGCCACCAGGCACCCCCCTATTTTAAGGATTCTTGATTTCCTCACCTTTAAATTAAATAGTAATACTAAACTTTCAAGGTTATTGTGAAGACTAGACACAATATAGTGTTTGTCACCAGTATGTGACTAATAAATGGCATCTAATGTTTTGATATTTTTAGCTTAATCTTTTGAATCTAAATTTCCTAAATGGCCCCAAATAAAATTTTTACTCTAATAAAACTATTAATAGCCTGGGAACATTATAGGGACCTAAATTTTTTATTTTAAGAAACTCTAAGTACAGGAGAATAAGCACAGTAAAAAAAAAAAAAAAAAAAAAAAAAAAAAAAACCCAAAAAACTTCTATTTCCCTTTTTCTTGACCACTAAACAGCAAGTTGGATAGTTCTTAAGGGCTGTAAGTTGTTACTACTAAGTGGGCCTGGAAGGGAAGGAACCATTAACAGAATGGTGCTAGTAGAAGAGAAAGTGCTCACAGAGTGGGGCCTTGAGGACTACTAGGAAAATGATTGGTTTCCATCCTACCTCTTCTCTACCAGAGAGGGGTAATGCATGTGTATGAGCTCAGACTGCCTGCCTTGTAATCTGGGCCTTCTAGCTTGTGTTCTTGTGCAAGTCAGTTAATATTTCTGTACTTCATCTCTAAAACAGAGACCAAGTAGCACGGAAATTGCCCAGCACATAAGACTAAAATGTCTCTGATGGTTTCGTGTGATCCAAGCACTGTCTAAGTTTATATGTACAAACATGTTTGACCCTCAGGACAATCCTAGGAACTTTCATCATTTTACAGCCAAAGAAACTAAATACAGAGAAGTTGAGCAATTTCTCCCCAGGATCCCATAGCTAGTCAGTTGCAGGCCCAGCATTCAAACTCAGATAGTCTGGATCCAGAACCTTCTTTTCATCTACCTTATGTATCTCCCTTGCAAAAAAGAGGAACAATTATTACCACCACCACCGCATTTTCAGATGAAGATGTAAGGTACTTGTTCAAACTCTACAAAACAGATGTTGACAGATGTTCAGAACACAATGTCAGGCCCAGCTCTCAAACTCTGTCCCTGCTCTCAGCAACTTTGAATCTATTTGAGTAGATAAGATACATAGACAGAGGCCAGAACTTGCTCACTACTTATCAGATGTACAAAGGAAAAGAGGAGGAAGGGAAGAGAGAGAGAAGGAGCCTGTAGATGTCATTTCCTATAACTTCTTTCACCTTGTTCTCAAGCCCTCATCCCACTCATGTGATGGGGGAAGG
The DNA here is from genome assembly GCF_010015895.1 of Lontra canadensis. Taxonomy (NCBI): domain Eukaryota; kingdom Metazoa; phylum Chordata; class Mammalia; order Carnivora; family Mustelidae; genus Lontra; species Lontra canadensis. The sequence continues at coordinate 16,182,839 of NW_022631001.1, forward strand.
ATGTGAGGGGGAGTTGGAAAACTTAAAACTTAGGGGAAAATGTGCTTCTTCCCCTTGTCTCCTTCCAGTTCCTGCTACACCTTCTGTTCATTGGTTGCGCGACTATCATCCCGTGGGCCTTTCTCTCACTAAAGTTAAAGAGTGACGTCTTGCTCACTAATGTGGCCTACCCTGGATCTCACTGGTCCTCCCAGGCATCTGCAACTGCTTTGAGGTCATGATTGTGGGGGACTGGCTCTGCCCTTTGCTATGGTATCTCTTCACTTCTGTTATGGACAACCCCTTTGGCCTTTGGAGCTCATCAGCCAACTTCTCCAAAGGACCCCAGTGCCTGAGACGCACAAAGAACTTCTTGATCCCCTAGGATCGTAGAAAACTAAGGCCAAACTCTTGGGCACTTGTTTTAACAATTCCTACTCTCCCATCTCAGTACTTTGTAGACAGGGAGGCTATGCCAAATTCTGGACTTCTCTTTGAAGTTTACAATGTCTTCGGGTCATGTGTGAGGAAAGCAGGTGATAGATCGTATGTTTTCTATCTTTATGCTTCTGTCATCCCATCTACTGGTCTACCACCATCCTATCTGATCCCAGAGAAATGGGGGAAGGTCATTTGTATCTGCCCTTTGCCTCCCTTCCTGACTCCCCTCTTTCACCCAACACCTTCTGAAAGGTCTTCTGATTTCCTCTTCCCTCCAGGAAGGGATATTCCTTATGTCATCAACTCTTCATTCCAGCCTTTCGGTCTGTCCTATTAAAAAAAACATTATGGGAAAATAAGCAGAATTTTAAAAAGGCAAAAATACAACAGGAGTTGCTTTGAAAATATTCTCTCTTACCCAGACAAAGCAGTGAGTTGTCAAAGGAGGTTGTGTGAAACACTTGATAAGGTGCTTGAAGTTCAGAGGAATTCAAGGAAGGAGCAATCAGCAAAGTTAAGATAATCCAAGAAGGCTCCCTGAAGCCATTTGGTTTCTGGCTGAGTCTTAAAAATTTTATATTCTTTGAACAAATACAAAAACCTGAAGCTGGAACTGCAGGAGGGGAAGAGCAGGTGAGCAGTGGCCTGGTGTGTGGAAAGCTTCCTGTGCATTCCCATTTGGAAAGAGCGACATGAGGCAAGGTGAGAGAGGGCACTGATGGCCAGCTCATGACAGACTTTGAAAGCCAGACTAGGTGCAGTGAAAAACATTGCCTTTTTCATCCTCGCAGGAACTCCATTAGGTAGGCAATTCCCGTATCTGCGTTTTACAGACAAGGACACAGGGGCTCCAAGACATTCAATGGCTTAAGACCAGACAGCTGGTTAGTTGCAAAACTTTTTGTCACCAAGTCTCAGTCTTCACACAGACAAAATGACCAGCCAGTACTTCCATCTTCCCCCATGATGTCTTGGTGAAAAGTTGGTATCCATATACCCAGAGTCATTCTCAGATGCACACACACACACACACACACACATATGTACATGTATGTGCACTCACAGAGTTAGTCTAAGGTCAGCATGGACTCTTCATGCAGCTTAGACTTTCCTCTGTGTGTTGTGGGCATGGCAGATACTGTGGGTGCTGATGGTTGAAGGCATACTGAATCTTCTCCCCGACATTTCCACAGTATGTAGTTTTCTAAGCAAATCCCTTTTCCATAGGCCACAGGCTCTGAAAACATGACTATACGAGGTACAATTACATGATGTTACTGTTACAAGCCTCATTCAATTTACTTGGAAATGCCATTAAGAATTGCTTCTCTCAGAGTACAGGCCTTGCAAGTGAGAAAGGTCTGTTGGGTTGTTGCTCCAGCTGATGGGCCATCGTTGCTTTAGGCCATGAAGGGAAACCAGGCAAGGCGGGGAGGGCTCAGCCCAGCGAGAGGCTTTGGACGGGGGATGTGGGGAGGCTCACAGACACATGAGTGGTGGATAAGGGGCTCAGAAGGGACCAGACTAAGTCAGAACTCCCCTCCCAACCTCCACTCTGGGCTCCCAACTATCTTTATGATGACTAAGACTCTCCAGACAGTTCTCCCTCTGTATTCAACATCTTTACTTGGAAAATTGATAAAGGTCTGGGTATCCTTGAAATGTTCACACTCTAAGTTTTCCTTAGTCTAATTATAGACACTTCATCACAATTAGGTTAAGTGTGTCTATTCTCAATCCCAATCAATTTCTGGCATAGATGTGTGGACTGTTTGATTCACGTTTCTTCTTTCCTTCTCATTTCCTATTTTTAGCTCTTTCTCTTCAACTGCTCTCAGGAAATGGGGCAGAATTCTCAACTGACTCAGTATCTTAATGGACTCCTGCTTCTCCTGCTCTTTTCTTGTTTTTAAACCTATTTACTTAAATTATGTAATCCTAGCTATAAGAACAAGCCCTTTCTTCTCTAAATCCCGCACCAATGGATTTGAAACGATGAGCAAAGTGTATTAAATGTCAGTACTTTTCAGCAAATATTCGCCCTGGGGTGTCTGACACAGGAGGCCGTCCTAGGCATAGGTGCTCACAGGCAGGCTGCTACATGAACTCCGAGCTCCCTCCAGCTCTCAGATTCTATAAGGCAGGCCAGTTTCACTGGGTTTGACATGAGCAGTAGCTCAGCGTTTTCCTGCCTCATTTTCTGCACAGGACTGCATATTGAGCTCCTTTCCAGTCTCTGTCCCCAAGGAGAGTCGTCTGTCCAGAGGGGTGCACAGGCACATTATTGCTTTTTCTTAAATTTTGAGCATCTTGTTCACTTGCCACATCAAATTTATATTTTGCACCACAGCCCCCTGCACAGATGGTCCTCAGAACACATTGTTTTCCCACACCTTTCGACATTTAGACATTAATCTCTCTGCCTAAGACACTGCCCTGCTAGAAAACCACCCTTGGAAAGCCTTCCCTAAGTATCCCCACAAGAGTACAAATGCTCCTTTGTGCTCTCATTATACCTTATCCCTGCAACCCACTTTTAAGGTAGTCTTCATACTGGAATAGAATCACTCGTTTGCATATCTGTTTCAAGAGATGCTGAGGTGTGGGAGAATAGGAACTGTATTAGTCAGGGTCTCCAAAGAAACAGAACCAACAGGATGTGTGTATATATAGAGAGAACGTAATTTATTTGAAGAAATTGGCTTATGTTATTGTGGAGGCTTGGCAAGTTGAAAATCTGATGGGGGGTGTGGTAGGAGTTGACAGGCTGGACACTCAGGAAAGAGTTGCAATTTGAGTCTAAAGGCAGTCTGCCGTAGAACCAGGAAGAGGTGATGTTGCAGATGAAGTCTGATGGCACTCTGCTGGAGAGTTCCCCTGGCTCAGGGAAGGAGGTCAGCCATTCCCTCAGTCAAGGCATTCAACTCATTGGATGAGGCCCACCCGTATTAGGGATGGCAATCTGTTTTACTCAAAGTTGATTGATGTAAATCTTATCCAAAAACACTCTCACAGAAACATCCAGAATAATTTTTAACCAAATATCTGGGCCTCAGGGCCCAGACAAGTTGATTCAGAAAATTAAGTATCTCAGGGACTTTTTTTTCTGTCTTTGACATCCTCAACAGCTAGCAAAGTCTCAATAGACAGGATTTTCGTTGTCTCAGAGACTTGAAACATCCAGGGTAGTATGACCGACACATTTCTTTTTGACTTATCAGTAGACTTACAAAATACCCTTTTTTGAAATAAAGATTTTATTTATTTATTTAATCATTCATTCATTCATTCATTTGAGAGAGAAGCAGACTCCCTGTTGAGCAGGGAGCCCAACCTGGCGCTCGATCCTAGGATCCTGAGATCATGACAGAAGATGAAGGCAGACACTTAATCAACTGAGCCAGCCAGGCAGCCCCCAAATACCCTTTATAAAGTAGCAGTATTCTATTCAGGAACTGATAGAAAATCTGAACCTGTAGGCAAAAATGTTAGGAACAAATGCCATTAAGAGAAAAATGAGCCTCTGTCCAGAGATGAGAAAGGATATGTCATGACCATCCCTAAAACTGAGACCAGGTGATATATCCTCTTCCAGCTGGTCTTCTCCTTTAAGAGCCCTGAGTGGCAATGGAAATTTATCTAGCAAGGACCTTCAAACTAATCCATGGGTACAGTCTGCACCTTCTCTGCTATTCCTGTTACTCTTAAGCCACATGAACCACGAGTAGACACAGTAATTGATGGAGTTTTGTCCAATAAATTCAGAGAGGCCACATTCCCACTTCCTCATCCTTTGGTCTGTGTTTGACTCTTTAAGCCTTTATGTCCCCTGGATGCAGAGGGAGAAGGGCAGTGGATTGGCAGTGCCATTGTAAACTATACCAAGATTATACTTAAAAGTAACAGAATGATATCATAATATAGAGACCACAGGTGGGCATTGTATCTAGCCAGCAATAGAAGAAAATACTCCTCAAGTTGCTCAAGGATTTTATTTATTTATTCCAGCCCCTTGTTTAATGCCATTAGTGAATTGAGTGCTACTTTGGGTCTCATTTTTGTGGTTTTAATGTAGCTGCATAGTTTTCAAGAAGAGCAAAGTGAATGCTTATTCATTCATTCAAAACACATTTACTGATGCCCTGTGTTAAGCCATGAAGATGAGTAAGAACCAGCTTTTGCCTTCAAAGAGCCCTGTGGGTGGAGGCAGCCAACTACAGATGGCTTGGGAGCACTATGTATGTTAACAAAAAACTGGAAACCAACCAAATGTCTGCATTAAAGAATAGAAAAATAATTAAGAAGTAGGCCCATAATCCCTAAACTTTGGAAACTCGAAGTGACTTCATAACTTATTTGGCATCAGAGCCTGACATGAAATAACATGAAGCTATTTAGTGTCTGTATCATTCGTCTTAGAGTAAATACTTTCTACATTTTAACCAGAAATATTCACGTGTTTGATTACCAAATGACTGTCAAGACCCTTTTTGGAAAGTTACATAATTGATGCAATATGTATCTTAATACCTTTCTAAAAACAACCCAAAAAAGCTTTATTTGGGGCATATCTGGCTGGCTCAGTCAGTAGAGCATGCAAGTCTTGATCTTGGGGTTGTGAGTTCAAGCCCCATGTTGGGTGTAGAGCTTAAGAAAGATAGGGAGGGAGGGAAGGAGGGGATGAAAGAGAAGGGGAAAGGCAGAAAGGTTGGCAGGCAGCCAGGCTATATTTATTTAGAAACATATCTGGTCCCAGGGATTTCTACTAAAGCCTGAGACCTGTATACTCACACAATGGGATTCTACCAGCAATGAAAATGAATGAGTTATGTATCAACACGGTTGAATCCCAAAGGCATGATGAATGAAAGGACCAAGTCACAGAACAAAACGTTCAGTATGATACATGTTTCCTAAAGCTCAAATCCTAACACACTTAACACTGTATGGCTTAGGAATACACATGTTTTACCAGTAAATAAAATTGTAACTAAAAACAAAAAAGCCATAAACACAGATTCTGAATAGGGGTTCCTCTGTGAGGGGGAGGGACCCACAGTTTAAAAGTGATGGAATAGTTGGTGCATTGGCAGAATTCTGGCACAAATGTTTGAGGAAGGGGCACCTGCGTGGCTCAGTCAGTTAAGCGTCTGCCTTCGGCTTGGGTCACAGTCCCAGGGTCCCTGGATGGAGCCCCGCATCAGGCTCCCTGCTCAGTGGAGAGCCTGCTTCTTCTTCTCCTTCTGCTGCTCCCCCTGCTTGTGCTCTCAGTCTCTCTCACTCTCTCTCTCTCTCTCTCTCTGTCAAATAAATAAATAAATAAATAAATAAATAAATAAATAAATAAAATCTTTTTAAAAATGCTTGAGGGAGTCACTGCAGGCAGGATTCCCACTTGGGGCCAGTGAGAGAGAGCATAGGAAGAAAGCCAGTTGGGGTGGAGATGGAGTTCTGGGCTACTGTAGTCCTCCTACAATGACTTCTTTGCAAAATTGTTGTGTTGAACCCACGTCTAACTCAACTGGTGACATGGTTTTCTAAGTTTTTCTTTCCCTTCGCCCTAGTTTTAACCTCACATGCCCTGGTTAGACTACAGTGGAGTTGTTTCAGACAGGAGCTGGCAATAGGGGATGGGCTAAAAATAAAGGCTGTGGTTGTATGGGGAGCTCTGATGAGAAGGGATGCAATTAATCATCTCCACTCACCAGGAAGCCAAGGTATAATTAATTCATCTCTAAGTTTGCATTCCTGATTTTATGAGCATTTCAAACAATTTATGAGAATTGCTAATGAGAATGCAAACCAACTTGATATTCAGCACAGTTAGCCTCATTAAAAACTCATCAAAATCTCTACTCACAGTCCCCCACCTCATTCTACTTTTGCACACAGAAGCTGCCTCACTGGATCTGACTGTGATGAGCGGAGCCTGAGGATGAAATTGCAGAATTCTTAAATGTCATAAACTTGACAGTCAGATGGCAGTGCCCTCAGTAGTGCTTAGGGAAGATGTAGATGTGATTAGGAACAGTGGGATGATGGAAAATACTATCACATATCCTCATGGTAACTCATTGCAGATTTTCATTCTTCTGTTTATCCACTCATTCATTCCTTAGACAATGTTCCAGGCGCTGTTCCAGACACCACAGGTTGAGAAGTTGAATGTGGTCCATGCCTTTTAAAGTGCTCCCTGTTAGAAATGAATACAAACAAGAGAATAGATGATTATAAGCGTTATAATCAGTACTGTTATAAACACAAGGGCCACCCCCTGGACAATTCTATAGAATAAATAGACTGCTATTTATTCACAGAATAAAATTGTGTTCCTTGGAGATGTGTGTCAAGGGTTTTGCTAAAATACAAGGAGGTGCTGGGCAAGGACAGAAAGTCTCCATTAGAAGATGGTATTGACCTGAGTTTTGAACAATGAGTAGCAACTGGTCATGTGAAAGGAAAAGGGGAGAGAAGCATGAAGGAACAGTTTTATTCTTCAAGAAATAAGGTTTTTTCTTCAGCTTGAATTTTTGGACCATTCCTTTCATTCTTGAGAAATTTTTAGGTGTTAAGAGTAATTTAGGTGTTAAGGTGTAATTTCCATTTGGACAAGAGAAATTTCCTCAGGGTCTACCAGACCAAGTATATGTAAGTATCCTGGGCAATCGAAGTTAAAAGCCTCTTTGGGAACAAATAAATGTGAAGAATAATAAAAATAGCTTCTCTGAACTTGAGTGCCCACTCTGCACCAGGCCCTAGACGGGACACTTGATAAATAACCTTTCAATGAGTTCTTGCAAAAACTTGAAGTGCTGTGCTTTTTAGATGTTGCAGCTGAGGCTCAAAGCAATCGTTCACCTGCCCTAAGTCATAGAGATAATAAGTGAGGGACTTGTTTTGTTGGATCTCAAAGCTTTGCTTCTGAGAAAATGAAATGAATTAAGAAATAGTAAAGCTTTAAGAAGCCCTACAAAGGTCTCGCTCTTGGGGATCCCTCTCCTTGTAGCTGTGCAGGAGAATCTAACCCACCCTGTCACCTCCCATGACCCACTGAAGGACCCACTTCTCCTCCCATAAATGTAACCAGAGTAACATAATAGTTTCAAAATTGTATCCTTTTAGACCCTTATCTCAAGTAAAGCACATTTTGAGAAGCATTTCCAACACTTCTTTACAGGTACAAATCATCTGAATAACTTCCAAAGAAACCACCAGACAAAAACTCGGCTTCAATAACTTAATTAGAAGTTATTGTGTGTAGTGGATTTTATTACTGGTGAGACTTTGACAAATAGGTCCCACTTTCTCCAGTGTATAACAGCAGAAGCCTAGAAAGGACATTGCCCTACAGCTCAAGGGAATAAATAAACAGCATTGATACTAAACCACAGTACCCCCCAGCATAAACAACAAAAATAAGCCTTGGCTTTCTCTTTTAAAAATTCTGAACCCTCCCTTCAGCAAAACATTTCTGAATCAGAAGCTTGAATAAAAAGACGTCCTCCTGTAACAGTTAAGGTTCTTAAGAGAAACAGAACCAATAGACTGCACATATAGAGAAAGCAAAATTTATTTTAAGGAATTGGCTGGTGCGATTGTGGGGGCTGGCATTCCCAAATCTGCAGAACAAGCTGGCAGGCTGGAGACTGAGGGAAGAGACAGTGTTGCAGTCTTGAGTGTGAAGGCCATCTGGAGGCAGAATTTCTCCTTCCTCACAGGACCTGTCTTTTCTCTGAAGGCTTTAAACAGATTAAATGAGGCCCATCTGCATTATAGGGCAATCCTCTGTACTCAGAGTCTACTGATTTAACTGTTAATCATATCTAAAAAAAACCACCCTCACAGCAACATCCAGACGGGTGTTTGACCAAATAACTGAATACCACTGCCCAGCCAAGTCGACACATAGAATCAACCATCACATCTCCCATTTCCCAAATCTTGGTAAATGGCAGGACCTCGCAAACGACCGCCCAAGTAAGAAACATGAGATCTTTGAGATCCTTTCTCTTCCCTCACCACATATACCCGACACTAACTCCCAAAGATTTCTAGACTTAGCTCCTTCCTCCTCATCCCCGTGCCTCCCACCAAGCAAATGTCTCCTACCTGATTTATTAAAATGGCTACCCAATAGGTCTTCTTGCCTCCTCCTCTTACATTTTGAAACCATTACACTCATTTCCCATCTTAAAATGATTCAGTGTGGGGTGCCTGGGTGGCTCAGTGGGTTGGGCCGCTGCCTTCGGCTTGGGTCATGGTCTCGGAGTCCTGGGATCGAGCCCCGCATCGGGCTCTCTGCTCAGCGGGGAGCCTGCTTCCTCCTCTCTCTCTGCCTGCCTCTCTGCCTGCTTGTGATCTCTCTGTCAAATAAATAACTAAATAAAATCTTAAAAAGAAAAAAAAAAAAAGATTCAGTGATTCTTCATCGTTTTCTAGATAAAATCCAAGCTCCCTAAATCATGACCTACAGGCTCCTCATGATCTGGCCCCTGTCTACTTCTCCTGCTTCATCTCCTACCTCTTAATCTTAACCCAAACCTGGACAGCTACTTGCAGGTGCCAAGCACTCCATGAATTTTTCATATTATGGTGACAGTTCACATGCTGCTCCCTGTACTAGCAATGTCTTGTTCATCTGGCAAATGCCTGTTCCTCCATTATCACATCCCAAATTTCCCTTCTTCCCTGATCATGCCCACCTTTGCCACCCACACCACGTACTATGCATAGTAACATTCTCCCGAGTTCCCATGGTACCTGGTTTATACTTTTATTGATCACATTTCATATACGCACAGTGTATCTATTCACATGCTTGTCATCACCATTAATATGCAATCTTACTAAAAGATTAGATTTTTATCTTTGTTTATCTTTGTACTCAGTTCAAAAGACAAAGCCCAGTACAGTGCCCATCATTTAGCAAATACCTAACAAATGCTTGCATTGGCCTTTTTGTTTGTAATCATCTCCTTCTAGAACTAAACTCCTTAAAAAATGAGAAAAAATAATTGCATGTTTGGTTTACCTCATGCCTGGCATAATGCCTCGTATATAGGAGCTAATAGAGAGTTGCTCAATGAGTGGGCACCTTTGCTGTTAAATTTAATCATCTCAATCTCAAATATTCTCTCAATTTCTCTTCAACTGAAGTCTTCAGCTAGGTAGAAAGGCTCTTGTTGGCATGAACTGGTCTTCTACTTCTTTTAGTTCTTTCTTCTCTTTACCCCCACCCATCCTGGGGCCGGTACAATATTGGACACATGCTAGAGACTCAACTGATACTTGCTTATTAAATGATGAAGAGGTTTTACACCTACTCTTGTGTATTCTTTTCTCTGAATCAGAGCTTCCTTGTATCAAAACTTATCCCTGAATCCTTTATAGTGAAATGTCGAAAATCAGGCCGACTGAGTCTATCCAACATAGGCCACTCTGTCCAGGAGAGATGGAGTTCACCTCTCTTGTGATTAACCTGTACACATCTCAGGAAGGCACACATCCATTCTCTCCAAGAGGATTATAGTTCATCCTGATGCTCAGATGAAAGATGAGGGCAGGGAGAGTCAGATGGAAGAAAGCCTCTGTAGAAGAAGAGAGTTCAGTGTATCCTGGGATTAAAATGAAGCCAGAGCTTCATGAAGTTGTGGCTTCATCTGGAACCAAAAAGTAATAGCTCACCCTAAACCAAGCGACTCACTGGTACCTCTTGGGCAAGCATCACCTGGAAGGTAATAAGCCCTTTACATCAAGAGTCTTTGATCAGACTTCTGGGCAGCCTAGCCACATGCACAGCTCACGATCTGGACTTCCATATCTCATTCCCACTTTGATGTCTCACTTCTCTTCCATTTGACTGTATCTTCTGTTTCTAGGTCCAAGGTCAAGCCTGTAGGATCTACAAACAAATATGACTTCTTCAATGTGACCCTCTTGAATGCGGTTTTATAGGATAAGCAGTGTATCAGAATGAAAAGAGCAGGTGCTATGGATTAAAACAGGTTTAATAATATCTACTCCATAGACAGTGTCTTAGTCTGTTCAGACTCCTATAACGAAATGCCATAAACTGAGTTCCTTTTAAACAACCGACATTTACTTCATATTGTTCTAAAGCCTGGGGAGTCTAGGATCAAGGTACCGGCAGATTCAGTGTCTGGTGAAAACCCACTTCCTGGTTCATAGATGGTGCCTTCTTGCTGTGTCCTCACCTGGTAGAAGGACTAGGGATATTTCCAGGGTCTCTTTTATAAGGGCATTCATCTCATTCATGAGGGCTCCACTGTTTTGACTTCAGCACCTCCCAAAGGCCCCAACTCCAAATATCCTATTGGCCTTTAGTTTCAACATATGAATTTTAGGCGGACACAAACATTCAGACCATAGCAGGGTATTTTTGTGTATTAGATGAGATAAACAAGAGTAGCTGTTATCATCATCATTCACCCCATTCTCCATCTGTATCTCTTGGTCCTCCAGCCTAGGGGTAGATGGGCATAGAGCCAGACCCAGCCAATTGTCCCATCCTTTCCTTCTGGCCACAGTAATTAGTTGACAAATGGGCATGTGGCCCAGCCATAACAAATGAGCTCAGTATTTATGAGGTTTAAAAATGGATAATGGGAGATTATGTCTCACTTTTCTTTGGAGTCATAAGCTCTAAGAATGATATAATACTCAAAGAACAAACTCTATAACCATCTTTACCACCACATAGAAAGTCCCTGGTTGAGAATTAAGCCAAAGACGAAATCTAACCCAGACATACAGGGACTTTGTCTTAATATGTCTGAACTTCAGAATCCAACAGTACCTAAAGCCAGCTCTGCTCTTAGATTTTCTAGTGCATGGACAATAGATTGTATCTTTTTTGCTTAGTCTAATTTGAATTGGGTTTTCATCACATGCAACAAAGTATAGAGCTATCTAGAAGGAGTGCATGTCCCAGATTCCAAAGGTGAGCAGTAAGGGAAAAGAGTCCAAGTTCCTACTTACTACTGTTTCGTTTTATTTTGTTTTGTTTTGTTTTTCTCAGATCAGGTACTATGTGGCCTTTCTGAAAAACTGTACTTTCTAAAATTTACTGAATCATGTGTTATATATCAGGAGGATATATAACAGGAAGGTTGAATAGAAGTTTTATACAAAAGGATCTACAACATTTCTCAGCTAACAAATCAGAAAACGGAATCATGTCTATAGATCCATCCATCTGTGTATCTGTCTGGGTCTGGTCAGGAAAACAGAAACCACTCTAAGCATTTCCACTCTAAGCATGAGGGACCGCCTCATGATTTATCCTGATATTCAGAGATCTTAGAAGCCATGTAATTCACCCCCAACTTTGTTTAGAGAGAGAAACTGAGGTTCAGGGAGAGGGTGGGGCATGAACAGAAGTAGAGCTCTTAGAGCCACATTCAAGTCTAGATTCCTATCCAGCCACCTGTCCCACCAGAAAAAGGGCAACCATGCATTTTCAATGCCACCAATACTACCCCTGAGAAGCACAGACAGTGTTAAGACACTAGGCTTTAAGTATCTCCTTCTTGCATGCTGTGAGATCCTGGGCAGGTGATTTACTTTGCTCCTCTAAGCATGACCCCCTCAGAAAAGCAGCCTCAGCAAGACCTGGGAGATTGTTGGAAATGTAAACTTTCAAGCCCCACACCAGACCTACTGAACCTAAATCTGATTTTAACAAGATCCCCAGACGATTTATGTACACATTGAAGTTTGAAGAATATTGGCTTAAATTATCTGAGCCACAGTTTCTTCATCTGTTAAATGTGATAATACTACCTACCTCGTGAGATTGTTCCAAAAATGATCAGTAAGGTATGTCATGAACAATAAGATGCCTTGACTTCAAAGTTCTGAGATTTTCTTCAAGGAGGTTTAAAATTCAGCCATCTGGCAGCATTAAAATGAAGGAAATCTCCATACATGGCTTCTATTTAATTCACATAACTTATGGTAATGATTACAGCAGAAGCTAGAAATTATTCAAATTAAGAAACAGCGTGTTTAGTTGCTGGTTTTGGGTGGAGACTGCCTGGCTTTGCTCATTCCCTAGAGATGCAATGTGGAGCAGGGAATTCATCCTCACTCACCTTCCGTTTCTGCATCTGTGAAGTGAAGATAATAAAGCATCAGGTAGTGATGAGAATTCCATAAGATAATTTATGGGAAGCACTTGGCACAGGGCCTACCTAGCATATGGCATGTTTCCAGAGAGGACCAGCTGCCAAGACCACCATCACCCACTTTGTCACCATCATTCACAATCATGTACTCTATTATGATGCCCAATGACTGTGACCTGGGAAGCTCTCAGCACAAACACTCCTAATGAGAAACCGCACAGGAGCTTCTCTCTGACATGAATAATCAGTTGAAACCTTCATTTTCCTTCTATAAAGATACACTTACCAGTGGCAAGTGGATTTCTCAAGATCAGATTTCTCATATTTAAGCTTCCCTAACTCCTTACTAGTTCTCTTTGTCCTGGCTAATTAAGTGAAAAAATAATAAAAATAAAATAAGGTTTTTTTGCAAAATGTTTTGTGCAGAAAAACTCAAGAGGGTTACATGCAGCCTGCTAAATATGTTTTTTTTTTCATCTCCTCCAATGAAGCACAAATTGTAGCATTTCAGCTGTTGAACAGCTACAATCAGTTCGGAATTACTAAATTTTCATCAAGTTTTCATGCTATCTGCAATGTGAATTCTCCAAAGGGGCTTTGCAGAATACTAGAATTCTAGTTACTGAATTTATTTTCCTGCCCCACAAATTATATAGAAAGAGCCACCTCCATCTTTCATATCAGAACAAGTTCCAGAAAGGGAAATTTAATCAGCTCACACTTTGGCACACATACTATATTACCTCAATACAACCCTTAGGAAGTAACTGAGTCCCAGAAACTTTGATAACTTAGTAAATGGTAACTGAGTGACATTGGTAACTTGCCCAAAGTTGCATAGTTGGGGGCACCTGGGTGGCTCAGTGGGTAAAGCCTCTGCCTTCGGCTCAGGTCATGATTCTAGGGTCCTAGGATGGAGCCCCGCATCCGGCTCACCGCTCAGCAGGGAGCCTGCTTCCCTTCCTCTCTCTCTCTCTCTGCCTGCCTCTCTGCCTACTTGTGATCTCTGTCTGTCAAATAAATAAATAAAATCTTCTAAAAAAAAAAAGTTGCATACTTGGTCAGAAGGGACAACACTCAGGTCTTAGAAAGTTTCAAAATCGCACAGCCCAGTGTCTCCCAATCCATAAAACCACATTGTTCTTCCCAATGTTTGACCTATCTCTTCTTCTGTAGTCCAAGTCTAATTGCTCTTACCCTGTCACCCGCATACAAATCTTCAGGAATTCCTTTTTAAATCTTACTCAACTTCCCCTTCTCACAGATATCTTTTTGGGAAAAATTAGTCCAAATCCACTAAGCTCAGAGCCTGCCCTCTTTAAACGGGAGCAGGTGGACTAAAGTGTGGCATGTTCACTCCCTTGAGGGTTGGGGTAAAGAAGGGGGGCTTGTAAATCATTAGCACTCTGCAATAACAATCCAGAGTTTTGTCTCTGATCAACTGAGAGCACAGGGAGTAATTGGAGACTCTTGGCTTTTGTGTTACACCCAACGATTTTCAAAGCACATTCACATCTTTTGAGCCTTCCAACTATCCTGTGAGGAGGGCAGAGCAGGAATTATGATGCCTCATACTTTCAGGTGAGTAAAATGAGGCTCAGAAAGGCTAAATGATTTTTCCAAAGTCACAAAGCTAGTGAGCAGTCATGCTGGGACCAGCTGGAACCAGGCTATTGCTCACACACATTGAAAAAAAAAGCTCAGGATGGATCATGCCTTAAGCTACTGTTAGAAATGCTCTGATCATCACTTACTGCTTTAATGGAGATAAGCTGGCAATCAGCTGAGAATAAGAATAGTACACAACCCACCAGCACAAGGAAGCCCCCGGGGTGGGTGAGTACAAAGGAGTTACTAGGACAAATATCTCAAACTCCATTGTTTTGTTAAGACAAGATTCTACCATGCCAAGCCAACTCATCTGCAAGTGTTTTGGGCTCTGGTCCTAGACCAGGTCCTTGGGGAACAGGGGATTTTTGTCTCAGAGGCCAACACTCTGCTGAGTACAGAGTAAATTTTTATACAGGTTTCATGAGTGAATTGATTGATTATTTGATATGTGTCCATGCTAATTCCTGGGTTTTCTTTTATAAGGTTCTTGCTTTCACCTTTTGTTTTCTCCCCACTATCCTCCCCAATCTCTAGCCCAGGTCAGTGTCAAGGCTCTTTCAGCCTATCAAATAGTGCAGGCAGCCCTGGTCCTGAGATCGCAGTTTTCAGCTAAACCAGCCTGCAGTCCTATTGTTCATTCCTCTCAGACATATCAGGTTTGACATTTCTCCCAGCAGAGGGATTTCTTGTTGCAAAACAAAATGAAATCAATACAGTTTTATTAGCCATCCGGTGTAATAAATCTGACCCAGGTGACAGCCTCTAGGCTGAGTCCAATTTGAGTCTGAGATCCCAAAGGAATGTGTCTAAATACTGTTCACACCTCTAGCCCTCTCCTCTCTGTCCTGAGCACCGCCACCCTGATCCCATCCTTCATCACCTCCATCTGAAATTCTGCACAGTCCCTTAATCACTCTTCCAAGCTGCAGGCTCTCTGCCTTCTGCCCTTCCTTCACCCAATCTCAACGTTTCCCCCTTCTGTGGTATTCAAGGTCTTTCACAAGACAGCCTACTTTGCCTGATTGATTTCTCACCCATCCTTCTTTGCTTGATCATCCTACAGATCAAAGGAACCATTCCCCAGAGAGCACATGAATGTCCCCACCTCTGGGCCTTTGCTCATGCTAGTCCCTCTGCCTAGAATGCCCTTCTCCATTTCTTTACCAGAAGAATTCCTACTCATCTTTCAAGGCCCAGTTCTTCTGGGAAGCCTTCTCCAAGAGCCCCAGAAAGAGGCAGTTATGCAATTACTCCCTCCTCCACGTTCCCTCAGTAGTTTACTTATATCCTGATACCTGGCACATTATCTCTTAATTTTCATTTACCTATCTCTTCCCCTGCTCATAAACTCCTCTAAGATGCAATGTCATTCCACCTCCAGACATCCTTGAATTCCCCATGCTTACCTTAATATCCATACCAGGTGCACAAAAGTGTGTTGACCTGCAATGAAAGCGTTATTGGGGATTGCCCAAACCTCTAGAGGACTCGGGAGCTATCGATTGAGGCAATTCACACATTACATGCTGGTAAGAGCTATGGACAGCTAAGGACCACCCTCATAAGAGTACGCATATTAGTGAAGCCACTATAGCAATATATTTCAACATTGTAAATGTGCACACTGCGACTTGGCCATTCTACTTCTAGAAATTCTTCCTCTAGACTTTGTCACATTGGTGCACTAAGAAATACCTACCTACAGGAATAGCCAGTGCAGCTTTGTTTGTAACAGCCAGGAAAAAAAAAATGGATACAATTTAAGTTCCATTACTAGGAACAGCAGCTAAAAGGATAATGTTTAACTTATACCATGTAATACTATGCAATTACTAAGAAGAATGAAATAGACCTACAGGTACTGATTCAGAAAGATGTCAGAGACATGACAGTGAGAAAAGAAAGTTGGGTCACAGTGGGAAAGAAATACCTCAAACTATTAACAGCAGTTTTCTTTAGGACATGGTATTAGAGAGCAATTTCTTTCTGAACCCTATAGATTTCCACACTTTTTTTAATTCTAAACAAACAATACATTTATAATAAAATACACTTTTTTTTTTTTTTTTTTTTTTTTTTTTTTTTTTTTTGTTAACGGAAGCCTCCCCACCTCCTCTCCAGCTTTCTGACTGAATGGTCTGGAAAATAAAGCCTGGGCTATTCTCAGGCTCCAAATTCTAGAACCTGATTTTCTGCAAGTGCTCCAGGAAGGAGGCACAGCTCTGGATGATGTTCCCTCCCAGTGGCCAATCAAGTCCCTTCTTCTGCTTAAATGGGGGAGGGTGGGGAGTATTGGGGGGGTGGTAAGAAGGAAGGGGAAAGGGGAAGGGGGAGGCTGGAGTGGTGCAGGAGGCAGGTAGGTGGAGAATCTGACATCAAAAGCTGCTTCTGCCTCTCTATTCTCTCAAAGCTGCATCATAGGGACCGAATGCCAAAGGAAATGAACTGCAGGTATGTCAATCAACAATCTTCCACCTTCCCTTTCAGTAGCATTCTCCCCGCCCCCTCATCCAGGTCCTGGGCAGGGTCACCCATGGTAGAGGATTCTGTAGACACAGGGGCTGGCCCACTGAGTCACTGCCTGCAGAAGGCAGATGGGGACATAGCTCCTTGGACAGGAAAAGGGCAAAACCACTAAGTGAACTCCATGAATTGGTAAATCGCCTAATCTAATCTTTCTCTTTGGATGGGTCCTCTGTCTCTGCTTGAAATTGTGGAAAAGAGTACCTCTCTAACAAGTTTGGTCAAAAAAGAAAAAGGTCCTCAAAACGAGCATTAAGCTAAATATAGGGAGATATTACAGAAGCAGAGATTATTAAAATTATGAGAAAAAATATGAGACTAATACTTTTTCTTTTTTTAAAAAGATTTTATTTATTTATTTGACAGAGACACACAGCAAGAGAGGGAACACAAGCAGGGTGAGTGGGAGAGGGAGAAGCAGGCTTCCCATTGAGCAAGGAGCCCTATGTGGGGCTCAATCCAGGACCCTGGGATCATGACCCGAGCTGAAGGCAGATGCTTAACGACTGAGCCACCCAGGCGCCCCAAGAATAATACTTTTTCTGATAAATTCAGTCTAGATGAAAAATACTACTCTGTTAGAAAATACAAATTGTCACAAATACTCAAGAAAAAAAGAATTTCTGAGTAAACCACCAATAACCAGGGAAGATTTTGAGAGGGATCTCACAATATCCCCTTTCAAAAGACACCAAGCCCAGACAGTTTTGCTAGAGTTCTACCAAACCTTTAGAGACTAAATCAAAGGCAACAGCAACAAAGAGCTATAAAATACCAAGAAATAAGCTTAATTATATGAAAAAAAAAATAAAATCTATCAAATGATACCGTAGGTCTTGACACATGATAAGCTGAATTGAAACGCTTGATATTATGAAAATATTGATTCTCCCTAAATTAATCTATAAATACAGTTCATTTCCAAGGATAATTTCAGTTGTATTTTTTGACAGAATTTGGAAAGAATGGGGAATACACTGAAAAATCTTTTTAAGCCTCAAATCATTTCAATCCAAATATCACATTTACTTATAATTTTCCTTTTTTTTTTTTAAGATTTTACTTATTTATCTGACAGAGCATGAGCAGGGGGAGGGGCGGAGGGAGAAGGAGAAGCAGGTTCTCTGCCAAGCAGGGAGCCCAATGAGGGGTTCTATCCCAGGACCCTGGAATAATGACCCAAGCTGAAGGCAGATGCTTAACAACTGAGCCACTCAGGTACCCCTATAATTTTCTTTATAAAACTTGTGTTTCCTAGCTAAGATTCACTGCTTCCTTATTTTCTCTTTATTTCCATAAGCAATTAGTTTCTTTGTTGGACTATTATTTGGAAAACAAGAAATAAAATTTGTTATGTTGATAAAATACATTATATTTGACACTTATTACATACCCCATCCTCTGTGTGAACACATGAAGTATATAAATTCATGTATTCCATCCATCCCTGTATGAGACACTTTCAGTTATAAAAGGTACCATTTCTTTACCAGAAAAATCCCCATCTTTTTTTTTTTTTTTAAGATTTTGTTTATTTATTTGACAGAATGAGAGAGCACAAGCAGGGGGGAGCACAAGAGGGAGAAGCAGACCCCGAGTTGAGCAGGGAGCCTGAGGCAGGGCTCGATCCCGGGATTTTGGGTTCATGACCTGGGCCCAAGGCGGACGCTCAACCCACTGAGCCACCCAAGTGCCCCTCCCCCAACCCCCACAGTTTATTCTGTACATCCCAATATCAGAGCTGATAAAATTGAAAAGGAAATATTTTTTAGAATCAGTGAAGGATGCTATGATCCCCCCCCACGGTATTGATAAAAAAAAAAAAACAAAACCTGAAGCTTGTTCAGATTTAAGGAACTTTGTTAGTTTCTTCTGTGCTCTGGCTTGGAAACATCTGTGCAGTTTGTGTTTCACTTTCCATCCCCATCTCACACTTAGAGCTGGTTGCTTGTTCACTCATTTTTAATTAAGCATGTGCATAAAAGCTACACCACACTTTTCCTAGCAGAAGTGTCCAATTTACTCAACTCCGAAAAGGCCAGTGTGGTTTCAGGGACTGGGTTCTCTATGTTGAAAGGCAATTCTAATGTTCCATATGACCTAGACAGGACCCCTCCCTCAGGCTATTTCAAGTACTAGATAGGACCTTCCTTTTTATGGCAAACCTCTCAGGTTTGGGAAGGCTGAATGGGAACACTTGAAAGGAGAAGCAGCATTCCTTATTTAAAAAAAAAAAAAAAAAGACTCTTAATAGAAATGCAGAGGCCTTCTTTCCTTAGTAAAAAGAGCACTTAATAGGGGCGCCTGGGTGGCTCAGTCCATTAAGTGTGTGCGTTTGGCGTGGGTCACGATCTCCGGGTACTGGGATCCAGCGGGCTCTTTGCTCAGTGAAGTCTGCTTTTCCCTCTCCCTCTGCTGCTCCCTCTGCTTGTGCTCTCTTGCTTGAGCTCTCTCTCAAATAAATAAAATCTTAGTGGCGCCTGGGTGGCTCAGCCGTTGAGTCTGCCTCCTGCTCGGATCATGATCCCAGAGTCCTGGATCAAGCCCCGCATCAGGCTCCCTGCTCAGCAGGCGTTCTCTCTCACTATGTCCCTCTCTATCAAATAAATAAATAAAATCTTTAAAATAAATAAATAAAATCTTTAAAAAAAAAAAAAAAGAGCACTTAATAGAAATTCAGAGACCTTGTTTTAGTTGTGACCTTCTCTTGGGTCCACGAGGACTGGGACAGCCTGAAGAAGAGCAGCTACAGCTTCCCAGCCTGTCCTCCTTCACCTAGTCAAGCTGGAAAGGAACCTGGAGGACCTCTGCTCCAACTCGCGTGTTATAATGAGGGAATGGAGACCCTGATGCAGGAAGTGACCAGCTTCCATCTCACAGTCCATTGAAAGAGGTGGAGCTCTGAGGTCTGTCCCCGGCCTGCACTGGATTCCAATTCTGTCATTGGCTGTCCATGTGCCCTTAAGCTCACCAGAGGAGAGATATAATAGTTCTTCCCTTACAGTGGTGAGGATTAATGAAGACTGGACACATAGCCTGGTGTAAAGAATATAATCAGTAAATCTCATTTATTATTTACTACCTGCAACTTCCCATCTTCCCAAAGTCCCTGCTTATGCCTTCTTAAACTGTGCAAAGTAAGTTTGATTTCTCTCTAATGCCCCAGCCTTGCACGTAAGTGAAGAATGCAGTCCTGTTCCCCCAAGTCTTATCCAGATTAAACAACACAGTCCCTTTGATCTCATTTTTTTGTGACGATTTTTTGAAGCCTCGTGGACCCAGCTATCCTGTTGAAAATGATGTTTGTAAATGTTTCTTTCCTTTTTATTTTTATGTAAGTTTTAATTTTAATTTCAGATATTCAACCATGTTATATTAGTTCCATGTGTACAATACAGTGATTCAACATTTCCATACAACACCCAGAGCTCATCAAAACAGTGCCCTCCTTAACCCCCATCACCTGTTTCACCCATCCTCCCACCCACTTCTCCTCTGATAACCATCAGTTTGTCTATACAGTTAAGAGTCTGTTTCTGGTTTGTTTCTTTTAAAATGATACATATTACTAAAGAGTTAACATAGGAAAAAAAATCACAGGGGCACCTGGGTGGCTCAGTGGGTTAAAGCCTCTGCCTTCAGCTCAGGTCATGGTCCCAGGGTCCTGGGATCAAGCCCCACATCTGGCTCTCTGCTCAGTGGGGAGCCTGCTTCCTCCTCTCTCTCTCTCTCTCTCTGCCTGCCTCACCACCTACTTGAGGTCTCTGTCAAATAAATAAATAATTTTTTTTAAAAATCACAGATTATGAAAAAAATATTCACAGCATATGTTAGAGAAAGGATTACTATTTCTCTGGTATATAAATGCAAAAAAATCTATACCATACACTATAATATACATTTTATTAAAAATTTAAGAGCCTAATTAATAACTGGACAAAAGATATGAGGATTCATTCAAGAGGATTTGCAACCAGTAAGCAAACATTTAGAGAGATAACCTCAATAATCAAAACAAAAAGGACTAAAAGTGATTCTGAAGTGCCATCCTATTTCAAAATTAGTAAAGAAAAACAGGTTTTGTCACAATAATATTTGATGCTAGTAAGGATACAGGGAAACGTGCATTCAAAAGTACAAATACCAAGATAAATTTATATAACTTTTTCATAAAACAACTTGAAAATATATAAAATGAACAATGCTAAATATTTATGTTCTTATCCAGTAAAGTCAGCTTTAAAAATTGAAATCAGTCTTAAACATGGAAAATATTTTATATTGTTTACAAAAGAAGACTCAAGGCCCACCTGGGTGGCTCAATCTGTTAAGCATCTGAGTCTTGGTTTCAGCTCAGGTCATTATCTCAGGGTCAGGAGATCGAGCTCCGATGGGCTCTGCACTTAGCAGAGTCTGCTTGAGATTCTCTGTCTCTCTCTCTCTGCACCTCCCCACCCATGCACTCATGCTCTCTCTCTCTCTCAAATAAATAAAATCTTAAAACAAAACAAAGGAAGACTCAAATGTCCAACAATAAGAGAATGGTTTTAAAAATTCAATCTTCAAGCCTCCATATGCACATGAGAAAATGGCAATAATTTACAACTCATATTAAACAGGTAATAAACAGTTAATACTAAGTTTTTTAGAAAGTAAGCTATGAAGTTGTATATACACTGCTACTTAATGTAACTATGTTTTAAAGAAAAGAACTCATAAGAAAAATGGCTAAATAAATACATGAAAATGCAAATAACTGTTTTGTTGGATAGTGGAATTATTTTTACTCTTTTTTTTCCCCTCTAACTGGGAGAATTCCTGGGGACGGTACTCCGCTGTACTCAGGGAGGCTACGGTTGCGGAAATACCTAAGAGCTCTGCAGGAAAATTCAATTAATTAAATCTCTGCTTTGACTAAGAAATTTTATCAAAAACATTTTTTAAATCACAATAATGCATTTATTTCTTTTATTTTTAAATATTTTATTTATTTATTTGACAGAGACCACAGGTAGGCACAGAGGCAGGCAGAGAGGCGGGGAGGTGGGGGAGCAGACTCCCCGCTGAGCAGAGAGCCCAATGTGGGGCTTGATCCCAGGACCCTGAGATCATGACCTGAGCCGAAGGCAGAGACTTAACCCGCTGAGCCACCCAAGCATCCCAATGCGTTTATTTCAAAAGCAAGTGTTGCCAAAAACTATTTTCCTGAAACCACTGTATTCCAGTATCTGGAGGCTGGTAAAAACATATCAGTTCGTGAGGGATGCATATATATTTGTATAAAAAAAAATGTCATGGCTATTTTCATTTGGGAACAGATCTTGCAGTTGAAATTATATATCTGTGCTGTTTTTACCAGAAGAAGATAAAAATATTAAAAGGACAGCCAGGGTAATATCTCGTTAGGAATAAATGCCCGAGCAGCTCCTTGAGAACGCTTGGCTTTACTTACTTCATTTGCTGTCTATAGTGGAAGGGGTCTGAGAGACCTTCTGATCCCACTTGGGACTCTGACCCAGTTCTGAGAGTAAATAAGACCTTGAGCCAGTCATTTAACGTCTCTAAGCCTGAGTTCTCTCATCTGTAAAGTGGGAATGAAAATACTGAGTTACAGAGGAATTGTATTGGAAGGAACCATTGAGAAAAGCTGTGTTTTCAAGAACCTCACAAAGCAGATGGTTAGACATGGTACAGTATCCCATCCTCCTACCAACCCACAGGGTTCTTGAGGGAAATGTAAGTGTGGCACGAGGTCCTACTCTGAGGCCGTGGACACCAATGCGGACGAAGCCCCATGGAGCACTCTTTTGTCTACACAGCCTGGATTATGGGCTGAGAGCCAATGGAGAGGCCTCCTTTGCTCCTTTCCCGTCAGCCCACGTGAGGATCCCAGCTCTTACATTTCATGTCGGGAGCTGAGACCAACGCAGAAAACAGCACAGGCAAACAAAGGAGCCACGTGCATAGGAAGGAGCCAGAGCAGGAGGGCCTCTTGTGTCTGGGCTTCACAGAGTGGGGCAGGAAAACCAGCCCCTAGCCTCTCTCACCTTTACCCAGCCTGGGACAGGTGCTAAAGAAACGCAAGCGAGCCAGAGAGGTGGCTGCAGTGTCCCCCAGCAGAGAAATGGAAGGAGGAGGATCTCAGGAATCCCAGCCCTATGTAAGCTCTGATCTTTAAATGATTCATCGCAGGGCCTCCTGGCTGGCTCAGTCAGGAAAGCATTGCAACTCTTAATCTCAGGTATATAAATTCAAGCCCCATGTTGGGGTGGAGAGACTACTGGAAAATAAAATCTTTTACTGATTCAACCCAGTGGGTGCTCTCCTCCCTCGTCCCGCAAAATGCAGGCAGACAGGAGTGATGTGTAGCAGTGCTCTTCCTGCATAAGAAGGACAGGATGAGGCAGCAGCAGGGACTGGTGGGTCACCCCTCCAGCAAGCACACACTCCCTAATGACTTACACAAATGACCAGCACAAGGACAGACACACATGCTGCTTCCCACCCCCTTCTGGGCTCCTGGCATTATTGACGTGAAGGGAAGAATGGAGTTTATCTATTCCAGGAGGCAGGACTGGGTGGTAGCTAATTAGTAGTGAGGGGGTCAGAAGCAAGTTCTCACCAGTTCTTACCAGCTGGAACCAGCTCTGGAAAGGATAACAGCCCTAGAGATAATCTGTCCCTCCAGTCTTGTTGCGCTCGCATTCACTGTCTACACTGCAACCACAGAGATCTCCAAATTCTTCATCTGATCACACAACAGCTCCACTGAAAGTGCTTCAGTTCTCACTGAGTACAGATGAAATTCAAGGGACACCTGGGTGGCTCAGATGGTTGAACATCCGCCTTTGGCTCAGGTTCGCAATCTCTGAATCCTGGGATCCAGCCCCACATCAGGTTCTCTGCTCAGCGGGGAGCCTGCTTCTCCCTCTCCCTCTGCTCTTCCCCTCCATTTGTGCACTCTCTTTCTCTCTCAGATGAATAAAATCTTTAAAAAAACAAAAAAAAGAGAATAAAGTTCAAGTTCCCTGGCATGGCATTCAAGGCCTTTTCTTTCCTGTCACACTTTGCCACTCACTAGCTCTGTGAGGGTTTATTATCTACTCTATGTTTATGCTTTCTAATTTGTAAACTGAAAATGATATAGTCCCTATCTCACAGGGATTTTGTAAGGATTAAATGGCATAATACACATGTCATTCTTTTTTTTTTTTTTTTAAGATTTTTTATTTATTTGACAAAGAGAGATCACAAGTAGGCAGAGAGAGAGAAGGGGAAGCAGGCTCCCTGCTGAGCAGAGAGCCGGATGCGGGGCTCCATCCCAGGATCCTGAGATCATGACCTGAGCTGAAGGCAGAGCTTAACCCACTAAGCCACCCAGGCGCCCCTACACATGTCATTCTTAGAGCCTGGTATACCAGAAGTCCTCAAGACAGTTAGCTCTTATTACCATCATCAGCGTTGTCTGCACTACTATTCCATAGCCATGTTCATGTTTTCCCCTTTGCCTAGAATAATCTGCCTGACCTTTTATACCAGCCAACTCCTATTCATCCCTCAAGACCCAGCATTGCCTATCCCAACAAGTTTTCTCTGAATCCCTAAGCTAGGCAGGGTCCTTATCTGCGATGCAGAGTTCCCACTGCTTAGCTCCATCATAACCCCCAACACACAGTACTGGTCTATGATCTGTCTCCCTTGGCACACTGGGGAGCTCCTTAAGGACAGGGACTGTATTTTCTTTGCCTTTGAATTGCCAGGCGCAGCAGTGCCTAAATTATACCAGTGAATGTTTTGTATTGAAATGACCCTAAAAGTATCATGCATCCAACACTATGTGAGAAACTGTTGGGAAGATAAGAGGAGAGGATGAACCCTTGGGCTAGAGGGGTATATATGCTGTAGGCTAATCCTAAACCATCTGAAGATTGGGTTGTACGTGGGAGGGCTCCCGGGGGAGTCTGAGATGAGGTGTGTTCCTGAGGCCTAAGGACACAAGGGCTAGCTACCCTGGGTCAGTCACCAAGTCAGCCCATCCAGCCTCGGTTCTGGCATTTGCTGCCAAAAACATTTCCTAGAGGTCTCAAAATGATGCCACCTGTGCCCATGCAAACTTGGGACTACCTGGGAGGGCTGTGCGGCTGTAAGTCAGGCCCCAGCACATTGCTGCTGTCTCTGCAGAGTTGGCATAGCATGTGGACACGCCCAGTCTACTGAGCCAGTTCTGAGGGAAAGTGCCCTGCTCACACTCCCCACAGAGGGAATTCACGCTCTGAGCCCCGAACCTGTCCTTCCTCCTCGGGCCAGAGCCGTTGGAGAGCAAACGTTCAAATACTCAAGGTCAGTCAACCCAAGGCTGACCAGAAACTTATAGAATGAAGCTCCGCCCAAACAGGCCAGAGTAATTAACCGAGCCAGTCTGATTCTCTCCCTCTCTGGAACTTGATAGAGAAAGAAGCAGGGATTCTGTACTGGTGATTTTCTGCTTGCGCTCGCTCCCCCCCCAACCCTTGACCCATCCTCCACTCTTCTTCCCGTGTGGTCCTGGGGGCTGACCTCTGTGAGTACATCCCCACGCTCCTTTACCCTCTGGCTTTTGGCTGGGTTCAAGTTCAGCCAATGGGGCAACTTGCAGGAGATTGGAGACTGGAGGAGAGAAAGGTCACAGAATTTACTCTTCCTACGCTCTAGGTCTGGTGACATCTGCCTTCCTCTATGGCCACAGTTCCCTCCAGGCAGTCTTTAAATGGCAGCAACTTTCAACCAGGCTCCAAGATCACCATCTCCCCTCCTTACTCCTATCAGCCCAGGAGTGATAATGGCTTCCTGCCCTTGCTAATTTCTGGGGTCTCCTTGAGCGATCCTTATCTCTGGGCACACCTTTTCCAATAGTCCCTTCATTAGAAGTTGAAATGAAATCCCAGCTGAGGAATGCCAGCCAATTCCTGCTGGGACCTAGACCAATCCAAAGACTTACAAAGAGAAACAAAGCCCTAGCACCCTGATGGTCTAGCAATAGAGTGAGGAGCTACACAGCCCCGCTCCTGAGGCTCCGGATTCTTAATGAGCCTCTTCCTCGAAATGCATCCTTCCGCACCCCTTGGGCTTCTTTATGTCCGACTGGGCTCAGGGTACCTCCCTTCCCCCAAGGTGATGCCTGTCTGAACTTTCCAAGCCTGGACTCATACATCCATTTTCCTTAGTACTTCACATCTCTTCAATAAATGCCTCATTTTGGGGGCGCCTGGGTGGCTCAGTCAGTTGAGCATCTGACTCTCCCTTTCTGCTCAAGTCTCCATCTCAGCGTGGTGGGATCAATCCCTGCCTTGGGCTCAGCACTCCGTGTGGTCTGCTTGAGATTTTCTCCCCTCTCTCCCTCTGCCCCTCCCACTCATGTTTTCTCTCTTTCTCTCTAAAATAAATAAATAAATCTTCAAAAAAGAATCAGTAAATGCCCCTTTCTCGTGTACTCACACCACCTTCAATGCCCAAAAGGCTGGAGGGCAGGTCCTCGCCCACCGCTAGTGGCCCATCGAGCTGGCCCAAGACTTTGCCGCAGTGACCAATACCTTAGTGCTTGTTTCCTCAGGAGAGGAGGACTGACCACTCACTGCCTGGACAGGGACTCAGATTTGGGCCACCGGACCCCACACTCTTACTGAGGAGACAAAATAAATGGGAGCAATATAGGTCCTGTTACTAGAAAGGAAACTCCTTTGTGTGTGTTCTCTTCTTATGTAAGCAGCATCCTCTCCAGCTCTTTCTGTGATGATGATTTTCTCCCCTTCGCCTTCCACCCTCCAGAGAGGACCTGAAGCTCAGTCTCACATATGTTTCCAGCCTCAATTACCTGCCACAGTAACCAAGCTGCAGTGGAAACCAAGCTCTTATTATTCCTGCGTGCCCTGATTTCATTAACATTTTTAAACTTGCTGTTACTTAATTTTCTATTCTTACACCTGTTCACATATTTCATCTAAGAGGCAACCTGCCACATATTGACCCATAAAATGAGAACCTAAAAACTAAAAGATAAAACCAAGAGTCTAGATAAAGCTAAAAATGATTTTCATCACTCTTCAAGGATGCAAGAGAAGAGGAAGCGCGTGTGATCACCCCCATTGGACCAGCTAACCACCAAGGCTCTTCCAGCTCTGAGAATCTTTGTGAGAGGCTTTTGCCTAGAAGCTTAAGCTCACGGTCGTAAGTCCATTGCCGGGATCTGTGCCCCCTTGTCCTCCAGGGGATAAGTGCTGGGGCTGGGACTTGGCTCCTGCCTGGGCAGTATCCTCACCCAGCCTTTGGAGCTAGTCCTGTCTGGAGGCAGGACTGAGAGTTTCATCCAGAGCATCTCTGCATCAGTCCTTAGGACTGATGGTGCCCCACGGGCAGGAACATTTCCTCTGCACCTCTCCCAGCTCAGTCCCTAAACACAGGAGGTCCTCAGAGAATGTTTGCTGAATGAATGAGGCAGTATAGTTCCCTGTGCCTCATCCCCATCCCACAGCCTTCTCAGCAGCCTCACCGTGGTGGACACGGTGAGGAACTGGTTTATGCCTGCCCCTCTAATGTGCTCTGGACAGAGGCTGCAACCCTAAAACCACAACTGCCCAAACGTCTTTTCACACAAGCTCCAAACATGATTTAATTTCTCTAATTAGATGTCCTGGTCTGAGACTTAAATTTGGAATGGAGTTGCATAGGGAGAGAGAGAGGGCATGAGACATGAGCTCTCAGGGTAGAACAGAGTCCACCTGCCTTGGGTTCAGAGGCAACAGCTGTGGCAACAGCTTCCTGATTTGGGCAAAGGCAGCCACTCTGCAGTGTGATCTGGGGGAGTCATTCCTGGAAGTTCAATTCATATTCTGTTTCTAACTATGACCCCCACACCCCCTTTCAGACTGCTGCTGGCCTCTCACCTTCCAAAGTTATTCCCCAGACTCAGACTCCCACACTCTTCATCGTGGCTCAGTTTACCTAAGCCATGTTAAGAACCTGCCCTGCTCGGCATCATGGGCATGAATACGACCTAGTCACTGCCCTCCTGGGGTTTATAGTCTAGTGAGGAAGCTAACCGTGGAACCACATATGCACCCACCAGAGACAAGGACTCCCAGAAGGTTGGGTAGGGGAGACACTTCTGTTTCGGAAAGCTCCCCAGGAAGGCAGCTCATCGCCAGTCCACATGTGCTTACTGCAGTGACTCTGAACATCTTCTGGAAAGTGACACAAAAATGAGTAAATGTTTAATGAGGTGAGCAATTTTTAAATCTACCATGAGAAAACACTTGCTCACTATAATGAGGCTGACTTCCATACAGACAACAAAACACACACATGCCCCACCAACTCTACCCCATTTCTTCACAATAGAGGCTCCCACTCGTCGCTTACGACAATGCAAGGGACACTCAAGATCTTTCCTGTGTGTGGCTGCTGGGAAAAGAATTCTGCTTGTCTTGGAGATTCCAAGAGCCACGTTGTGCCATTTCAACCTTATTTCTTATTAATCTCTCCACTCACCCTGAGGCTTAGGAACATCCAATTTTCACCATCCCCAAAACATGACCTGCCCTTCCCCTGTGCCTTCCCCCCCTTAACCCTTCATACTGCTCTCCTGCCTTGTCAAAATCCTACATGGCTCAGCTTAGTGCCAGCTGCACCAAAAACACTCCAATCGAACCCTAGGGAAAGGGAGAACTATTCCACGTCTGTACGGTAGATCCTTGACATTTACAGATTCTAATGTTCTCCATTTTGCGTATTTTCAAACCACCCTAGAGGTTGAGGACATGGGCTTATTTGGAATTTTGTTAAGAAGAGAGTTTGAATCGCTGCTGCTATAAGGCTGGTATACGGGAAAGTGTTATTGAGCCAAGAGGACGGTGGGAAGATTTTGTATAAAAGCCCTGGAGGGCAAAGGAGGGTAGAGAATGGGGACACTTCTATCTTCACCATCACCTTTAACTCATTCTGTTGGAGAAGAATTTGTATGAGGATTGGTAAGAGATTAGAATCTAGTTCCTGAGCCCCAGCAAAAGGGTCTGGGGGCCTCAGGAGAGGCAAGTTTGGCTCTCAAAGAAGGGAAAAGGGGAAGGCCATGTGGGATGAAGGGGATGGCCAAGGTCCACGGGAACAGGAATAAAAAACTGCTGATTGGAAATCAGGGGCTCAGGCACCAGTTGTCCTGAGGAGCTCAAGGCCTTAGGCCCAGAGAGCTGACCAGGTCCCCAGGAGCCTAGCATCCATTGTTATTTCCATAGTCCTCTGTGGACAGTCACATCTGTGAATAGAGCCTGATAGGGTCACAATATTTCTGTTATTTTTTTCTGCGTTCTGTGGGGAGTAATATGAATCTATAGAGGATTCCTTGAGTGCAGAGGTCCCAAAGGCCTTGGCAAGGACTCTCTGAAATGGGAAGGTCTGCTGGACTTGTGTGCACCTGCATTACCGTGCCCATTACTTGGGGGAGCTGGGGATCCCACCTTCTCCAGTAGATCAGCCAGGGACTTTGTCGTAATGGTCTTTCTTGCTCCCTAAGGGACCACAGATCAAAATGGGGCAAGCATGGCATTCATCCAGTTGGCCACATTGATTGGTCCAGGAACAAAGTCAAATTAGAGTGAGCCTCTGAATCTTTCCCTTTGGATATTTGGACATGGGACCAGGGAAAACTCGGTTAGTCTCTCACTGGTGGCTGGTCAGATGTAAAACTTTGAGCTGTCAGCGACTGTTTTCCTACCATATGGGAAAAGCCAGACTGCAGTCGAAGAAAAGTAATAAATCCTAACACTTTTTAAACACCTTCTATGTACTCAGCCCCATGCCAAGCTCTTTATGTTCATTAGCTCACAACCCAACCCCCAGAGGTCAATAATATGAACAACCTTGTTTCTGAATTAGGAAACTGAGGCAAAGCAAGGTTTAACTAACTTGCGCAATATCACACGGCTAGCAAGTAACGAAGCCTAAGGTCGACTGGCTCTAGAGCCCATCATCATGACCATCATGTCCATGACTCTGCCTTGCAGAGGCAGCAGGCATCAGGGAGTAAAAACAAGAGACGGCAAGAGGCCTGCTCATGTTCAAGGCCCTATTCCAGCTGTTCCAGGCTACATATGGATCCAGTCTGCCCTGCGTGAGTAGAGGAGGACGTGTGTGTAACTGACAAATGGTTGACTCTCAATGCGAGTTTCTACCATGAAGAACCAGAAAATTCCTGACGATAGTATCTTCTCAGCATGTAGCATGGTGTCCACCACCTTTTTACTCTAGATCTGACTTTTTTCCCGCTCAACTGAACAACCAATGTGAGATTCCAAGTCCACGTGAAATTATATTTTTAAAACCCACCAATATTTTTTGTTCCTTTTGAGAACATTTGCCCTTTAATTTGCATTTGAAATCAGTTTCTTTAAATATTTTAGGTACAAATTCTGAATAGTGGAGACAGAGTAGAGGCTGCAGGCACTCAGTGTGGGCTCCCAACCCTTCCCCTATCCCCACCCTCCAGGCCTCGCTTCTCCACTCAAGATCCAGGTGGGCACACGCAGTAAGTCACTGGTTCCTGGTGTCCGGGGTTAGCAGCCTCGGGCCTGGATGCACTTGGATACAAAGCAATGAAGCCCAGCAGCTTCCTGACAAGATGTGTGTATTTAAACTTTCTCCAAGCAATTCAGTGATTGTGCCCAGACCTGACGGGCAACACCAGCTGGGGCAACACTGCCCGTTCTCCCTACTTTGTGGTAGCATCTTGGGGCTGCTTTCCACCACAGTCCGTCCTCCCCAAGAAGTCAAGACTTCTCTACGTAACATACAAGATCCTTTAGGGTCTAGCACCTGCTTCATTTCTCACCCTTACCTGTTTCCCATGGTGATCTGCAACTAGGAAGAGAAACTATGCTCTCGTGTGCTCTCCCAACCCCACCCCCCTTCTATCTAAGCTCACCCCGGCTGCTCACAAGTAGTTTTCAGGATTGCTGTCTGCTTTTGGCTCCTGCTACTACTCCCTTCTCCAGAGACAGAATGAGGAAGATAAAAGTTCAAGACCTTCTTGAAGTTCAAGACCCAAAAAAGGACTGCTCACCCGGCTAACTCCCAAACACTGTGTTGGCTACCTGAGATTTTGCTACCTAATTAAGGTAACATATGAGAAACTGCCTGCACGGTGCCTAAAACATAGCAGTGGCTTAGCATGTGATAGTATCCATCCTTTTTTCCTCTTTTCATCTCCTGGGGTCCCTATTTTTAAAGCGCTATTGTCCTGATCCTGCCCCATGTGAAAGCAACTCAGAGCAGAGCCGCCCCTCCCCGCTTCATCTGCCCTGTGGCAGATCTGAGAACTATCAGGCCTCCTGGCCAAATCCTGCTATCTGACAAGCAGGATGAAAATGTTTTATTTTATTTTACTTTCTTTTTTCAGTGTTCCAAGATTCATTGTTTATGCACCACACCCAGTGCTCCAGGCAATACATGGCCTCCTTAGTACCCACCACCAGGCTCACCCAAGCCCCACCCTCCTCGCCTCCAAAACCCTCAGTTTGTTTCCCAGAGTCCACAGTCTCTCATGGTTCTTCTCCCCCTCCGATTTCCCCCAACTCCCTTCTCTTCTCCATCTCTCAATGTCCTCAGTGTTATCCCTTATGCTCCACAAGTAAGTGAAACCATATGATAATTGACTCTCTCTACTTGACTTGTTTCACTCAGCATCATCTCCTCCAGTCCTGTCCATGTTAATACAAAAGCTGGGTATTCATTTTTTCTAATGGAGGCATAATATTCCATTGTATATATGGACCACATCTTCTTTATCCATTCATCTGTTGAAGGGCATCTCAGCTCTTTCAACAGTTTGGCAACTGTGGCCATTGATGCTATGAACATTGGGGTACAGATGGAAAAAGGGTACAAATCTTAATGCTTTAGGTCAATGTGGGTGCTACTCTGGGGTCTGGGTCTGTGGCTGCAGGGGGGTATCAGAGAGGCTGGCTGGGGAGAGGGAAGAGCTTCAGGGGCCAACACCCCAGCAGACTCCTTTGGGCCTGCCCACGCAGCACCTCTCCCTGACCCAAGAGTCACTATAAAAAGAACAAGCTCAAAGCAAGCTGTTCTGGAAGTACCGTTTCATCTTCAGAGCAGTTCTATTTGTGTCAGCTGAAGAAAGAGGGCTGGAGCATCCCATTCTGGTACAATTGGAACAATTACCCCTTAAATGTGATAATTACAGTTTGATCATTTTGTAGGCAAAAGCGAGATTGGTTCCAAGATTTTCTCCTCCTTGTTGGAACTTTCTGTAAAGAAACTGCTTATGTTTGAGGACCGCCGGCTTCAGATTTCAGATCCAGATGGGAATGCGCCTTCCTCTCCAAAAGAACATAACTTCTGATGTTTATCTTTTGTACTGTGCTGCTGTAGTGAGGAGTGAGCTAAGGCAAGTGTCTGGGTAATTTAAACCAGAAGGGCTGAACCATTTGCATGTGCCCATCAACTTAAGACTTGCCATCTTATCAGAAATCATACCGACATCTTGACATCCATTTGACCAAGGTGGCAACATAAATGGTGCTTGGGTCAAGGCCTTGAATCCAGAAAACACCTATATTCAGACAACATTTTTGTGTATGTAAACTGCCTAACAGGCCTGCCCATTCTGGACATCAGAATCTGCTCTGCATGATTCAGGGTTTGGAACCTTAATAGTGGCCACAAAAAGTTGAGAATAAACAAACCTAACCCATCAAATAAAACATATAGAAATTACTATGCAAATTTTTAAAACATAAGTAAAACCAGTTATAACCACCACACTGGGACAGGAAGGCATCTTCAGGAACAGTGAAACCATCTGAACCTTAGCCAGGTAGATCTAAAGAAGTATTTCCTCCCTCTTCCTGTCCAGCAGTTCCTCATTTGTTGTCCTGATTCTGCATTACTGTCCTTTCCTAGGGCCACACAGCCCACGTTCCACACATACCTGCCTTCAATGGTCGCCTGTTAGTGTTGAGGTTTTGAGAATTCTCAGTCTCTCTTTCTGTAGTAGTTCCAAGTTCAGGCCTCAGGTTCTGATAGAATCGCTGTAACAATATTTTTATGGTTCATTTATGGCCGTAATTCCTAAGATGACAATGCAAATATACATAAAATGCTCACATGTAAAGAGATTCGCAATCCTGCTGGGCTTTCTGCAGCTTCCTGGAGCTGGGCAGTGTCACAAGCATCCCTTGGGGCTGAGAGGAAGGGGCACCACCTCCAGGAGAGGTGCCGTCTTGAGGAGAGCTCCCACCCCCGCTGAGGCATTGTACCTCAGGCTACTTTTCACCCCTCACCTCACACACATCCCTTCTTGCCCATAGCTCTTTGGAGGAATGGAGTTTCTTCGCCACATCTCATCTTTTCATATCTAGCCACCCTGGTTCTGTTAATCTGTAGAAGATTCCCCTTTTCATCTCTGGGTCTTCCAAAAGTACATGTCTATCTATTTTACAACGAATTCCCCATCAAAAATAAATGGGTTTTTCCTCCAAAAGTTGAACAGAATTGCCATATGACCCTGCAATTCCGCTCCGAGGTATATGCCAAAGGATTGAAAATAGATACTCAAGCACGTGTGCACACATGATCCTAGCAGCACTCTTCACAATAGTCACGAAGTAAAAACAGCCTGAATGTCCATCGGTGGATGAATAGATAATTGTGGTATGTACGTCCAAAAAATGTCATCCAGCCATAAAAAAGAATGATGTACTGATCTGCTACAGCATGGACGAGCCTCTGAAACATTAGGCTAAATGAAAGAAGCCAAACACAAAAGGCTGCATGTTGTAAAATGCAATTGATTTTATAGGAAAAACCCAAAACAGATGAAGCCACAGAGACAAAAAGCAGACTGGCTGTAGCTAAGGGCTGGGAGAGCAGGCAGTGAGGAGAGCCTGCTTACTGCATCAACGGTTTACACTGCAGAGATGGAAACATTTTGGAACAAGATAGAGGTAGTGGTCGTAAAATAATGCAAATGTAATAAATGCTACTGTTTACTTTAAAATGCTTAATTTTAGGGCAATCCTCTCAGGTCTCCTCCCTCCTCCAGAGCTTTGTACTATCACTCAAAACGCTCAATAAACCTTGCTTTGCTGCCCACCAAACAAAGAAATAAAAATTAAAATAAAATGCTTGATTTTATGTTATGTGAATCTCACCTCAAAAATATATTTTTTTAAAGGAAAGAGGCTAAGTGACAGAAGAAGGAGCCACCAATCAAAGAAAGACCTTCTTGATGAGAAGAGCTGGAAACAGAGTAAGGATGATGGGGTAAAATTAATCAGGGGCCCCCAGAGTCTCCCCATGGTGGCATAGATCAGCTCTGTGCAAAGGCTCTGTACAATCCAGGGCTCCTCTTGGCAGGGGGAGGGGAGGAGCAGCAGGTGAAGACCTGAACTCCAGTCTGGAGGGCTCCCCAACTCTGTGGCCGGCTCCTCTCCTTTGGGTCTCTGCCTCCCCCAGCTGTAAACCCAGAAAACTACCTCCTGGGGGTGTTGTGAGGCTTTAAGCCAACAGTAAATAGGAAGGTACTCATGGCCCACCACAAAATGTAAGTAAAACTCACCTTTTGGTTCAGGGTTCAACTTACTTACTTACTCCTCATGTGCCCTTGAACTAGTCACTGAACCTCGCTGAAACTTGCAGGATTGTTGTGAGGCCTGGCAGTAATATATGCCAAGTGCCTTGAACCCATTACCTGCTCAGGCAACTGAAGCTATTATTAAATGGACAGGAACCATTCCTGCTGGGAAGGGAAGGAATAAGAGAAAGTGGACACAGTGGGTGTTGGGGGTGGAGGTGAGTGTCATGGGAAACGTCGTGACTGGTGCAGGATCTTGATGTACTACAAACG
The DNA here is from genome assembly GCF_010015895.1 of Lontra canadensis. Classification (NCBI taxonomy): domain Eukaryota; kingdom Metazoa; phylum Chordata; class Mammalia; order Carnivora; family Mustelidae; genus Lontra; species Lontra canadensis. The sequence goes on from NW_022631001.1 coordinate 16,217,429, forward strand.
GCACTCGTGCGGCCCCTTCCCTTTCCTGCATCTGTGGCAGACATGGCCAGTCCACAGTGGGCACTCTTCCCTACCACACCAGGATGTGGCCTCAGACCACTCAACGCTCTGTTCCGAGCAGTCAGTCCAAGAGAGTCGTCATGAAGATGAAACCTAGTTGCCACCCTTGTATGAGAGATTTTGTTTTCTTGAACAAATGGAAAAGGATGCAGAATAGCCTCCTGGAGGAGGAGAGGCCACGTGTCCCTAACAGCAGCCATGATTTCACAGTTTGTGCCCCATGTGCCATGAACAGCAGCGGTGGAGGGGTGAGTGACAGTGTGACTTCTCTGTACCGCGAGCAGTACGTTCAGTTCTAAGCTCGACCCCTTACTTGCTCTGTGACGTGGGACACAGGTCACCTCAGCCTTCTGAACCTCAGTTTTCCCGTCTGTGAAATAGGAGCAACACTGCCTCACTCATGGTGTTGCTGAGGAGCTCAAATGTACTGATGTAGAGGAATGAGCGAGCTTCCATGAAGAGATGAAGAAAGTTCCACGTATCAGGAGTTCCTTCCCTTGATGTAAGGGACTTTTCTCCTTGGTACCTTTCTCCTTTTTTTTTTTTTTTTTTTTAAGATTTACTTATTTGAGAGAGAGAGAGACTGAGAGAGTACAGGATGGGGAGAGGCAGAGGGAGAGAGAGAAGCAGTCTCCCTGCTGAGCTGGGAGCCAGATGCAGGACTCCATCCCAGGACCCTGAGATCATGACCTGAGCCGAGGGCAGGTGCCTCACCATCTGAGCCACCCAGATGCCCCAGCACCTTTCTCCTTCATCATAGTATTGATCTAGTTAGACTGATAGCAATCAGAGGGCAGCACTTGCTCTTATGTCTGGATCCTTATGGCTTAGCAAAGTGCCTGACATCATAAATAGTACTCCATAAGGATTAATTGAAAGAATAAATGAATAACCAGTGAGAGACACTGTCAGGCATGATGTCACATTGCAAAATACAGTAATGTTTTAACAATTCTTTTGTTCTCTTTTTCTTTCCTTTTAATCTTTTTCTTGATTTACTATAATCAGGAAACTTGTCATTGGTTGTCATTGCCAGCTCCTTAGTATAATCAGGAAAAGAAGGTCTCAGAGCCGTGTGGGTAGGGGGTTTGTAGTCACTTTCAAGCCATGAGAAATGTAATATTAACATGAACTAGCACAGGGGCCCCAGGGTGGCTCAGTCAATTAAGTGTCATGATCAAGCCCAAGTAAGCTCTGAGTTCAATGAAGAGTTTGCTTAAGTTTCTCTCTCCCTCTGCCCTTCCCTGTGCTCTCTCTCAAATAAATTAATAAATCTTTTTTTAAAAAAACATAAACTAGCACAAAACTTTTGTGACAATGGGCTCCTCTGACTCATTATACAAAAACTACAAAATCAGTTGTAGAAACAAGGGCAAAAGATGGTCTTCTATCCTGTCCACATACTCCCTCTGGTGTCAAAAATTCAAAGTAAACTAAGCAAGGAAGAGGATCCCATTGGGTCGCATCAGTCTCCCAAAGCCTCACTCACGTGCTCTAAAAAATACATTAGGGCTCCTTCATATCACCTATTCCTAGAGAAAAGGACCAATATGGAGAGCAGTCCAGGCTGCATCTTCTCTCCTTGAAGTCAGCAGAGCCGCATTCACCATCTCTTGCAATTATGCCCAACCTGGGTTCCCAGACTTCTGAGCCTCAGAAGGAAAACTATCGGGGTCTTCATGAGGAACCTGGAATTTCACAATGCCCAAGCAAATTGTAGCATCACTGAAGATGAAATTGAAAACCACCAAAAAAACCAAAAACAAAAACAAAAAACTGGCAAGTGCTTCGTCCTTCAGGATGTTACCAGTTTTGGTATTGGATCAACACTGCGTATCTCCTACTCACTAAATGCTAATTATCTGGGTCTTAAAATAATCAAAAATAGGAAAATACGTAATGGCTTCGTATATGTGGTTGGTAAAGAGTGTAAGATATTTTTAAATTGGGGGCTCATAAGAGCAAAAACACAATAAAAGTGTCCCTTCACAATGAAGAAGATAGGACCCACTTCCCTGCTAAGTTACTGGTCTCAGGTGTGGCTAAATCAAGCTGCTTTCAGAGAGAGAGCACTTCTCATGGCCAGGTCACCTCATCAGACACTGGAAGGAGCAATGATTCATAAGCCTGACCCAGCAAATGGTGAAGACTGTTTCCTGGAAAGGTACTCAAACTAACTTTTATCAGTTTGGGCTAAAAAACATTCAAAATCTCCTGAGAGTCTATTGTACAAGCCCAATTCCTTAGTCTTTTTCTTCTTATTTTCAGTTTTATCTCCCCCAATTCTGCCCGATCTTCCAAATGACTCCGATGCCCCAGTCTATCAGGTCACCTCACCAAACGATGACTATATTTCAAACATTTATTGATCCATTCAAAACATCTTTCCTGAAGGCTCATTAGGGGTGAGACGATATGCCAGGTGTTGGAGAAAACAGTGACAGATGTGTCTCTACCATCATGGATACAAGCAAGAACTACAAGGGCAAGAGCTAGGACATGGGTCACTACAGAAGTTCCGTGAAAGAGAATGATTAGCCCTGCTTTGGTCACCTGACTAATCAATACTTTATTTCTGTTGTGGAGTTTTACAGTAATGTAAATAATAACCAATAAGTGTGGATATACAAAAAGGTACACTTTTTTCCATAATTATTACTTAAGGTAATTAAAAATATCTTGGTCCCACTTACTGGTCTATATCTACCAGTAGTCTGTGAGCTCTTCCAGAACAGTGATCATCATGTCATTTGACAGAATTACAATCATATGGGATATACATACACGTATATATATCATTAATATATGTGTGTATATGTAAAGAATTTTTTAAAATAATTTTATCATGTTAATGATTATATAATATTCCATGATTGTATAATATTCCCATTTGAATAATAATTCCAACTATATGATTGTATAGTATTCCAATTGGGGGCATTTGTGCAAGTTGCTGAATCACATTGAGTATTTAGATTATTTTTAAATTTTACTATTATAAATAAAATTCCATAGGTTATAATTTTTAAAAATATTTGTTATAGCTATGATTACTTTTGATTTTTGGGTAGGTTTTTTAAGTGAACCTCTGGCTATTCACTTTTTATAATTTCATATATATTATTAAATTACTTTCCGAATGTATTGTACTAACTTACACTCCTGCCAGCAGTGTGGATGACCCTATCTAATTGCGTATTTGCTGGCATCGATAACTTTTTTTAACTTTAATAGGTAAAACTGGTATATACTTATGTTTGCTTTTTTCATTTTCCTGGTGAATTTAAGCTTTTCCTTTTTTTTCTTCAATTTTTTAATAGCCGTCTCCATAAATTGCCTGTTAAAACCCTTGCTGACAGGAATCAAGTGTTGTTCCTTTAACGGGCCTCAGTGCTTAGTATGGCGCTCGTTAAGCAGCTGATATTTACAAAGCTTTGAAAACAAGTAGGAAAATCCAGGGGTAACTGTTTACATCCTTGTGAGAATAATTAAACCACTAAAACCTAACTATTGGGACCACTTTAGAATTTACAAAGAATATATTAGCATATTTGAACCCCACAACTTGTTGTTATTTTCAGGATTTTTACTTTGTGGAACAAAGACTGAAGTAACAGGTCTCAAAGGGCTTAAGTGGTGAAAGTCAGGTCCACTCTGGAAACAGAAATGGTTTCCCTCCAGACGGGACTAAACCAACTGAAGTTCGTCCTCCTATACACAAGAGGGCGAAGCAGTAGGCCATGAAGCAACAGGAATGAAGGCCTCGTTCGACTACATATCCCAGGTTTCTGCGCGATCTCCCGGAATGCTCAGCGGACGAGGATTTCAAGTCCCAGCTTGCCCGGCGGTAGGATGTGACTGCCTCTCCGGTAATGGCCGCTGGCTTTCCCGGGGAACCTCTGCTGTTGAGCTGTATCTCATTGCTAGGAAACGGTCATTGGAAGGTCTCAAACACGGTCCCCCTTTCTTAGGGCGGTGACGTCGTGCGCTGGTTGGGAAGGGACGGTGCGAGGAGCGGAGCCGCTGTGAACCATGCTCGTGAGCTGTGGGTCCATCTGTGAAGAGGCCCATCTCTGTGGGACCGCGACTGGAGGCTCCGCTGGTGGTGGCTTGTGGGTCAGACGAAAAACTACACTTCCCAGCATCCTCGCGGTGCCAGAACTACCTTGCCCGAAAGCCTGGGCGTGATTCAGCACCTCCCCCCCATCCCTTTCGCCTCCTCCGGTCAGCCGAAAACCGGAAATGTGGAGTCGCTGTGTTCGGCGGCTCCTGTGTTCTGAGGGCAATGAGGGCCGTCGGTTTTCGAGTCTTGGCGGGGTTTTTTCGCCGGCCGTGCGGAGAGGTGAGACGAGGCAGCTTGTCACCGATGCCTGAGTATTCTGTGGGGAGACAGCCAGTGGTTCTTGCCTGCTCGGGAGCACCGTAGGCCACGGTGCCACGCCCCTCCCAACCCCTCCCGGTGCGGGCGACCCCGCCGCAGGGTCTCCCCGGGTTGCGCTGGGGCGGGAAGGGCGAGGGACCTCGTAGGGCACCGTCTTCTCCTGAGAGCGGGCGTCTGAGAGCCTGGGGTTCCCACCTGGCTCCGCCACTAGAGTTCTTCCCTACCCCGCCCCTGGCTTCTTCCTCGGGCTCTGTTTTCTTCTTACGGTCTAACGAGGCTGTCAGTCGCCGCCCTCTGGGAGATCAGTCAAGAGCAATCTGTTCGAGAGTTCTGGTTTCTTTCGTGGCCTCTTCAAACTTAGGCTGTGGTTTTTGGGTGCTGTCTAAAGCTCCCGTGTTTGGTAGACCACAGCATACACTTCAGGTCAGGCCAGCTCTATTTTCGCTGTAATTTCTAGCACTCTGCAGTCACAGAGTAGCCATTCAAAGCCAAACAAAACGCGAATGCTGGAACCTGCAAGTGTTGAATTTGTTGGCACCCTTGTTAGCATTGTGTCCTGAAGGACGTCAGACTTTATGCTGAAAGATGATTCCAGAATCTCCCCCTCACATTTTTAAAAACTCTGTAAGGTTGTCTACAGAACAGGCGCTTCGTACTAACCTTAGCATTCTCTGTTCACCGTCTTAAATCTTTAGTGCCAGGGGAAATGAGCCACCCAGTGCCCACTGTACTTTGTGGATTCTGCCAGTTGCTCCACTTTCACAGTAAGATTGCAGTTGTTGATTCCCCCATCTGTAAGGCTGCTGTTGAACTCCCAGTGTCTGTCGCCAGGTATTTGCTTACATATTTAGGTCTTGAGTTTACTTACGCATGATGATGGACTTTTGAAAAAGGAGATAGCATTTTTTGAACCTTGGGAAATCATCCCATTCTCAATCTTACTTTGTAAATTTTGAGAGATAGTGTGTTTTCATTTTGAATATGTAAACAAAGAATATTGAACAGTTGCGGAGAATGAACTTTTGAAGTACTAGAAAATACTTAATAAGTAAGCAGTGATGTGTTTTAACATTTGTTGAGTTGCCCTACTTAAAACTTTCTTGGAGAAATCTTAAGTGGCCCGTTATACCTAATAGGATTTGTGTCCATCATTAGTGAACAAATATTAATTGAATACTTAACTGCGTAGTTTAAACTTGACTAATAATGTCAGTAATGAAGGAATTTAAAAACCTTGACCTCGACCTATGGAAGGATCTCAGTTATTTAGTTCAATATCCTTTTTAAAGATAAATAATAGAAGACATGGGAAGGTGATGCAGTTTGTCTAAGTTTTAATAGTGCTGGATTCCTAGTTCATTACTGGTTCCCAATACTTTGTAAAACTACATAGTTTTAAGCTCCACTGCAGAACTAGGGAGTTGGTCGTGAAGGGTGGAGCCCAGGGATATCTGTGTTACTTAATTCTGGTAATTCTGATGTAGCTAGCAAAGTGCCTGCCAACAGACCAGCATATAGAAATGTATATTAATAACCAGCTATGTCACTAAAGTATTGTTTCTCTGAAGTTAGCAGAAGCTGATATAAAACTTGTAGCTTAGATTTAATGAGGCAGGATTTTACGTGTGTTAATGGAAAGTAAAATCTGGCCTTTCCTGGTAAAGAGGCAGCTTGGTTCAAGGTAGGCCAGAGTGCTAATCCAAGATACACAGTTTAACAGCTTTGTGATGCTGGTTAAGTCTTTAAACAGAGTTTGTTTCTTACTTTAAGAGAACTACAAGATAGATATGAAAGGAAGGGTTTGGGGTTTTGTACAATCGTATAAGTTCTGGGAACTTTTAAGGTATCAAGGACCTGTTACCCCATCCTGAGCTAAGAACGGTGATTCTGGCTACTTCCTCTTCTCTACTTATTAATATGCTTGCAAAGACTTATTCTTAAAAGTGCTTTGGGAGGCAGGGGGAGTGCTTATGAGTTGAAGTACTTGTGAAGCCCTGCTGTGGTATCAAAGCTTTTCCATTTCCTTATTCCCTCCGAAGAGTGCTCTCTAAAGTCCTACTGCAAGGGAGGGTGTCAGCACCTAGTTCTTAGGGTGATGAGGACTTAGCCAAAGATTACATAACTATTTGAGTACACCTAAGGAATGAATGTTCCACAGATCCTTCTCTATTTCTCCTCAGCCCCATAGTAAATAGAGCCCAAGGTAGAAATAGCAAAGGCAGCTCATGCCTTTGTGAATTTTGCTCATCCTGTTCCTCCTGCCTGGCTAGCCCCTCTTTAAGGTTTACTTGTAAGGTTTACTGTAACCCCTCTTTAAGGTTTACTGTCTATCTTTTATAACTAGCCATTTTTTTTAAATTTTAAATTCAGTTAACATATGGTGTTCTGTTAGTTCACAGTAGAGTTCAGTGATTCATCAGTTGCATATAACACCCAGTGCTCATTGTGTCATGTGTCCTCCTTAATGCCCACCACCCAGTTACCCAATCCCCCCAACTTCCTCCCATCCCGCAACCCTCAGTTTGTTTCCTGTAGTTAAGAGTCTCTTACGGTTTGTCTTCCTCTCTCATTTTGTCTTATTTTACATTTTTCCTTCCCTTCCCGTATCATTCTGTTTTGTTTCTTAAATTCCATACGAGTGAAATCATATGATAATTGCCTTTCTCTGATAGACTTGACTTAGCATAATATCCTCTAGTTCCATCCACATTGCTGCAGATGGTAAGATTTCATCCAGATAGCCATTTTTTAACCCTTTATTCTCATCGAGGATCAAATGTCTCTCCTCTCTATTCCGTTATGGATATATTTTGATAGCACATGATTTAAAACCATGGCCTTGATCTTCATTGTATCCACAACACCTAATACAGTTTCTGTTAATCAGCTAATGTCTGCTGAGCACGAAGAGTTGTATTAGGTGTTGGGGATTCCATGATGAGCAACAACAGGTGTGGTTCCTGCTGATAGGGACCTTGTAATCTAATGTGGTGGTAGTCAAGAGTTTTTCTACAATGAGCATTGTAGGCATTACGTAGGCATTGTGGACCATACAGTCACTTAATACTCTTCTTGTATTGGTAGCATGAAAGCACCCATAGGTGTGAAAAGGACTGGCTGTTTCTTTTTTATCGTTTGAACTTAGAGTTTATAGTTAGATAATTCTCATCTTTTTCATTCATAAGTGAATGAGCATGGTTGTGTTGCAGTAAAGCTGTTTAGAAAAATAGGAGGTGGTGGCCTGCAGGCTGTGGTTTGCTAACCTGATCCCTGGCCTAGTGGGAAAAGTAAACAGTTAATAATCATACAAATGTGTAAATTTTGAGGTATGGCAAAGTAACGTTCTAGGATCCTGTGAAAAACCTGATTAAGAAAACACCTGGCCGTAAAGAGTCTGGGCAGGCTTTCTGGTGGAAGAGACATTTGAACTGAACACTGAAGGATAAATATGAGCAGGCAGAGAAAAGGAGAACATTCTTAAATTATTAAGGGAATTAAAGAATTAAGAGTCCTTGAGAGCAGAGGGCCAAATTGCACACAGTTGGACATGAGATTGCAGCTATACCCTGCAGAGATTTGCAGCAGTGTTAGGTATTTATTTGGTCTTTTTCCCGTATCAGTGGGAAGCTTCCCTTCATGGAAGAAAGAAATTGTGCAGTCATCTACCTAGCTCTGAGACCATAAGATCTCAGGCAGTTACTTAGCATTTCTGAACCTGTTTTTCTCGTCCATAACATGAGAATTTTAAGGATAAATAATAGGCGTGAAAGCAGTATCATGCCATTCATTCATGTACATATGTGTGTGTGTGTGTGTGTGTGTGTGTGTGTGTGTGTGTATAATCTCCCCTTCCCCGCAGTAAACCCCAAATGAAATACTAAACGTCTAATCAAGGATGGGTAACTATGGGTACTAATCATTCCTAATACAATTGCTATTAGAAATATTACTGAAATCTGCCCCTCTTTTTCCCTCATTTTTTTCTTTTCTCTTCCTCAGATCTAATGTTGATGCACAGAGGGACATTGCTTAACTCTTCTAGATGGCACTCAGAGCCAGAAAGGTTGCTGACCACTGTACTAATGTGTATGTCCATGTGTGCAAAATTGATCCACCTTTACATCTGATTCCTTTTTTATCTGAGTATTTGAATGAATATAAATATAAAGAACTGGCCATTACTTTTTTGTCATTGAATTTAGAGTTTATATTTAAATACTATTTTTAAATATCTCTTTCCTGCCTACTAGTCCACAAAGTCAGCAAAGACATCAGTTATGTCTGGTTTTGCACATCATGCCCTGTGCCTGGCATTCAGGTGAAAAAATACATAGGAAAGAATGACATTTTCCCTACATCACCTAGCAGAAAAGTAATACCTGAGGTTGCAGCTATGTCTTTTAAGTACTTAGATAAATAAAGTGATTTAGGATAAAAAAGAGACAGCATAGGGTGACAGAAAGAGCATGAGCTTTGGACTCAGAAGATTTGAGTCTTAATTCTGATTCTGCCCATGACTCTAGGTAAAATTCTTCACCTTTTCTAGGTCCAGTTTTCTTTTGTAAAACTGTAGGTAATACCACCTTGCATTCATAATATATAAAATATCTGGTATATGGACTGCCTGGGTGGCTCAATCTGTTTTAAGCATCTGTCTTCAGCTCAAGTCATGATTCTAGGGTCCTGGGATTAAGCCCTGTGTCAGGTTCCCTCTCGCTCGTTCTCTCAAATAACTTTCTCAAATAAATCTCCTTAAAAAAAAAAAATCTAGTATAGTACCTACTATTCAATTAATAGTTACACTAATTAGCTGTTATTTAATACATAATAATAGTAATGAAGTTATATGTACACAAAGTTCTGAAGAATACCTTTCAATGAAATTCATCAGTAATATGTGGAAAAGGACCATACTCTGTCTAGGTTAAAAATTGGGAATTTATTGAAATGGGACAATTTATCGCAAAAATGAGAAATTTGCTAGGGCCTTTGTGTTGATAGTAGTATATACCCTAGGATTTAAAATCAAATTCATCAGTTGATTCAGCAGTAAAATATTGTGACCCAGTTATCTGCCAAGCACCGTTCTAGGTACTGAAGGTACAGTGATGAAAAACTCAAAAGTTTCATGGAACTTACATTCTGCTTCAGAGGAACAAACCAGACCGTTTCAGATTAGAGCTGAGAACTGTGATGGAAATAAAATGGGTATGTAAGAGAGTGGGCATTCAAAAAGCTACTTTATATGGTGATGTAGGTATAAATAATTACTGTAGCTCTATAAAAGACTTCTTGGCCCCTAGGAGAGTTGGGTGGTTTCTACTCTTCCAGTAATGAGAGACTTGGCAGTAATATCCAAAGCTTGCCATTTTTTTTTTTTTTTTTTTTTAAGATTTTATTTGACAGAGAGAGAGACAGCTACAGAGGAAACACAAGCAGGGGGTAGTCAGAGAGGGAGAACCAGGCTTCTCACAGGGCAAGGAGCCCACTTGAGGCTCAGTCCCAGGGCCGTGGGATCACAGCTTAATGACTGAGCCACCCAGGCGCCCCTAAAGCTTTTGATGTATATTACGTTACAACTTTCGACTGACTCCTAACAAAATATATCTGAATACTAAAAGGAGGAAAGGAAATATTTTTGCAGTGGTCGCCATTAGAAACTTTTCAGATTGAAAGAGAGGGCCACTCAGAAGACTCCGTTTTCTTCCTTGAAATTATAGGATTCCTAGGAGCTGGAACTGTGTGCTAAATAGAAGAAATGCCTTAGAAACTAAAATGTCATGCTTGTGTTGGTTACTACAAGGAAGAAACCTGTCTTCTTTTTCAGATTTCTTCACCACCACAACCAAGGAAGGATATGATATGAGGCGAGTGGGCATAACTCCTTTAGAACAAAGGAAATTAACTTTTGATACCCATGCACTGGTTCAGGATTTGGAAACTCATGGTAAGAAACGGGTACCTCTTGAAAGAATGTTAACAGTCACAGTAAATTACCTAGTGAAGACAGTATCATTATTATGAACAATTAAGAGTAATTTTAAATACAAGCGCCATCCATACAGTGGAATATTCTACAGTCAAAAAAAATAGTGTTGAGGAATATTTACTGATAGGAGAAATACTCAGATTAAGTGGGGGAAAAACATAAAATTACATGTGTAGTATGATTTCAATTATGTAGAAAAGAAAAACTAGTTTCTAGGCTGATACTAAAGTTCTCATGGAAGTGCAAGGACTTTTTAAGAATAGCAAAAAAGAAGACAAAGAAAAGATTACCAGATACCGAAACAGTAATTTAAATTATGTGATAGTACAGGAATAGAATTAATAGAATGGCATTCAGATACATGTAGACATTTTTAGCAAACAATAAAGAAGGTATTACAAATTAGGGAAAGGAAGGGCTATTTAATAAATTGATAGATTACATGGCTAGCTGTTTGAAAAAACATTAGATATTCTCATTGAAAAATAATTACAGATTGATTAAAAGTCAAAAATAAAAAAGTGAGAGAAAAGCTATTAAAAATACTAGAATGTAGAATATTTTAAGACTTTGAGATTGAGGAAGCAAGACCTAAAACTCGAAAGTTAGAAATGTTAGGAACATACATGACAATGAACCTATTGCTTTAATATACGAAGAGTTCATATGAAAAAAATTACAGTAGTTTTATAGGAAAATGGGCAGAGGCCATAAATAGCTCACAGAAAATAGGCAATAAGTATATGTAAAGTTACTTGACTAAAGAAATGCAAATTTAAGGATAAATAATGCAGTGCCATTTCACTTTTTAATGCCAATTATAAAATCAAAACCACTAGCAATATCCAGTGTTGATGGAGACATGGGGAAATGGATCAGTGGGAATTAAAATTATAGAGTGCTATTGGAGAATAACCTAATCTGAAATTTTTAACTGTAACCTTTTTTTAACAATAATTTGATGAGGAAAAATTATTCTAGCTGTTCAGGTTGATAAAGATATGCATTTTTTTAAAAAACATAAATACATATTTGCGGTTTACAGGATTTGACAAAGCACAAGCAGAAACAATTGTATCAGCATTAACCACTTTATCAAATATCAGCCTGGATGGTATCTACAAGGAGATGGTTACCCGAACTCAACAGGTAATATTTTCATTATTATCATTTCTGACAGTTTCATCAGTCTTTTTTATACTGCATCTCTGACTACCCACCCACCTCCTGAATATATCTACATCTTCCTTATACTCTACAAGGGAACCAGAGAACAAAAAGCAAAACTCTGGTGAAGTCAGTATCTAAAGAGATTGTGGAGTTAGAAGAGTCATAATAAAATTATGGTAGCACAGGAGCGCCTGGGTGGCTCAGTGGGTTAAGCCTCTGCCTTCGGCTCGGGTCACGGTCTCAGGGTCCTGGGATCGAGCCCCGCATCAGGCTCTCTGCTCAGCGGGGAGCCTGCTTCCTCCTCTCTCTCTGCCTTCCTCTGCCTACTTGTGACCTCTCTCTGTCAAATAAATAAAATCTTAAAAAAAAAATAAGAATAAAAATTATGGTAGCACAGAGAATGAGATTTTGTCAAATGTTTTGTTATGTGAGAAAATGATATATTTGAACTATATGAAGTGGTGATGGTAGATTGTGAAGTAACTTTTTCCCCATAGAAAACCTACCACAGTACAAAAGCCAATTAAAAGATAAAAACATTTTACTGTAGTCATGTGTGTTCTGGTTAATCTTCACAAACTTAAAAAGCTGAAAGGGACATAAACATGGCTGGGAACAACTTCATTAATATGCTTTAATTTGGATACATAAATCCTTAAGGTCAAATAATGCTGTTTACTAAGAACTTAGGATGAGAGAAGCACAGAGCTGTGGATTTCTCATGTATTATTTTATGTAATTCCTCTGACAGTCTTGAGCAGTAGGTAGAATTATTCTACTTTGCCACTGAAGAGTGAATCACGTTGAGTCATTTTTGAGAGCTGTCACTGGTGCTATGGAGAAAAAGCAATAATTTTATATAAAGCATAGAATAAGCTGAGCTTAACTGTAGAATAATTCATAAAATTCATAATAATTCATGAATTCACTGTATTTAAGAATTTGTTTTCTTCCTATAATTTTATATTTATATAAAAGATATATATTTTATATATATTCCCCCCCCCTTTGGAGTTGACAGATGTTTTTACTTAGGAATTAAGATTTGTCTTCCTTTTTTATTCCTCCTTTCCCAAGTGATGTACTGTTAAAAGTATGGTTTACAATTTGCAGAAATACTTTTTAACATTATAGAAATATGATTGATATACAATGTTGTATTAGTTTCAAGTGTTCAAAGTAGTGATTTGACAATTCTCTACATTACTGAGTGCTCACCCATGATATATGTAGTCACTATCTGTCACTATACAATGTTTTCCAATGTTTTTCCAATGAATGCTATTGACTATTCTAGGATTTATTTATTTTAAAACTGGAAGTTTATACCTCTTAATTCTCTTTACCTATTTCACCCATCACTCCACTTCCACCCCCCCCAGCAATGACTAGTTTTCTGTATTTATGAGTCTGTTTCAGCCTTTTTGTTTTTTTAGATTCTACATATAAATGAAATTATATAGTGTTTTTCTTTCTCTGACATATTTCACTTAGCATTGTGCTCTACCTCCATGTTGCTATCATTGCCAGATTTCATTCTTTTTTATGGCTGAATAATATTCTTGTGTGTGTGTGTGTGTGTGTGTATCTTTATGTATCACCACATCCTCTTTATCCATTCATCAGTTGATGGACACTTGGGCTGCTTCCGTAATAATACTGCAATAAACATAATGGCATATGTATCCCTTTGAGTAAGTATTTTTGTATTTTGGGGGTTAAATACTCAGTAGTGTGATTACTGGTTCATAGGGTAGTTCTATTTTTTATTTTTTGAGGACCCTCCATACTGTTTTCCATCATGGATGCACCAGTCTGCATTCTACCAACAGTGCCGAAATGTTCCTTTTTTCTTCACATGCGCACCAACATTTGTTGTTTCTTGTTGATTTTAGCTATTTACAACAGGTATGAGGTGATATCTCATTGTCTTTTGATTTGCATTTTCCTGATGATAAGTGATGTTGATTAGGCATCTTTTCATGTGCCTGGTGGCCATCGGCGTATCTTCCCTGGAGAAATGTCTGTCATGTCTTCTGCCTATGTCTTAATTGGATTATTTGGTTTTGGGGGGTGTTCAACTGTCTAAGTTCTTATATATTTTGCACACTAACTCTTTATTGGACATGTCATTTGCAAATATCTTCTCCCATTCAGTATGTTGTCTTTTAGTTTTGTTGACTATTTGCGGTGCAGAAGCTTTTTACTTTGATATAATCCCAATAGTTTATTTTTATTTCTATTTCCCTTGCCTTAGAAGACATATTTTTAAAATGTTGCTACTGCCAGTGTCAGAGAAGTTACTGCTTGTGCTCTCCTCTAGGACTTTATAGTTTCAGGTCTTATATTTAAGTTTTTAATCTATTTTGAGTTTGTTTTTGGTATGGTGTGAGAAAGTGGTCCATTTTCATTCTTTTGCCTGTAGCTGTCTGGTTTTCGCAGCACCCTTTGTTGAAGAGGCTGTCTTTTTCCCATTTCGTATTGTCTCCTGCTTTATTGAAGATTAATTGACCATGTAACTGTAGGTTTATTTCTGGCTTTCTGTTCTGTTTTTGTGCCACTACCATACTGCTTTGATTACTGCAGCTTTATAATATAACTTGAAATCTGGAATTGTGTACCTCCAGTTTTCTTTGGTTTTTTCAAGATTGCTTTGACAATTCAAGGTCTTTTGTCATTCCATGCAAATTTTTGGATTGTTTGTCCTACTACTGTGCAAAGTGCTATTGGATAGGGGTTGCATTAAACGTATAGATTGTTGTGGGTAGTATAGACATTTTAACAATATTTATTCTTCCAATTCATGACCATGGAATATCTCTGCGTTTCTTTTCTTTTTTTTTTTTTTTTTTTTTTTTTCCAGATTTTATTTATTTGTTTGAGAGAGAGCTGGGGAGGGAGCATGATGAGCTGGGGGAGTGGCAGAGGGAGAGGGAAAAGCAGAGTCCTTGGTGAGGAGGGACCCCAGTGCAGAACTCCATCCCAGAACCCTGGGATCATGACCTGAGCCTAGGCAGATGCTTAACCAACTGAGACACCCAGGAGCCCCATCTTTGCATTTCTGTGTGTCGTCTTGAATTTCTTTCATCAGTATTTTAGAGGTTTCAGAGTACAGGTCTTTTACTTCCTTGGTTAAGTTTATTCTTAGGTATTTTATTATATTTGGTACAACTGTAAATGGGACTATTTTCTTCATTTCTCTTTCTGCTGTTTCATTATTAGTGTATGGAAATACAACAGGTTTTTGTACATTGATTTTTGTATCCTACAACTTTACTAAATTCATTTATCAGTTTTTAGTGGTTTAGGGTTTTCTATATATATATATAGATACATATCTATATATAGTACATATAGTATATATATATGTATACTAGTACTAGTACATATAGTGTGTGTGTGTGTGTATATATATATATATGGTATGTTATCTACAAATAGTGAAAGTTTTCCTTTTTCCTTACCAATTTGCATGCCTTTTATTCCTTTTTGTTGTCTTGATTGCTGTGGCTAGGACTATATTAAATAAAAGTGGTGAGAGTAGACATCCTTGTTTTTTCTTCACCTTACAGAAAATGCTCTGTTTTTCCCCCCTGAGTATGATGTTGGCTGTGGGTTTTTCATAAAGGTCTTTATTATGTTGAGGTATGTTTCCTCTAGACCTGCTTTGTTGAAGTTTTTTATCATGAATGGGTGTTGTACTTTGTCTTTGTGCTTTGTGCTTTTTCTGTATCAAAAGGATAATATGATTTTTATGCTTTCTGTTATTGTGAGGTTATCACAATATGATTGATTGATATGAAAATACTGGACCATCCTGTATCCCAGAAATAATGGTGGTGAATGATTTTTTTAATATGTTATTGGATTCATTTTGCTAGGTTGTTGTTTTTTTTTTTTAGATTTTATTTATTTATTCAAGATCACAAGTAGGCAGAGAGAGAGGAAAGGAAGCAGGCTCCTTGCTGAGCAGAGAGCCGGATGCGGGGCTCGATCCCAGGACCCTGAGATCAAGACCCGAGCCGAAGGCAGAGGCTTTAACCCACTGAGCCACCCAGGTCCCCCGCTAGTATTTTTGTTGAGGAGTTTTGTATCTGCATTCATTAGAGATACTGGCCTGTGGTTCTCTTTGTGGTGTCTTTGCTTTTAGTATCAGGGTAGTGCTGGCCTCATAGAATGAATTTGGAAGTTTTCCTTCCTCTTTTTTATTTTTTGGAATAGTTTGAGAAGAGTAGTATTAACTCGCCTTCTAATATTTGGTAGAATTCATCTGTGAAGCCATCTGGTCCTGGACTTCTGTTCACTGGAGCCACCAGTGATTGTCTCTCTGTCAAATAAATACATTTTTTTAATCTTTTATTAATATATAATGTATTATTAGCCCCAGGAGTACAGGTCTGTGAATCGTAAGGTTTACACACTTCACAGTACTTACCATAGCACATACCCTCCCCAATGTACATAACCCAATCACAAATAAATACATTTTTTTTTCTTTAAGATTTTATTTATTTATTTGACAGAGATCACAAGTAGGCAGAGAGGCAGGCAGAGAGAATGGGGGGAAGCAGGCTCCCCGCTGAGCAGAGAGCCTGATGCGGGGCTCAATCCCAGGACCCCGGGATCATGACCTGAGCTGAACACAGAGGCTTTAACCCACTGAGCCTCCCAGGCGCCCAATAAGTACATTTTTTTAAAAATTTAAAAAAAAAAAAAAAGATGCTTAACCAGATGAGCCACCCAGGCTCCCCAGTGGTAGGTCTTTTTTTAATTCAACAGTGGGAACTGACCAAAGAAATGTAATTCTACTTATGAAAAGTTAGGGACACAGATTTTTTTTCTTAGCCCAAACTGAAGAGGTTACCACCCCTTTAGCAACTGTATTAGGAGATACAGATGAAGGCGTTATTTTTGCTGACCAATACCAGTGTAAAGGAAAAGATGTCAGATACTTATCTTCCTCATAAATTACATTTAGAGTCTCTAGCATCTTTTAGTTTTGCAGCATTGTCAGTAGTCAGGAGCACTTGGTCCCTGTCCACAGGACTCAAAGGCTATCTTCCTCTCTTATGTTACCTGTTATGATACCCTGTCACTAGGCTCTAGACTGTGACTGACATATTCTTTTGAATTGGGATCCAGGAAGACTTCTTAAACCTGCTGATGAGAGGCTTGACCATAAGACATTACAGAGAGATTTACTGTAGCTTGGTCATACCAGCATAAGACAACAGGGAATCAGCAGAAGGTTGTATACTAAAAGAATTCCAAGAAGCTTGTAAGATTTTTTTCTGAGGCTCCTGTGATGTATGTCCACAAAGTGAGTGCCTTGATCATTGGAGGTAGTGGAAAGTACACCCTAAGTGAGAAATACATTTTTTAAAGTTATGTTTTGTTTTTACTTTGAGGGCATGAGCCTTGCAGCAGGGAAAGGCTTTAACTCATCCTGAAAACACACATACAAGAACAAGAACACTGATAGCCCATACTAAGTGGCCGTAGAAGTTTGGCTGCTGGTATTCAGAAGGTCCAGAAGGAGATATGAAGCATCTGAGAACAAACAAAAACAATTTTTCCAGTGATTGTGGACCAGACAGGTCAGACCCTGCTGGTAGACTGTTCTTGTAGTTTTCCACAAGTCTTCACCCCAGTACCTATTTGTAATTTGAAGTCATCTAAATGTACTACCATGGGTGAAGGTATGCAAAAAATAGAAGATGGAATTTGTCAGGGAGCCAGGAAGAACCAAGCCTCTGTCTTAAGCTTTCCCATATGCCTGACTCTTTATTCAGTTTATAACCATTGCTTACCCATTTTAATTTTTCTGATTTAAGAGTACACTGTCACCATGTTACAAGGATGTTAGGAG
Organism: Lontra canadensis; assembly: GCF_010015895.1. NCBI lineage: Eukaryota > Metazoa > Chordata > Mammalia > Carnivora > Mustelidae > Lontra > Lontra canadensis. Next base: position 16,234,898 of record NW_022631001.1, read on the forward strand.
TGCAAAAGTCTGGCAGTGAGGTGCCATTTTTGCAGAAGCAGAATGGACATTGTCTACATGTACCACAATTTTACAAATACAGTATAAAGAAGGCTTCATATTATTTATTTGACAATGCTTTCCATGTAATTTGCTATCAAATAAGCCTGATTGGTTTAACAAATCCTTTGGAATATGCCAGGTCAAAAAGACTTCATTTAGAATTTGATTTGGAAAAGTTTGTCAAAGATATCAAAAAAGATTTTTAAAAATTACTTATTTTGGAAAGAGAGCAAGTGAGCATGCAAGCGTGGGGAGAGGGGCAGAGGGAAAGAGACTCTACAAGCAGACTCCATGCTGAGCACAGAGCTGGACGTGGGGCTGATTCCACAACCCTGACATCATGACCAGAGCAGAAATCAAGAGTCAGACACTTAACTAACTGAGCCATTCAGGTGCCCCAAAAATGTCAAAAAAGATTCTAAAACACTTGCGTGAATAAGATAACAGATCATTATGAAATTTAAGATTTAGAAGAGAAAGGAACTTTTATAGTCTTAAAAAAAAAAGACCAAAAGTCCCAAGAAAACGTTGTCCCTTTAATAGAAAGCTAAATTCTAATCTTGCACCAGCTTACTTTTCATATTGAAAGTTTTTTTTTTTTTTAATAAATTTATGTTAATCTTAAGCAGTTTGACTACACATTAAAATTCCTTTTTAATGATTCCTTTTTTGGGATGCCTGGGTGGCTTAATGGCTTAAGCCTCTGCCTCCGGATCAGGTCATGATCTCAGGGTCCTGGGATCAAGCCCTGCATAGGGCTCTCTGCTCAGCAGGGAGCCTGCTTCCCCCTCTCTCTCTGCCTGCTGCTCTGCCTACTTGTGATCTCTCTCTTTGTCAAATAAATAAATAAAATATTTTTTTAAATTCCTTTTTCATAAACCTTTTATAATTATTTTTTCTACACCCTACTTCTATCCAGTGTTTAGTAATTAATGGTTTAGTATTTTGTCATATTTGGAAATGATCTAGATATTTAATGAATTTAACGCATCATTTAACTTAAAACTTTAAGGTTTTATACTACCAAAAAGAATTGGGGAGATTCTTTAAAAAGATTATCTAAAACTTTTATTTACTTGTTCTTAACAATTATATTTAAATTACTTACAAAAACTTCATTAAATCTTAGAAAAAGTCCATTATCCGAAGCTATTATTTTTTGTATGACATCTTCTTGAGGTGGCAAACAGTCTAACAGCCTCTAAATGCTCGACTTCTGTCCAACAATTTTTGTGGCTCTTTGGCCTTCTAGATACGTGCTAGCAAGAACCTTTATTTACATAAAACAAGAAAACGTTGCACCTGAACATACTGGAAGTACTCTGACCTGGCCACAAGGCCCTGTGTATACCATCAGCAATTCATATAGAACCTTGCTGGGGTTTTCCACATGGGGAATTGTTGTCTGAAGGCCGTGGCTCCTGGAAGACCCTTCTGCTGGCTCAACTGGGCTCCAGCATAACCATCTGCTATTTCAAGCTGACCTGCCCTGTAAAGGAAAGCCAATTAGGTCAGGAGCTGAATGGAAAAACACAAAACAGAGAGAGAGCACACAGAGGTCAAAAACAAGAGGAAATTACCACAGCCCTCAGAAACATCAGGAAACACTGAACTCAAAGGGTTTGTGGGTACCCTGTCTCTGTTTCTCATTCTCCTTGAATGCTGCCAGAAGAAGTTTGCTTTGCTTTCCCTCACTGCCCACCAAATGGCTTAAGAAGCAAAAATTCAAACCAGTAATTTTTTTTTTTTTTTTAAGTAAGCTCTGTGCCCAGGGTGAGGCTTGAACTCATGACCCCAAGATTAGGAGTTACATATTCTACCAACTGAGACAGCCAGGCACTCCTCAACCAAGCAGATTTAAAGACCGACTTAGCTTTATTAAATGATTCGTAAATCGGGCAACAGCTCATTTGGCCAGTACAGTGTGGCTCTGAGGAGTTGTACAAAATGAAAGGTTTTTATAGGAGGGTAGGGCAAGAAAGTTATTAGCAAAAGAAAAAGATTGTCCCTTAGGGGAAAAGCAGAGAGTCTTATGCAGAGAGCATCATCTTTCCTTAGGGGGATGGAGTGTGCCCATGTGGCAGACTCATTGACACTGGTCCAGAAATTTCTAACCGGATTGTCTTTTCCTTCATTGTATATTTTTGCCCTTCTTTGTTATAGATTAATTTACCACATAAGCGTGGGTGGCTCAACGGGTTAAAGTTAAAGCCTCTTCCTTCGGCTCAGGTCATGATCCCAGGATCCTGGGATCGAACCCCACATCAGGCTTTCTGCTCAGTGGGGAGCCTGCTTCCCCCGACCTCCCCACCCCCGCCTCTCTGCCTACTTGTGAGCTCTCTCTGTCAAATAAATCTTTGAAATATTTCTAAAAAAAATTACCATATAAGCATGGGGTTATTTTTGGGCTTTCTACTCTCTTCTGTTGATCTGTGTGTCTGTTTTTGTGCCAGTACCAGGCTGTTTTTATCACAGTAGCTTAATAGTATATCTTGAAATCTGGAATTGTGACACCTCCAGCTTTGTTCATTCTCAAAATTGCTACCGCTATTTGAAGTTCTTTGTCATTCTGTACAGTTTTACAATTATTTTTCCAGTTCTGTGAAAGATGCAGTTGGTATTTTGATAGGAGTAGCCTCTAATTCGTAGATTGCTTTGGGTTGTATGGACATTTTAACAATATGAATCTTTCCAGTCCATGAGCCTGGGATATCTTTCCTTTCCTGTGTGTAATCCTCAAATTCTGTCCTCAACATCTTAAAGATTTCAGAGTACAGTTTTTTCACTCCTTGGTTAAGTTTAGTCCTAGGCATTTTATTCTTTTTGGTGCAATCGTAAATGGAATTGTTTATTTCTCTGCCACTTTGTTACTAGTGTATAGAAATGCACCTGATTTCTGGGTAATAATTTTCAGTCTTGCAACTCTACTGAATTCATTTACTATTCCTAGTAGGGGTTTTTTGGCAGTGTTTAGGGCTTAGGATTTTCTGGGTATAGTTTAGGATTTGGCTTTGTATAGTTTCATCTACAGAGAGTGACAGTTGTACTTCTTCTTCAGCACTTCTGTGCCTTTTCTTCTTGTTGCCCGATAGCTGTGGCTAGGGCTTCCAGTACTGTGTTGAATGGAACTGGTGAGAGTGGACATCTTCATTTTTTTCCTGATCTTAGAGGAAAAGCTCTCCATTATTCACCATTGAATATGATGTTAGCTGTGGTTTGTCATACATGGCTTTTATTATGTTGAGGTATGTTCCCTCTACACCCACTTGTTGAGAGTTTTTATCATGAGTAGATAATTTGTCAAATGCCTTTCTTTGCATCTATTAAGATGATATGGTTTTTATCCTTCCTCTTATTAATGAGATGTACCACATTGACTGATTTGTGAATACTGAGCCATCCTTGCATCCCAGGAATAAATCAAACTTAATCGTGGTAAATGATCCTCCTACTGTATTGCTGAATTCAATTTGCCAGTATTTTTTGAGAACTTTGCATCTGTGTTTATCATTGATACGGGCCTGTTTTCTTTTTTTGTAGTGTTTTTGACTGGTTTTGGTATCAGGGTAATGCTGGCCTCATAGAATGGATTTGGAAGCTTACTTTTTTTTTTCGAATATTTTTTGGAATATTTTGAGAACAGGTGTTAAACTCTTAAATGTTTGATAGAATTCACCTGTGACTCTGTCTGGTCCTGGACATTTGTTTGTTGGGGTTTTTTGATCATCAGTTCAATTTCATTACTAGTAATGGGTCTCTTCAGATTTTCTATTTATTTGTGATTCAGTTTTGACAGTTTATATATTTCTAGAAATTTATGTATTTCTTGTAGGTTGGCCATTTTGCTGGCATGTAACTTTGTAGTATTCTGTTCTGATCTTTTGTATTTCTGTGGTGTCAGTTGTTGTTTACCCTCTTTCATTTTTTTATTTGTGTCCTCCTTTTTTTCTTGATAAGTCAGACTAAAAGTTTATCACTTCTATCTTTTCAAAGAACTGGCTCTTGGTTTCATTATTCTATTTCTTTTGGGGTTTTTAGTCTCCATTTCAATTATTTCTACTCTCATCTTTATTATTTTCTTCCTTCTACTAATTTGGAGTTTATTCTGTTCTTTTTCTAGTTTCTTTACACGTAGGGTTAGATTATTTATTTGAAATTTGTGTTTCTTGAGGTAGGCTTGTTTCACTACGCATCTCCTTCTTAGAACTGCTTTCACTGTGTCCCCAAGGATTTTAAACCATTGTGTTTCATTTTCATTTGTCTCCATATATTTTTTTTATTTTCTCTTCAATTTCTTCATTGACCCATTGGTTGTTTCACAGCATGTTGTTAACCTCTGTGTATTTGTTTCTTACACTTTTATTCTTGTGATTTATTTCTAGTTTTTGTATGTTGTGGTTGGAAAAGATTACTGTGAATTGTCTTATTAAATTTAGTGAGACTTGTTTTGTGGCCTCACATGTGATCTGTTCTGGAAAATGTTATGTGTTCCCTTAAAAAGAATGGATAATCTGTTGTTTGGGGGTATGTATCTTTTAAGTCCCTCTGGGCTAATATGTTGGCTGAAAAACTACTGTTTCCTTATTTATTTTCATTCTTTATGATCTATCTGTTCTAAGTGGGGTATTAAAGTCTCCCAGGATTGTATTACTGTCACTTTCTCCCTTTATCTATTAATATTTGTTTTATGTATTAGTAGGTGCTCCAGTGTTGGGTGCATAGATATTTATAATTATTATAACCTCTTGTTAGATTGATCCCTTTATTATCATGTAATGCCCTTATTTGTCTCTTGTTACAGTCTTTATTTTAAAGTCTATTTTTATTGATTTAATTATTGCTACTCTGGTTTGCTCCCCCCCCCCCCATCAACTTGCATAGTGTATCTTTTTCTATCCCTTCACTTTAAGTCTGTATGTTTCTTTAGTACTGAAGTGAGTCTATTATAAACTGCACTTGGGTAGGTCTTTTTTTTTTTTTTTTTTTTTTGAAATCCAATCTGTCACCCTGTGTCTTTTGATTGAAACTCTTAGACCATTTCATTTAATTATTGATATATATGTTCTTTTTTGCCATTTTGTTGCTTTTGTAGTTCTTCTCCATTTCTTTCTTGGTCTCTTGCTCTCACTCCTTGTGATTGATGACTTTCTTTAGTGTTTTGCTTAGCTTTCTTTCTCTTTATTTTTTGTGTATCTCTTACAGGTTTTAGGTTTGTGGTTGCCATAAGGTTCATATATGACATCCCAAGTATTTAGCAGTCTGTATTAAGTTGATGGTTACTTAAGTTCAAACACATTCTAAAAGAAACTTTATTTTTTATCTCCTGCTTCCATATTTTATGTATATATTGTCATATTTTATATCTTTTTAGTTTGTGAGTCTGCTTAACTGGATTTTTTTTAAGATTTTATTTATTTGACAGACACAGATCACAAGTAGGCAAAGAAGCAGGCAGAGAGAGAGGAGGAAGCAGGCTCCCTGCTGGGCAGAGAGCCCAATGCTGGGCTCGATCCCAGGACTCTGGGATCATGACCTGAGCCAAAGGCAGAGGCTTTATTTAACCCACTGAGCCACCCAGGCGCCCCACGCTTAACTGATTTTTAAATATAATGGACTTTACTACTTCTATCTTTTAATCTTCAAGTATACTTTTTAAGTGTTGTACTACCTTTACTTTAACCCATGAAAGTTTTCATTTCATAATTTTCTTCTAATTATGGCCTCTTCTTTTCCCCTCAAAGAAATAATTTGTATTTTTTTTAATTTTTTATTTTTTTATAAACATATTAGCCCCAGGGGTACAGGTCTGTGAATCGCCATTTGTATTTTTTTTATAAGGCCTCTAAAGGTGATAAACTTTTTAAAATTTTGTTTTTCTGGAAAATTCATCAGTTTTGAATGATGGTGGAGTATTCAGGTTGTAGATTTTTACAACTTTAAGCACTTTGAATATATCATATTGTCCTCTTCTGGCCTGTATAGTTTCTGCAGGGAAATCAGCTGATAGTCTGAGATTTCCTTTGTATATAACTCACTGCTTCTCTCTTTCTGGTTTTTAAACCTCTCGCCTTGATCTTTGACATTTTAATTACTATTTGTGGTGTGGACTTCATTGGGCTCATCTTTAGTGCTTCTCTACACTTCTTGAACTTAGAGGTCTCCTTCCCTGGTAAGGGAGGTTTTCATCTGTCATTTCTTCAAATAACTTATCTGCCCGCACCCTTCCTTTTCGTCTTCTCGAACCCCTATAATGCAAATGTTTTTTCACTTGATGTTGTCCAGGAGATCCCTTAACGTATCTTTTTTTTTTTTTTTTTTAACTGTTCAGCTTGGGTTCTTCCCATTGCCCTCTTTTCCATATCACTAATCTGTTCTTTTCTATCCTCTTATCTGTTGATTCCCTTTAGTTCATCTTTCATTTCAGATATTGTGTTCTTCAACTCTGATGGGTTCTTTTTAAATTTTCTCTTGGTTCAAGTTCTCAGTAAGTTTATCAACCCCATTGTCCAATCCAGTGAGCATCTTTATGTCCATAATTTTGAACTATTTATCAGGCATATTTCTTATTTCCATTCTATTTAGTCCTGTTTCCAAGGTTTTGGTTTTGTTTGAAGTAGACTGTCTCCTCCTCTTGCTTTTTTTTTTTTCCTGTGAATTACATGCAACAGCTACTTTTCCAAAGTAGAGTGATACTGTGTAGTCATTGCCTGTGGAGAATGTGTGCCTGGTGACTTTAGCTGGCTTTCTGAATGTGTGGATGTCATGGGCTTGGGTCCTGGGGCACTTCATGTTAGGGCCACTTTGGTGGGATGTACAGAACCAAAGCACGTACAGGCCAGGACAGTCTCACGCCTCTCCACATAGAGTGCACCCTGGCCAGACAGCTGGTGCTATAGTAGGTATTGTCTGGAGGCATTCCCAGGGTTTTTGCCTGGTAAGACAGCTGAAGCTGAAGAGGTTTCATTCTGGGCAGCCTGGGGCTCTCCATGGAGCTAGTGCCCTGGCAGGACAACTTGCGTTTTACTGAGCATGGGCCAGGGCTTCCCAAGACCCTTCGTGCAGGTGGCATCCTGGTTGGGTGTGAGCTAATTTGGAAGGGCCTGGGATGCTCTGAACCGGGGGTGTCCCGGCAAGTTATCTGGAGGTGAAGTGGTGGGGATCTGGATTATTCTGGGGTGCCTTGCGCTTGTGTCACCTTGGTGAGTCAGCTGTTGGGAACACTGACCATGGGTGTTCTGCTGTGGTCTCTGCTGGGGCCACCTTCACGGATACTGTGTTGGTTTGGGTCAGGGGCCTGGTGCTGCTGAAGTGGTAAGCTGGCTGTGGTGTCCAGACCTGCTTGTATGTGTGCTCTCAGGGTGGACAGGGAGGACAGTGATGCTCACCAGCCCCTCACAAGCCCCTACACTGCTTGGCAGAGTTCTGGGCCAGGATCTTTTATATTCTAGTTACCCTTTGAAACCTCATTGTTTTTTCTGTATTCCAGGGCAGACAGATCTGCTCATAGTCCTTTAGTATTACCCCCCTCCACTGTGGTTCTCAGTGGGTTTGGGGTTCCCTTCATGACTAGGTTTCTTTCTCTCTCTTGCCTTTTTGTATATGATCTATCTTTTGCTGTGCAGAAGCTGTTTGGTTAGCCCTTTATTGTTCTTCAGGAGGAAATAGGTGTAATTTGTTGGAGGAGCTGAGTTCAGGGTCTTCCTATGTGGCAAACTTGGACTAGAACTTTTCATTTTGATACAGTTTTCATATGGTTTGGTTTTGTTTAGGTAGCCAAGCAACATTATACCTTGTAGCATAACAATGGATTCTTCTACATTTCATGAATACAATTCTGTGTAAGGTGATGACATTCATTATCGTTGTTACTTTAATTTTGCTTTCCAGGAAATAACAGTACAACAACTAATGTCTCATTTGGACTCCATCAGGAAAGACATGGTCATCCTAGAAAAAAGTGAATTTGCAAATCTGAGAGCAGAGAATCAGGTGATACAGGTTTTGTGTTATTACTAATAAAATAACTGATTTCACATGTATTCCACTTGGTGAGAAGTAGGACCAAATAATGATTTTATGTGGTCATAGATCAAAGTATACTACATGTTTAACTGTAATTAAGTTTCTATGTATAAGTCAGTTTCTTGAACAAAGATTAAGGGTTGTACCTTACATGTATACAAGTCCTATGGAAGGAAAAATCTTTGAGCTCTTCATTATGTAAAATTTCTCATACAGCTCAATATAATGTTCTCGGAATTTAATGGGACATTTTCCATTTTATGGATAGCACAATGATTCTGTGCTAACTTTTGTCAGTTAAAAGAAAACTTTATACTTCAGTTGGAATTTTGTTTACTAGCTTAAATATTTTTAAATTTTGAATATCAGTCATGGTTTAAAAGTAAAGAATACCTTTTTTTTTAAACTGTTCATAAGAATTTTTTGAATATGATGAAATATTTTCTTTTTTTGTGTAGTTATACTTAATCCTTGATTAGAAATGTATAGATATCGTCCAGTTTTTGCTATTGCGGGGTTTCAGATTTGTTGAATAAATTATGCTGTAGATGTTTGGTGTAATGGCAATTGCATGTGATTTTCTTTATACCTAGAAAATGAAAACTGAATTGGAACAAGTTAAGCAACAACTGATCGTAAGTTTAAGTACTTAAGCACTTCAGAATATTTTACTAATTTCAGAACAAACATTATGAGATTTCTTAATATTTTTATTTTCTTTAAAGAATGAAACCAGTCAAATCAGAGCAGACAATAAACTGGACATCAACCTAGAAAGGAGCAGAGTAACTGATATGGTAATGTGCTTCTAAATGTGCCTTCTTGGTAACTTAATTTCTTTAGCCTTTTTTTTTTAACCTCCTGATTCATCATATCCTTTAGTTTACAGATCAAGAAAAGAAACTGATGGAAGCAACCACAGAATTTACCAGCAAGGTAAACTAGTATGTAAAAATGTCTTTTATACCATTCTCATGTATAACTGCTTATATGTGTTGTACCTGAACTGTGATCTCTGTCAGAATCTAGCTTTCCTGGTAACATATTTTATAACTAATTTCTATAAACAAAAGAACTATTTTTTGAAAGACAAGGATTCACAATTAGCATTTTAAATGAAGGCAGAGGCTAACAGTAACTATCTATTGAATGCTTATTATGTATCAGATACTGTTTTGCTTGCTTTACTTCTATTCTCCTTAGCCTCTAAAGGCCCTCTTTATTCCCATTTTGCTAGTTTGGAAAATGAGGCACAGGGAGATTAAAGTCACCTAGCTACTAAGTGTTGGAGCCAGAATGTGACCCTGGATTCTAAACTCCATATTCTACAACTGTTTACCTTCTCCTAATCCTAAATTGCGATCCTTGTTTAATCTCTATGGCTTAAGTAAAACCCAGCTTTTTGAGTCAGCCTACAAGTTAAGAACCGTTTGGTCTGCATTCCACCAGAAGAGACATCACTCTTTTTTTGTTGTTTTTAAGATTTTAGAAAGCGCACGAGCCAGAGAGGGGCAGGAGAACGTCTTAAGCAGACTCTGTGCTGAGCTTAGAGCCACAGGCAGCGCTCAGTTTCATGACCCTGAGATCACAACCTGAGCCAAAAACCAAGAGTGGCAGTTTAACTGATTGTGCCACACATGTGCCTCAACGAGCATCACTCTTTCTTAATTATAATTAAATAGAAGGGAAGGCCTCATTTTTCTTTCCAAGTATTCTATTCTGGTCTGTTCTTGGCCAGATAAAAGAAATAAACAAGGAAATCAAATTCTCTGAGAGCTCATTTCTAAGCTCCATATGCCATCTTATCTCTCTACTTACCGCTTAGCCCCTGTACACATAGCATTTGGTATTACTCCACAAAAGCATTTCTGCCATTCCCTTTAATATTGGTGCCAATTCACATTATAAATCTGGATGAGATTTCTTTAGATTGTGTATAAGTTTTCATTGTGATATCCTAAGGATTTTATACACATAAAGTGTTTATAGTTTTGTGACTAAAATTTTTCTTTTCCTTCTTAGATTATTATCATATATTTTAGGTCTCAAATCTTTTACTGTGAGGCTTCTAGTAGTATGTACCCAAAATAGGTTAATCCAAAGAAATCAATAATAATGATCTCCAGATATCAAAAGTAGTATATTCTTTTTGTCAGTTTGTAACTAAGTTCATATGTTTTTTCTATCACTGTGTTTTTACTGTTTCCCCAGTTAAGACTTTTGCAATACAAAGTTAGCCCATAAGTAAGGGTTTCTAATGTAAATGTTTGTGTCCATAATTCACAGGGACAAAATTTGTCTCATTCTTATTTTCTGCAGGATACCAAAACCAGAAGTATTATTTCCGAGACCAGTAATAAGATTGACACTGAAATTGCTTCTTTGAAAACACTGATGGAGTCTAACAAGCTTGAAACAATTCGCTATCTTGCAGGTAAGGCAGTTTGCTCTCTTGTTAAAAAACAAAAATCAGTGGAGTAAATCTGAAGATCTAATTCACTTTTTTAAATTATTTGGGCTGCCTCTTATCTAGCAAGTAGAGGGAATGGAAGCTCGATGCATTGTACAAAATGGAAGGTTTTTATAGGAAGAAAGGTGGGGCAAGAAAATTACGAGCAAAAGAAAAGGATTGTTCCAAGCAAGCTCACTTTCCCATGAGGATAAAAACAAGGGGTCTTACACAGATTACCTTCTGTGTAGAGGGCCCATTATCACTCATCGGAAGATTCCCCCATTATTCAGTTAAAACTACATTTCTGGGAAAGTTTGAAAGTGCAGTTAATGTAGGTGTTAAGCCCTGGTTTGTAGACGAAGCCTAAGTGACGCCATTTTGGGCCTGTAGTTTAACAGTTCCCCCTTTGCTCAATCTCAGCTTAACTGAAAAATGTGATCAAAATTTTAAGACATTAGTGCTGCTCTCAGTTACCATTATGTTGTTCTTTTCTCTGGTATTATTGGGGAGGAAGAATGTCCTTTGCCCTTCTAGCTGGACTAAGATTGACATGAGACAGATTAACAGGAGAAAACAGACCTGAAATTCCAAAGACATTCAGGCAATGTGAGGCTTATATGACATCCTGAGCTAAGAATGGGGGGGGGGGTTCTGAGGATATAAAGGGAAGGACAGCCATTAGCAGGAAGGTGAGAGGAGATGTTTGGAAAATAAAGGTTGCTGTTACACAAATAAGCATCTTAGGTAAGGAGGAATCTCAGTAGCTGTCTCAGGGTATAGGCTGTCCTTTCTATAATTGTAAACATAGGCATTTGGTGGGGAGGTAAGGAGTTTTTCCTAAATCTGCTGGGTTTTGACTGCTTTTAACTGAAAGTAATGGGCATGGACAAAGTGGCCCATCTTAGTGCCTACCCTTGGCACTTGAAGTTTCACACACATAAAGTTGAGCCCTGGTAGATTGTTCCATCTTGTTGAAACATCTTTTAGTACTGTCAATAGATCAGCTCAGTTATAATCTCACTTCAGGAGGCCATGATGCAGGTATATTCTTAAAGTGAGCCTGTGATTTAATTAAATAATCAGGTGTTCTGTTTCTATCAGAACAAAAGCAAATAATGGTTAAGGATTGGATCAAAGTTTCTGAGTTCTGAGGATGGCCAGTCCTGACTTCTAGATGTCCAGCTGGACATATCCTCAGCTGGAGTGGGAGCAAAAAGTGACAGTCTGACAGATTTTCCTGGTTTAGAGTCCACATATCTCTGATCTTTTGAGTGGCCCCTAGAACAACAGGGATAAGGAGGGTCTTGAAGGGAGGTAGTGTGATTTTTTTGAAGGTTACCTCAAGTTGTTTTTATTTGCTTTGCAGGGCTTCAGGGAAGAGGGCAGTTTTAGTTCTCAAATGATTCCAAGTCAGAAAGGTAGGAGAAAAACTGCAAATATGAGTTTAGAGAGTTGTAGCTAGTCATTGGAGGAAACTAGAGGTAATCTGGATCTAGTCCAGTTTTTGATGAGCAGTATTAAAATCTAATACACAGGTGTGTTTTTCTTTCTGTAATCACCATTTCTACCAAAGATAGCCAAATTGACACAAATTAGTTTGCAAAATAAATTTGGTCTTAAAAGAACATGGCCTGATTAATTTACATAAGTGCAGCAAGAATAGCAGTTGACCATATAGGCTCTTTAAACCTGCTTTGCTGGAACTATTCATAAGAAATCTCCAGATTAAATTGTCAGTTGCCATCAGACTTCACCTGCAGTACCTGTAGATTTGGGTGAATTCTTCTTTTCTCTAGGTTCCTGCACTGGCCAGGAAATGATCTTTTCTTACCTGGTAAAGTTGCTGAGAACTCCGTAAGCAATAGTTATCAGGCTGATATTTCCAAGGGGGCTTTATAGGCTCCATAAAATCCTTAAAGCTGTCTGGTCATGTCTGTGTAAATCTGTGTCTAAAATAGGACATTGCATTCAAAGCCTGGATCATATAACCAATTTATATAACCATTGTGTCCTGTTAAAAGGAGAATGGACTCTTAGAATACTCGATGGGTTTCTGGATGCTGGAGATGAATGTTCCAAATTGCTGTAAATCAGTTAGCTTAAGAAAAGTTTCCTTCAGTCTGAAAAAAACAAAACATTTTAAAAAGCACTGTTTCAAAGTCATAAAAATAATTCTTAGTTCGTTCAGTCCGATTTATTCTTACTCTGCTTGAATCTGTGTTTTGTTTTTTTTTTTTTACTAGTTCAGAAATTCTTACCTGGTTCAGATTTATGATTTTAAGATTATTGGAAACTTGTGCTCAGAGTTCTTTATGGGAATCTCACGGAGGACATTTGCATTACCATCAGAGTAAAAGAGTAACTTAAAGATGACCATGGTTATAGATCTGATTAGACTTCATTACAATGCAGTTGGTAAGGAAATTGTTTTGTCTATAATATACAACACTTCAAGATAACACATGAAGATACCAGATTTTTAGGAGTTTCACTAATTTTACTAACATGTCTATACAAACAATCCAAGAGGGTTTAGTGTCACTTTGCAATGCTTCTGCTGCAATTTACTATACCACCTTTTCACAAAATTTTTTAAAGTTTTTATAATGATCCAGAAACATATAAAAAATATTTAAAAGGTTTGAACATTTAATTATTATGAAATAGCATGTAATTATTTAGCCCAAGTGACAATAAAAGATTTCAAAGGCAAAGAAGTGGTTACATTGTTATGAGCAAAATTTAGCTCTTTTAATATTGACTAAGTTTTCTTAAGTCTTCAAAGATAACCAAACACAGAATCCTTGTTTTCTTGGCAGATGACTTTAAAGGTAAAGAAAAGCTTTGTTTACAGTTTCTTACTAAGAGCAGACCAATAGTTCAAGAAAATTATTTGCTTGCTTAAATTCATCCTAATCTTAGCCAGTACTGATCACACATAAAATTCTTTTCTAAACTTAATTGTTCCGTAAACCTTATCCAGCTTTATTTTTTACATTCAGATTTTGTCCTAAGTTTTCCCTCTTTAAATAACCGCCCTCACTTTAGGACAAAATTATCTTTTCGTTCAGCAAAGCTATGTTTTGTCAGCTGAAAGAAAACCAACCTCAAAGTAGGTTAGTAAATGCTTTTTTTGTTTCACCAAGGACTATAGCCTGGGAGACAGTCTTTCACCTTGCTCTGAAAAGAACTGCTCAGAACTGCTTACAAGCACATATACCCTCTCCCTTTTGTATCTGCAAAGTATAATCTGTTATAGTCCTTAAAACTGAAGTTTCTCTCATATCTGATTGTTAGAAAATATTGCTTGCATGCCTCTGTTTTAACTGGTTTTCTGCTTCTGCTTGTTTGATTTCTCCTTGGTCACTTGAGACTTCAAGTCAGAGAAGGCCAACATTGGTTGCATACTGCAGTTTAAGGACACAGTTCTTATTCCTCGTACTCTGACTTTTCCCTACATATAGTTTCCCCCTTAACTCTTAGAAACTAATTTCTAGTGAAAACTGTTATAAGCAGTTGTGAACTGTTTGTAATGTCTAGAAACATGTCCTTCATAGCAAAGCACAAAACATTTTCCAACATCCAAATTTACCTTTAGTCTTTCTATAATAATAAAGAAGTAGATAATTGAATGAGCTTATCTTAATTTGTTATTTTAACTTAGCAAAACATTAAAGTTTCAGGTTGCCAAAGATTTTGGAAGAAATTTAAAAGTTTACATACAAACCTTTTTTATGTTTATTTACTTGTTCTTAACAGTTATGTTCAGACTACCCACAAAACTTCATCAGAAAATAAAGTCAACCAATGTCCTAAACTTACTTTCTATTAAGTTTTGCAAAAAAGGTAACATGAACATATTTCTTTCTAAACACATGCATAATAGATATGTCTTTAACCAACAATACTAAATAATCACATGAACTTGAAAAATATTTGGATTAGTTTCTAGCTTTGAGTTTTAGAACACCCAGTCCTTAACAAGCACTTGTCTTCAAACCAACTAACATAGAGCTCTTTTACAAATTTTGGTATTACCATCCAGAGGTAGAAAAAATCTCACATTTATAGCATATATAGACAAATATAAGACTTTTGTTTGCACCTTTTCTTTATAACTTTTGTTTTTACTCACACCTGTCTAGAGGACATTAATTAAAGGCCTGATTTCCAAAGACCCCACCCCAATGAAAAACTTCTCCCTGACCTTGGTATTTCAAACAATGGCTCTCTTATCCTAGAGATGATAGGGGTAGGAAATTTACATCCCAGAGGTTTGAAGAGATCATCCAAGTTTTCTCTAAGGTGGAGATAGAATGTACCGGTTTGTTATCAAAGGTGCTAGAGTCTGCCACAAGAGCCCTTTTAAAAGTTTGCGTTTTTAATTTTCAGTCACAGGCAGTTGTGGGTTGTGTTTATATTTTAAAGACCTAAGAATTTCAAGGGACAGTGAAAGAATGCAAAACAAGTTTTTTCCTTCAGAGTTTCAGATTGCTATTTAAGATTTGGCATTTTTTCTTAAGTGCAGGACAGTTTTGTTCAATATTGTAATCTTTAAAGCTATAGACATTCTAAGAGGCATTGGTGGGCTTTGTTTCTAGAGTTACATTTCTAATTTATCAGAGATCTGTAAGACAAAGACAGTTGTTACTAATTCCCACGGAATTAGATTATGTCCTGAATGTCAGGGGATTGGCCTGTTATTTGAACTAAATTTGCTTTATGCTTTTGTAAAATCCTTCTGAAGCACTTTAACAAAACCCTTTTTTCTGGGTGTATATAGTTCAACCCTGGCTTTTCTATTAGCCCCTGAGTATTGGCCCTTTGCAAGCCATTTGTAGGAGGAGCTAGGAAAAATTGTGGTCATTGTTCCTCTCCATAAAGGGGCTGTGAATAGCCATTAATCTTTTTAATTCTTCTCTAAATTTGGTAGGATCTTCTGAAAGTAGAGGTGAAAAGGCTTTATAGTTTAAAAGATTTTCTGCTGTCCAGGGAACACAATTTCTTTTGTGGCAGGTGGTCTAGGATCTACTTCTAAAGGATGTTGCATAGAAATGCCTGAAACTGGCAGAGCCTGATTTCAGAGCCCTGGAAGACAGAAGCAAAGAGACCCTTACTGCCAGTGTTGGGTGCTTTTGTTAACATTACTTTTCTGGCTTTCAGCATTTATATGAGCAACCTGTATACTTTTAACCTAGAGATTAGGCCAGAGTTCTCTGTTAATCCTGTAGGGAAATGGACATGGAAACAGATGAGACTGGATTTTAAGAAGGGGCATTTATGTTGGATATGGACATTGATTTTTGTCTGAAGTGTGATTTCTCTTCATTTTGTCAGGGGAGTCCCTAAGGCTAGCCATTATACAAATACAATTGAGAGCTACATTTAAATAGATATTTTTAAAATATAGCCAATTTAAAGGATCCACTGCCTAGGCATTGACAAATGAGATCTATCAGTAGTAACTCAACATCTGTTAGAAGTAACTAAATGGCTTAACCAAAGGCATTGAGAGAGTGGAGATAATGTAGCCCCCGTGATCCAAAATTAATCTAAGGAAGTAAAGGCCTTTATTGCACAGGTAGTAAGGATAATGCAATGAAAACCGTCTCTGATCTCCCACAAAAATTTTGAGACTCCTCCTGTCACAAACCCACTAATCTGTGACACCAGGCAGGTGCCACTTAGAATGGGACTTTCCAGCAGTAACAGTGAACAAATGTCCCCATGGCCTGGGACCTCTCACAAGAAACTCTGCTAAGAGCTGGCATAGCTAGACAGACTGAGAACCCGCCTATTCAAGTGGCCATCAAGGTACACCCTCTAGATAGCAGAGACCAAAAAGAATATTCTCAGTGGTCACAAAGCCAAGCTCTTAGGACATAGAATAAGACAAAAGGAAAAAAAACATCCAGTTTTTCTTGTAGCTAAGCCTTGGGTCTTTTGGAGCTACACTAATACCTAGGAGGCTTATGCAGTGGATTGTGTGTTTTATAGTATACCTTGTTGCACAGAAGCTTTCTGGAAGTTGGCAAGTAACCTGTGTCAATCTAAGGTCCATGACCAACTTATCTTAGCATTGGAGTCTCTGAGCTAGGTGGCAAGCACTCTACTGGTTTTTAAGTGCCAAACCCATCCCCACGAGTTTGGTGGCTTTGGCTTCCAAGATGTCCCTTAGCAATAGCTTTTACCTCACCTATGACAAATGACATAAAAGACAAAGGAAAACAAAGTTCCTGGGATGAAATAGATCAGTAACCAAGGAGTACTCTACCAGATCTACCAAGAGTCACTAAGCCCAAGGAACTAGTTCCACAAATAGTTTCTCCTGCTCATTTTCATTTAGAAAAAGGGTTCTCACCACTATTGCTCTTGACTCAGACTTCATAGAGATTCCAGGAGACAGAGGTGATAAGAAATCTTACCTTCTGCTGGCTATATGTCAGATTTCCCAAGGATCTCTCTGCTGCAGCAATGCTGGGGGAGAGTGGTATCCAGTGAGTTTAAAGCATCCTGCTCTTTATGCCAACTGTCAGGAAGGATGAATGTCCTCCGCCCTTCAAGGTTCTTCTGGCTGGACACAGAATCAAATTGACATGAAACATTAACGGGAGAAATTCAGATTTGGTTTCATATATACATAGGGAATCCACAGACATGAAATCCCAAAGACAGGCAACGTGAGGCTTACATGACATCCTGAGCTAAAGAGAGGGGTTACAGATCCTGCAGATAGAAAGGGGAGGAAGATCCATAGGGACCAGTCAAAAACAAGTCAGAGACTATGGTGGGAATCATCTTTTTAAGCCAAGCAACTTGTTCTTTGATCTTCTGTAACTGAGTTTCAGCTTCCCTGGAAGTGTTGGTCGAGGCACAGCAGGTGGTTACCAGAGCATAGACACCATTTTGCTCACCTGAAATATAATCACGCTAGTCTCTTATCAAGGACAATTTTGGCTACAGAATCTAAGGATCTTTGGTGGGCTGCTAATTTTCTAGCAGCAGATTTTGTAATAATTTAAGAATTAAGGAGAAGTTCATGACCATAGCCTCATTTATTTTTATCCCTAAACAGGGAAATAGGGATCTGCCAAAAGGAGTGAATCCTGAATCAGAAAAGCATCCTGGTATAAATCCTTTAAACTTAGGGGAGTCAAAACAATGAAATGTCTTATTTTGCTTGTGAAAAGTTAAAGGCCTTTATATAAAAGACAAACAAACATGAACCTCAGCACACGAGCAGTAACCAAAATATGTCACTGCAGACTGTCCAAGAGGCCATGCGTACCACCAGCACTTCCCAAACTGGACTCAAGCAGACTTCATTCAGGGACTGTGGACTAGAAATGAGGAAAGGACTAAACCAGTAAACCCCAGTAAGGATTTAGGAGAAGGATTAAGGGAAGGATTCCAACATGGAATCATAGACTGAACCAAGGGCTGAGGATTGGTGCTCCAGTAGAGCCTCCTTTGTTAGTCTAGACTGCATCGTCAAGCCTGGAGTGGAACACCAATTAGATGGGTAGCTTGAACCCAAAAAGCAGAGCTGAAAATGACATACCAAAGGCCCCCATATGGCAAGAAAGACAGTGAACTCTCAGCATTTGCAGGGTGCCATACCTGTGTTTCTCATTGTTCCTAAATGCCAATAGATAGTTGCTTCAGATCCCACCACTGCCAGCCAATTCTGTTTAAAAAAAAAAACCTGAGTAAACTTGAGGATCTAATTGGCTGTATTAAATCTTTCCTGAATTGGGCAACATCTTACTTAGCCAGTAGAGGGGAACTCCCAGGAGTTGTACAAAATGTATGGTTTTGGGGTACCTGGCTGGCTCAGTTGAGAGAGCTTATGACCCTCGATCTTGGGATCATGAATTTGAGCCCCACATTGGGTATGGAGATTACTTAAATAAAACTTAAGGGGAAAAAAAGGTGAAAAGGAGAGAGGAGCAAGTGAGTTATCAGCAAAAGGATTATTCCAGGCAGTCACTTCCCCTAGTGGAAGAGCCGGGAATCTTTTGCAGATTACATCATCTTGTGGGGGATGGCAGACTTGTTGCTGATCCACAAAACTCCTGGCTGACTGGTTGAGACCACACTAAGGTTCAAACTACAGTCAGATACTAAGTTCCAGTCTGGGGACTTGGCCTAAGTGATCCCATTTGGGGCCCCTGGTTTTCCTTTTAATGTTTTGTCAGAGAAAGTAATTGTTGTCATTTGATATTGAGACCTGTTAGCTCCTATCTCCCAGGGTAACCATGGAGCACAAAAGAAAAAAAAGAGGATCTAGAACACGTTTCCTTTATCACTGGGCAGTGCTGGAAGAATAGAAGTTTAACAGCACTAAGTTTAGGATATAAGTTTAATGGGTGACTCTGCAACCTACTAATAGGAAAAGGCATATGGATATCAAAGAAATACATAAATACAAGTACAAAGTGATACAGAGATAAATTGGTTGTTCCAATGGAAATAAAATGAAAATTTTACTTTTATTCCTATGTTCTTCCATAAAGATTTAAGGGGACTTACAGAGAAAGGTCACTAAAACAGTGGCAAAAACCATGGCAAGCATAGGGGGGAAATTACCTTTTACTTTGCATCCAGCTGAGCACAAATATTAGAGACCCAAAAATTAGATTGTCACATACTGAGCTCCTCAAGTACCATGTGACCTAACCCAGTTACAGGACCCAAAGGAATGAGAAGAGTGCCCTACTTTCATAGTACTTACTTTCTTTTTATAAAAAGTTATGTTTTACTATTAGAATATATTTCTTTTTAGGCTTTTTTTTTCTGTATATAAGTATTGCAGATTATTACAAATAATAACTAGATTTGTATTATACAGACCACAGCTTTTTGAAATTTAACCAGATGTTTTTTGAGTTTCTTTGCATATCTGTACATATGTATCTTTTTACTAGAAAGTATTCCATTGTATGAAAATGCTCTAATTTCTCCAGACCTCTGTTAGCAAACATTCTGCTCCTGATTTCTCATTATTAGAAATGATATTGTACCCAACAGTCATGTGTGTGACGCATGTGTGCGCACGCACACACACACATTTTTGTGCCCTTACGCTAGTAGTTCTGTATAATTGTTCAGGAACATCTAAAGTTGGGGGACCAAAAGATATGCACATCTAAAATGGTTTATATTACTGAATTGTCCAAAATAAAACTGATTATACCGTCAGTGGTTTTCTGGGCAGCCTCTGAGAGTAAATGTGGAGCCCCCAGCCTTCAGCTGATAATACCTCCCCTTCCTCTCTTCAACTTGAATTTTTTAACATATTTTATCTTTTTAAAATACCTAGCTTCTGTTGAAGATTCATTTGAAAAAGAGTTCTAAGGCTAAAGTAAGTTTTGAAAACCACTATTCTAGCAAAGTCTTTGGAACCAGAGATCTTCAGTTCACTGGTGATGCTCAGGGAAGTTACAAAATAGCCCAGTTTGCCCAGTGTTCATTCCCATTTTCAAAATAGATCTCAGAGCAGCCCAGGTTAGGAGGAGCCTCAGGTTCCACTCACTTGACTCTAGAGTGTTTACCTAGATGGGTCTCTTAAAAAGTCCCTTTTACCCTCAGTTTGAAGATGGTGGTCTCCAGAAAGCTTTCTTTCAGTAGTGGCTGAATGTAAGGCAGAATTGAATAGAATTAAGTGGCAGTGACAAAAGAATTTAATACATCATTGTTTACAAAAATACTTTTTCTGAGTTTACTTCCTTTCCTTTTTTCACAAAGGATTTGCAACCAGCCATTCTGAACGCATTTTCTTTCTGCTACCTTATCCTTCAAATCTGTTATTGCTGCTGTTACTGTTAAGCCTTTTAGGAAATTAAAATCCCATACTCTTGGTGGTAAATTAACATCATGAGTGGATCCATTGCGTGTAGAATACCTGAGATGTTGCCAAGAAAACAGTAATATTCCACTTATGCACATACTGAATTTAATCAAGAGCAGAGGGGGAAAATGAAAAAAGATACTAATAAAGCCCCAGCATTCAAGATCTTGGGATTTCCTTAGAGAAGAAATCCCTATAAAATTATAAATTGTACTCAGTTTGGTTATTTGGTTTCCCAGCATCTGTCAGTCAAGACTCTTAGTTTTAGTGATCATACATCCAACTCGAACTAACTTAGGCATAAAAAGAAAATGTATTAGTTTACATATTGAATTATGGAAGGGCAGAGATAGATACAGCTTGACCTCAGATTATTGGAATTACAGAGATAATTGGAATCACAGTTTAATCTGTATCTTGTCTCTGAATATCTGCCTCATTCTCTTATGCCATCTTTTTCCCTCCATTGGAAACATGACTATTAGTAGCTTCTAGACTCCTATGATTCGAGTTTCACCAACCAAGAAAAATTATCGGTTTCCTTATTTACAATTCAGAAAATCCCTGGGAAGGCATGTGAATGGCCCTATATGAGTCAGACACCACTCTTTGACCCAAGTCACTATTGCCAAGGAGATAAGAGCTGTAAGATAATGGTCGTTCCCTGTGATCTGCATAGTTAATGCAGCAGATTCTGTTCCAAACAGACAAGTAAGAAGACAAGCTAACATTACAGAGCACTTATGAGGTACCATGTGCATGCTCACCTGAGCATCCTATGTAGGGATGTGTCCTTGACAGGCCATGAAAGATAAACAACAAAGGGGAAAGCAACCTAGGTAGCAAAATACCACCAATGAGACATGGTAACCACTCACAACAGAAACTTCAATATAGTAACCATTGTGTTATATATTCTAAAAACGATTGAAATGCCTCCTTCTTCACAGTAAATAAGTGTTTATTTGGTAGGCAAAGAAAATTTATCAGCTGTCTGGGTTAGCAGAGAACATAACCACCTACACAACACTATATGGCTCAAGAAGTGACAAATCAGATTGAATCCTTCAGTTCGGGCAAGGGATAAGATTAACAGAATGGTTTTTAAACAATAATTCTGGACTCAGGTACACATAATGTTGAGTACTTGTTCCACCACTTGCCAGCAGTTTGTAACTTTGGACTTGTTGCCTTATCTCTACAAGGGGATAATATCACCAATCTTACATGTTTTAACTGTGGTTAAATAAGGTAATGTATGTAATTGCTCAGCACACTGCCATGGAACATGGTAAAGAGTATCAGGATCAAATGGATGAATGTATAATTGACCAGAGTGTGTAACTGACAAGAAACTTAAATGTTACTCTTTTTCCTCAATATCCAGCCTCCCTATGTGTTTTAGACCTAATCCCGTTTCTTAAAATTAAGGAAATGAAAAAAAAAAAAATGACCTTGTCATTAACCAAATTTCAATTAGTTATTAGGATCAAATAAGATAATGTGTGGAATTATGTGTTTAAATTACAGTCGCTTTCCTATGGAAGGCTGTTTCTTGAATCTTTAGTCATAAAAGTTTGCCATTTATCTCTGGGTCTCTATTTTAAAAGTCAAGGCTGTTTAAACAAACTAGAAACTAGGGAGTCTCTAAAAGCTTCACCCAGATACGGTTTCTTAAGGGAGAACCAAAAGTTTTCAAAATGTCCATATATAAAATGTCCATATATAAAAGAGCAGTGGCATATTAACTACTTTAAAAGCCTTTTCTTCTACCTGTAATTTTTTAGAGGATTTTCATTAAAATTTCATGTATAAATTTTTTATAATCATGAAATTGTTTTTAAATGTACTGAAAAGGCAAACTTTTATGGATGATATGGATGTCTATTTTATTAGCTTAACTACATCATTTCTTAATACAGATAAGGTTTTCTCACTTATAAGATCTAAAATTAGATTGCATAATTACTTAAAAGTAGTCATGGTTAATGTTAATGCTAATGACTTGAAGCACTATTTATAGATTCTAACTGACATAATTTGTAAACTGTCATCCTTATTCTGGTTTAAAGTATAGGAAGCTTTTTAAAATTGGTATTTATCATGTCCTAAAGGATATACTTTATCCCTAGCATAATTTTTCTGGGAACAAAACACTTAAGGTAGAAAATTGGTGGGATTTCCTTTGTTTTGTGCTCTTCGTTTAATTTGAAGATGACAGTATTGCGTTTATCTCTGCAAAATAGTATCAAATGCGTGATCCATAACATGGTATCTTTTCACAGCCTCAGTGTTTACTTGCCTGGCAATAGCATTGGGATTTTACAGAATCTGGAAATAGTTGAGAAACTATGATAGTATGCTGCTGCTGCCGCGGACTTGAGAACACGACGCCAGGCTACATTTACTCTGAATATGGAAATTGCAGCAGATACTCAATACAACAAGATTATTCAGAGTACATATGGACTAAAAAATATTTTTAAATGGGAAGATATGCTTTGAGTTGGTGTTTTGTGTGTGTATATTTATTTTATTATGTTGAAAAGCTGTCATTCAAAACCTGATTGAGATAAAGAGGCTTTTTGTCTTTATCCCTTTCATAGTTCATAGAAACTGATCCAGAGTTCTCTTGTGTTTGCTTGAACAAATGTGTATCATTTAGGATTTCTTTGATGTCTGCTGCAAATTTAAAAACTACTCCCAAGCCTACATACTTGTTATTGTATTCAGCTTCCCTGGTAACTACTGCACAGTTACCTTTTCATAGAAAATAAAATCTTGTTCTAACAAAGTTGCTTGGATTTTCAAGGCAACTTACCATATATGGAGATTGGGTTTCTTGGTAGTAAATTAAAACAAGGAACTTTAAAATAATGTGTGCCCTAGTGCAACTGTAGGACACCTGGTGTGAAATCTTCGAGTTGCTATATCTTGAGCTCTGATTATTACATATACTTAAAAATTTTTGAATTCACAAATACCAGTTTATCCCTGCTTCTTAGGGACCCATCTTAAATTTATTACATAAAATGAAGAGGTGTTTTTTTGTGTGTTTTTTTTTTTTTTATGATTCACTTAAATTCAGTAAACTTCTACTTGGTGACTAAGTACACCAAGCAGGATTATATAAGGACCAGTCAAGAGTCAGTAAAAACCCTTCAGCTTATTTGAAAAACAAATCAAAGTTTATAATTCCCATTTTTGTCAGTCTTCAAGAATTTAGATACATGAATATTTAACAGTATGTAGTATTTTTTTAATGTAAAGAAAAAAACCCAAGCAATGGAAAAAGCAGTGTCACCAACGCTGAACTTAGTGATTGTCATTGTTGACTAATAGCGGCCATGACTATACAAGAGGGAATGTGCTAAATAATCTCTATCAGCTCACCTTTTCTTTTTTTCAAAGCAGTCCTCTTAGATGGGTGGTAATATCCTTATTTTGCAGCTGAAAAAACAAGCTAAATGAAGTTGAGGTCACCCAGTTGTAACTTCCTACAACCGTGGTTACCAGGGCTATACAGCAGACAAGCCACACAGTCTTCATATGCCAGGCAGGCTCTTTCTTACTCGGGGCTCTCGTCACCTACAAGTTGAGGCCTCTGTGTCAAGAGATGGACAAACAACTAAGGCATGGGGAAAAACATTTGTACTTATATCTAACATCTTCACTCCAATTTTTGTGTAAAAAACATAATGTGGAAATATATAGAGATCTATATATATTTGGTCTTTGTCCCCAATTTCTGGCACAGATCTCCTAAAACCCTTGCACTTTCTTGATAGGGGTAGTTACAAGCTTCTGTTTTCTTGGCACAAAACTCTTAAAATCCTCCAGATTTCCTGAATAGTAAGTGTGTATTCTGTATGCTGAGAGGACATGTGCCCGGGAGCCCTTCTGTAACTTCAGAATGGGGACTGGTTGCCAGATAGACCAAGGCGTGATTATAGACTGGAACTCTCAGCCTCCCTGACCTCCCAACGCAACCGCTGGGAAAGGGAGAAGACAGGAGAGGAGCTGCAGGTTGAGTTCAGTTCCCACTGGCCAATCCAAGGAACACATCAGGGTGATCAGAGGGTGGCACACGGAAGGTCATGGAAGCCCCAGGCACCTCTCACTCACACTTTGCCATCTGTATCTCCTCCATTTGGCTGTTCCTGGGATGTATCCTTTCTATTATACTGGTCATTCCAACCAACTGGAACCTGAGGAGGGGGTTTCCTGAACTGCTGATTAGTCAGAAGTATCAGTGACAAAGTGGGACTTGCAAAAGGGTGTCTGAAGTGGCGACCTTCTTTTGGGACTGAGCTCAAGCTGTGGAGTCAGACGCTAACTGGGAAGTTAGTGTCAGAACTGAAATGTTGGAACACCCAAATGGTGTCCAGAAAATCCAAGAATTGGTTGTGGTGGGGAAACATCACATAACAGGACACACAACAGGATGTTATATAACACCTGCATAACCGGACAATAATACATATATGTGATTTATGATTAAATATGTATAATTTCAGGATTGTATTACAGTTTTGATTCAGTGGCTGTAACTGACCCAGAATAAAAATGGTTTAAGAACAAGGAGGTTTACGTTCTCACTTACCTACAGTCTAGGTATACACATTCCCAGGCTAGTGTGTCAGCTCCAGGTATCCAGGCACAGGATCCTTTTTGTCTTCTTGTTCTGCTGTCCCTGGTGTTGCCCTCATTCACAGGGTCCAATGACTCACCACCATATTCACATTCCGAAGTGGAAAGGGACAAGTGGGCAAGCCCCTTCCCTTTAAGGTCATGACCGCGAGGTTATATACACACTGTTTTTGCTCACACACTATTGGCCACAACTTGGTGTCTTAGCTGCAAGAGAGACTAGGACGTCAGCTTTTATCCTGAGCAGCCACAAGCCCAGGTAGTTCCTAACACTGTGGAAAAAGGAGAAAAGGCACTGGGGGACAACCAGGGAACCTCTTCCTTCAAGGGCGGATGCTTCTGTGACAACACTCTTCTAGTTATTTCCTACTGCACTGGTAGAGAGACTGGAGATGGGGCCTGGATTCACTTTAGGGTCACCAGGCTGGATGGAAGGCTGTGTGTAATCCCAGGAGGTGAGAAACTGGATTTGGGGATTCCTGTAGTTAAGATTGCAGACTCTGAACTTGCCCTGCTAAGATTAGAATCCTGGCTCCACTGTGCTGCATGATTCTGCACAAATCCCATCTGTAAACTCTGTCTCCTACTGCTGTGCTGAGAATTACAAGATAATACGTGGACAGGACTGGGCACAGGACTAACCCATACTAAGTATCAAATAAATGTTTTATTACAGATCGAAGGCCTCTTGCAAACCACAGAGAAACTAACAGTACTGATTATCAAGGTTATCAAAAAGAATTGATAAGGCATTTTTTAAAACTTGCTTACAGACCCCCGACCAGCCCGAACTGGTCTCGCGTGCAAACACGCTCACGTCTGGGCA
Source organism: Lontra canadensis (assembly GCF_010015895.1). Classification (NCBI taxonomy): domain Eukaryota; kingdom Metazoa; phylum Chordata; class Mammalia; order Carnivora; family Mustelidae; genus Lontra; species Lontra canadensis. The sequence continues at coordinate 16,260,740 of NW_022631001.1, forward strand.
AACTGGTCCCAATGATGCTACGTCAGAATGGCTTTTCAGGGAGAGTACGTGCCAGAGCCCAGAGGGTGGGCAGTCTGGTGTGTGGAGAGAAGGCGGCTGCCTTTCACAGGGAGGCAGATCCAGACAACCGCCCAAGTCACAAATTGGCTACATTGAGGAGGAAGTGGGTAGAGTTAGAAAGGAGGGCATGAAGTCAGAACTGAAACGAAATCCTGTTGCTTTTTGGTCTGCAACAGCAGGGGGAGAGAAGAGAGAATAATAAGCCAAGTGTCTATTATCCTGTCCAGTCGGCCTCATATTTATATTGCTTTCTTATAAAGCTTGCAAGACAAAAATGGGTTGAATCCTAAAACATATTATTTAAATCAGTATTTTTAGCAAACATACAGGTTTTTTTTCTTTTACAAGAGCATAGTTTTATTTTATATAAAACTTTCCAGAGTAGTTTGGTTGTTACTCTAAAGATGCCCTTTTACTCATTTTGCATTTTCTCCCAACTCCAGATGCTTTTTAAGTCATTTGAAAAGTTTAAAATATAATACTCTCTAGAAAATAAAAGATAATTTTTAATGTCTATATTTCTTTCAATTACTACACTTATAAAGTTTGTGTTAATACTTGTAAAATTAATTCCTCATAAATGTAGAGTCTTGCCTACATAAATATATTAAAAAATATTCTGGGAGGGGGAGCCCAGCTGAGTGCATAGAATTTTAGCAATCCCTTTGATACTATAACATATCTCTGCCTTCAGAATTGGAATCGTACATAACACGAACTCTTGAGGAGAATTTGTATAGATTTACATTTATATCAATTTACAAGAAAAATTAAGTTTATTTAAAGTTATTCCACTGATTAGTATCTTCTCACAAAAACTCCCCCAGAAGACACCTTTTTCTTAATTCGCCTCTTCTCTTTGCTTGACTCACAAGAAGAGTCATCTTCCTAAAAACAAAGGAAAAGAGGGCCAAATGAGATAACTACTCTAGACACAATGTTATCTTTCTCCATTATCTGTTCCACAGGAAAAATTGAGCCATGCTATTATTTTCAACTCTGGATTCAATTTCTTTTAGGACTTTGTGTAAATTTTCCAATCTGAAGGACCAGTACATGTATTCTGTGCTGCCTCACAGACTAGAGGACACCTAGAGAAATCAACCAGTCCTGTCTCTACCCAATATATCCCATCCCCAAAAGAGAACACCTAGTGATTTCTGCTTTTATCTTAGCCTAGCACTTCTCAGTGTACTGCTACCTGACTTGGGCAGTGTTAGAAAGCCTGGAATCGTTGCAAGCCCCATAGTTCTAGGAATCACGTTTCTTGGTTCCTCCATTCCCTCCTCTGTGTTTACAGAACATCCCTCTACTATCTACTCTGTCTGCCACTGTTTCCAAATATTTCGCATCCATCACAATATCATCGGGACCCAGCACAGAGGGCTCACTTAATGAATGGTATGGGAAGGAGCAAGTGAGGGCTAGAAATAGAGTAGATGCTCACTGGATGTTAATCCTTTATAACTAATTCTCCCCGCATCCAGCTGGTCTGGAAAGAGCTGAATGCAGGGGCTCCGAGAACAGCACAAGGCACAAGACCCTGGGCAGGGCTGGGCAGACCCCTGAACTTACTCCCCAAGCTGTTCCTGCCCACACCCTTGGGCTACAAAAATAGTTATCAAAACAGTAATAGTTATTATTATCAAAAACTAGTTAAGTGCATTATATACGTCAGACAATCGTAAGAGACTACCCTGAGAAATTGTTTCCTGGATAGAAATTACACTATTCTCAGATTGTTTTGCAGGGCAGAGTCTTTAAGGTACAGCTGAATGTAATCGTAGGTCCTGACCAGAAGGTGGCAGGAGACTGAGGCAGAATTTCTTGAAGAATCTATAGAAATGATCACTGAATGGAAAGTTCAATTTTACTTCTACTTTATATATTTAGACTCCCAAATAAACTAACTCCTCCTACTCTCGGAAGCACTGGGCTCTACGCATTTACTTATCTACTGACAATATTTATTCAACTTGATTACAGAAAACGAAAGGAAGGAAAAAGGAGAAAAGGATATGCCGAAGGGGGAATAGAAATACTATGAATACTACCAGATAGAAAATACCTCAGTATTTCCATACAGTATTTCATTTAACATCAATACAATCTCGTGAGGTAAGGGCTTTCCCCTTTTTAAAGATGAAATTGAGACTCAGAAGCTTTTGCAGAAAAGCAGTGCCGGGACTGCAGCTGCCATTAGAGGTCGGCAACATTCGCTCATTCACAAAAATTCAATTAACCTCGAGCAGGGCTGCAAAAAACAATGGGCCCAGAGGACAGAGCCCTCGAGTCAGCTCTCCTGAAAACCCACACACTGTTGGTAGAGAGCAAAGTTTAGAGGGAGGATGTGCTAGAGAGTATGGACTCAAACCCAACCCTGAAAACAGACACTTCAGGGTTAGAAAATACTTTAAACGGTCACTAAAAAGCATTAGTATTCTAGGCAGACAAATCAACGTGCAAGGACTCAAAAGGTGAGGCTCGGGTACTCTCTGAGGCATCTAGGAGCGAGACAAAACAACACATTCCTGTTGTGGCGGCAGGGTCGGCAGAGTGCCTGCCCCAGAGTGACAAGGCAACAACCCGTCTGGGACTGTCAGCGGTCATTGATGGAAGTAAGTGTCCCCTAGTCTCTAGCCGACAGCCTGTGACTGCAAGGGCTGGCCTGTCTGTGCAAAATTCCCCCCGGGGGCTAAGCGTGGTACAAGGTAAGCACCACAAAACTGAAGAGAATGGGTTATTATAATTAACGACATCTCTTGGGAAACTAAGGACTGGTGAAATACTGAAACGCTGCGAAAGCATTTGAATTTGTACATGCAGACAAATACACATACGTGTTTGTAAATGAATCGAACATTGTGGAACATGAGGCCTACCAAATGGTTCCCCATAGCTTCCTCCAGAGACTGGGACTTGGTGTGGGAGGGAACAACTTCCCTGTTTTTACCATTTTACAACAAGCACACAGACTATTTTAATATTTTAAAGGTGGCTATTAGAAACTAATGATAAGTTTGTGCAAAATATAAGGAGCCAGGAAGTGCTTTTTCGTAAACAGGTTCGAGGTGATACGGGTCTGGAACAGAATTAACTCACCCGTGATGACTGAAGAAAACATGTCCGTACAGAAGGAAAATATGAAGCCTACCTGAAGCCCTACACCGTGTCACATGAGCTTCCCCAAGGGCCACATCACGGCTGTCTTCACTCACAGGAGAGAATGAGGGTCACAGTGTGTCCCCAGGGTGCTCTCTGCCTGTCTACTCTGAGATAAGGCGGCCCTAATACAAGCACCGCTGGGGGTTTCCTGCTGTTTTCACTCTATTCTCTATACTCCACCTGCTTTTCGCTATTTGTTTTTTGTATCTGTTTTCCACGTTCATTTCTTTTCAGCTTCCTTCTACAGAGTTGTCCTTCCTGTCACTCGAAAGCATCTTTCTGTATTTCAGAGCTATATTCTGAATTCCAAATTCATATTTCTAGCTATAAATTATGAGAAGAGCTAAGGCTATGGGGTCAAAAGCTAGAAATTAAACACTGGTCCCACCATTACTAGCTGTGTGAATTGAGACAAGTCACTTAACCTCTCTGAGCCTCGGTTTCCTCACATGTTAAATGAGGGCAGATCAAATGACATATGATAACACCTGAAAGAACTTTGTAGAGGTGAAGTGTTACAAGAGTTAGCTTTCATTACTCTGTAATCTGAATAAAGGGATGCCCCAACAACTCCCACCCTGGCTCCTTTCTACTCTTCAAACTTCTTTTGAGGATAGGCTTATTTTGGCATCACATATACTAAAAACTTCTTTTGATGAGCTGAAGCTATCTTACATGGACTCGATTCTACTTTATTCTGGCCATTTAGAATGTTAAAATATACATACTTTAGCTGTCTGGGAATTCTTATCAGTCTGCTTATTAAAAAATTATTTTTTCTGGTGCCTGGGTGGCTCGGTCGTTAAGCGTCTGCCTTCAGCTCAGGTCATGATCCTAGGGTCCTGGGATCAAGCCCCGCTCAGTGAAACGCCTGCTTCTCCCTCTCCCACTCCCCCTACTTGTATTCCCTCTCTCACTATCTCTATCAAATAAATAAATAAAATCTTAACAATAAAAAAAAGCTTTGGGGCATCTGGGTGGCTCAGTGGATTAAAGCCTCTGCCTTCGGCTCAGGTCATGGTCCTGGGGTCCTAGGATGGAGCCCCGAGGCAGCTCTCTGCTCAGCAGGGAGCCTGCTTCTCTTCCTCTTTCTCTACCTGCCTCTCTGCCTACTTGTGATCTCTGTCTATCAAATAAATAAATAAAATCTTTTTAAAAAAGTATTTTTTCCTTCTATGTCTCAGTAACACTGTACACTTATGAATGAGGATGTTGTTCTAACCGGTACCTATATGGATACATATGTATGTGTGTGTACAGATCATGTATTATACATAAAGATATAGCCATGTAGAGAGATACATTCCTTTAGTCTTTACAACACTTTACAAAGTATAAATCATTATCTCCAGTTTAAAAGTACGGCCAAGGGGTGCCTGAGTGGCTCCTGGGTTAAGCCTCTGCCTTTGGCTCAGGTCATGATCTCAGGGTCCGGGGATTGAGCCCCACATCCGGCTCTCTGCTCAGCAGGGAGCCTGCTTCTCCCTCTCTCTCTGCCTGCCTCTCTGCCTACTTGTGATCTCTGTCAAATAAAAAAATGGAATCTTTAGAATAAATAAATAAAAATAAAAGTACGGCCAAGAGGTGAAATGACTTGTCCAAACTAAAAAAGGTTGTGGCCAAGAACCAAACCCAAAGTCCTAGTCCAAAGCTTATGCTCTTAGCTACTCTTCTATACTTCTTGAGAGAAAGAAATGTGCTAAGGAGGACACCAACCACAGCAAAGTTGGGGACCTGAGTCCTTTCCAGTGTCTCCCTGAGCTGATCCACCTCTGCACGACACTCATCCAGCTGACCTTCTAATTTTTCTCTACGAAGCCGTTCGTACTCCAGCTGGTCCTGCAGCTCCTTGATAGTCCTGTCGGAAAAAAAAAATTTGTTCTCAATCTCCAGTATCAGCTAACAATTATTTTTAGCCACAGTGAAAAGCATCCAGGCATTGCATGTACAGCAAATAAAACAAAGAAATAATTTACTTGACAAGTATGAATGGGGAGTCTACTATGAGCCAGTACTGATCTAGACACCAGCGATAACGCAATGAACAAAACAGGCCCAACGTGCCCTCCTGGAGCCTACTTGAGCAGTGGAGGAAGAAAGACCACAAACAAACAAATATATAGTATGGGGAAGGTGAAAAATGCTAAGGGAGAAAAAAATAAAGCAAGAAAAAGTGATTGATATCAGATGTTGTCGAGCAGAGGACTAACACTTTGTACACAGTGGCCAGGGAACGCCTTACTGAGAAGGGGTCTTCTGAACAGAGTCCCAAAGGAAATAAGAGAGGTAACCAAGCAGACATCCGGGGGAAGAGCATTCCAGATAGAGGGCAGAGCAAGGGTAAAGACTCTAAGGTGGAAGTATGCCTGGCCAACTGGAAGAAAAGCAGAAGCCAATGTGGCTGCGGTAGTTTAAAGGAAGAGCAATAGGTTGGGGGAGGCCAACGGGAGCCAGAAAAGCAGGGCCTTCGAAGTCACAGCAAGGACCCAGGCTCTCACTCTGAGCGAAGTGGGAAGCCACCAGCGAGTCTGAGCAGAGAAATGGCATGAACTGAGATTTCTTTTCTTTTGCTTTTGTAGTTTTTAAATGGTTTGTAAGTTACTATGAGTAAAATACACAAATATCAACTGAATGTGAGTTTCGATTAATGTGTAAAGCCTGTGAACACGACCACGACCAAGATATAGAATATTTCAATTGCCTTAGAAAGGTCCCCCATGCCTCTCCCAGGCAACCTTCATTTCCCATAGGAATCCCCTTCTGAATATCTATCATGTTAGGTTAGTTTTGCCTATGCTTATAAATGAAATTGTGTACTACATATTTTTGTGTGCCTGGCTTCTTTCAAAGGTATTTGAGATTTACTGTACCTAAGTTTTAACATGATTTTTCTGGACACTGTGTTGAGAACAGACTGCAGGGAATGGGGGAGTGGGAATTAGGGGGCAGAGACAGGAAGCTGGGAGACCTATCCCAGACAAATAAGTAAATCAGAGAAGAGATGATGTGACTTGAACCAGGGTATTCTTCTGCCTTATTGCTGGAGGGTGGGGAGAAGAGAATTCCCAAGGCAATCTAGGTAGGATGTCAGGTTCCCAGGAGGGTGATCTAAGAGCATTCGGCAGTAGCTCCGGTATGGAAGTGTGCGGGGCTGAGACTGAGAATAGGGAAGAAGAATGCCCACTGTGCAAGCCTAGAATTCAGCAAATAAGAAGGGAAAAATCATTCCCAGGACACAGTAATACAACCATGCTTTGTCGTATTTTGACTCTGATCTAACTAACAGATAACAACAAAATCAAGAGGACATCCCTCAAACCAATACTTACCCAGTTTTTCTTGACAATTAGACCTAAAAGCAGGAATTTGTACCTAAAGAATATGTCTTAAGATGTACTCAACACGAAGTGGAGAACCAATGCTAGAGAAGTATTAAAGCTCACTCAGAAGACACACTTTAGTCTCAGCTGAAGTGAAAGTACATTCTGGCTCAAAGGCAAAGCGATCTTGAAAAAAAGAATCTGTTCAAAATCACATCAATTGTATAACCACTTCACAGTGAAATGCTATTGTTAGAATTAAAAGTTCCGAACCATAGTCATCTTAGATAACAGGTTTGGAGTCCAACAGACTCAGGTTCAAATTCTGGCTCCCCCCTCCCACCCTTCCAGTCCAACTGGATAGGAATGGTTAGAGGCGGTTGGTTTCAATAGCCATGGTTTCAAAAAAAAAAAAAAAAAAAAAGTCTTGGGGCTCCTGGGTGGCTCAGCCAGTTGAGCATCTGCCTCTTGATTTCAGCTCAGGTCATGAGCTCAGGGTCCTGGGACTGAGCCCCATGTCGGGCCCCCAGCTTAGCAGTTAATCTGCTTGCCGTTCTCCCTCTTCCTCTCCCCCTACTCATGCTCACTCACTCTCTAAAATAAATATATTCTTTTAAAAAGTCGTAACTCTGGAGTTTCAGTTTTATAAGATGAAGAGAGTTCAGGAGATTGGTTGTACAAAACTGTAGAAGTACTTAACACTACTGAATTGTACACTTAAAAATGGTTAAGAGGATACATTTCATGTTATGTATATTTTACCACAGCTAAAAATACTCTTAACACCTTCTCTGTCTGGGGCCTTAAGAGAAAAACTGGATAGAACCTTACATTCTTTGCTAAGGATGGAAAAACAAGTTGTTCATCAACAAACCTTCACACAGAATTTAGAAAGGTAATTAAAACAAACCATTTGAGTTTTGAGGACATTACTTTTCAGACTCAAGCTGGTTTTTCTTCTGCTTTAGATCTTCTTCTGTTATCCCTCCCAGGTGTTTAAAGTTGCTCTCAGCAATTTCCAGCATGTGTCTCAATTCAACAATTTTCTTATAAGCTCTCACTGCAAGACAAATTGAATACAAACCTAGATTAGACCGACAACAACTCGTATGCTCACAGGATGCTGGTCCTGAGTATGTGCTTCTGCTAGAGCCGGTGCTGAGTGCTCTGGGCAGGGGGTGGAAGGAAGGTGGCATATACATAGAAGGGGAAATATCAGTAACAAAATATCAGAATAAACAAGCACTTAAAGACCTACGTGGAGGACTCTTTTCCTGCTATTAGAGGATGTATCAATTGATACAGCTATTAATACTATAAACAGGAAGCTTTAAAGACGACCGCGGTTTCTTACGATTCATGGTACATTACAAGACCATGCATAGTCTACTTTATATAAGAAAATTAGAAAAACTAGAATATGATTGATATATTTAAAATAAGCCAGACCTAACCCAGCCCCCAATTTTATGATTAATCACTTGTAATATCTATTTATGCAAGAGAACACTGAGAGAAAGAAGTATTGAGAGCTGCTTTTAGCTATTATCCAACTACCAAAACTAGGATTTTTCTATTCTTTGTGGCAGTGGCTCTTAACTTGGGATGACTTTCTCCCCCAAAGGACATGTGGCAACATCTGGAGACATTTTTGCTTGTCACACTTGGGGGATGGAGAGAAATAGACTAGTGGCATCTAGAGGCTTGGAACGCTACTAAAATCTTAAAACACAAAGGAGACTCCCCCTCAACAAATAAGCATCTGGCCCAAAATATCAATAGTGCAGAAGTTGAGAAACCCTCCTTTATGGGGCCAGGTTAGCAAGTCACAGCCTCTTCTCCCTAACACTTAACACTGTGATTTATCTCTCAGTAGGCTATAGAGCTGCAGGTTCCAAACTGCATATATCAGAATCAACTGGGGTACTCTTTAAAAATATACATTTGTGTCCTGTACCAGACCTACACATTCAGGCACTACTGGTACTTAGTAAAAGTCCCTTAGACAATTTTGATGTGCAGACAGGTTTGGAAACCACTGTAACCACTAACAACCAAGTAGAGACAATTAAAAAAAAAAAAGTTACAGAAGAAGAGATCAAAAGAACTGTGGCTATTTAGCTTATATAATAATTCTTTAAAAAATAATATTAATTCTCGGGGCACCTGGGTGGCTCAGTGGGTTGAAGCCTCTGCCTTCAGCTCAGGTCATGATCTCAGGGTCCTGGGATCGAGCCCCATTGGGCTCTCTGCTCAGCGGGGAGCCTGCTTCCTCCTCTCTTTCTACCTGCCTCTCTACTTGTGATCTCTGTCAAATAAATCTTTAAAAAATAATAATATTAATTCTCTAATATTTGAAGGCTATGTTGTGAAAGAGCTATTCTATAGAGTCATAAGAGGTAAAAGGTAGGATTAAATGAGATTAGCTCCAGGAAGAGACATTTTAACTCAACAAAGGAGAAACATTTCAGCAGAAACAGTAAGAGCTATCATGTATTTGTGGACACTATACTAATTTCCTTATACATTTTAATCCTCACAAACACTGTTAGATGAAAATGGGACCCCTGAGAAATAATGAGTATCTTGTCACTGAAGGTGACTAAGTGGATGATGGATGACATGTGACAGGAATGTTGAGTCAAGAGTCAAACTTCAAATGGAAATAGGGCTCTATGATACCATATCCTTAAATATAATTTACTAAAAAATGCTTTGAATTAAGGCATAGTTCCAGGAATTCTGGGATGACAAGAAATCCAGTCTCCTGTAGGTGCTGACAAAACCTAGTATCCCAAGAAGAGGCCATCTTGTCCTTTGGGTTTTGCTCTGGAATAAAATTAAATTGGGACAAGAAGACAGCACATGATTTCATACCTTCACCATCTGCAAACACCCTGGGCAGCTATCAGTGAGCGTCACTGTACAGCAAGGGGCTAAAAATAGAATTTTATCAAACACACCACAATAGGATACTGTTCTAGTCACATCTTTGCTCTTTTCTAAAACATCTTTTCAAAATTTTGTGATTCACTGACAATGATCCCCTTAAAACATCTCTTACTCAAATAATTTCAAAAGTAAACTGAAAGTCTACAAATCAACCACTCATTTTCTGAGGTCCTAAGTCCTTGCTAATTCTCAATAGAATCACCAAAAAGTAACTTAAGCACAAATAAGAAAATAAAAAGTAGATAAATCGAACTTCATCAAAATTTTAAAATTTTGCAAGATTCTAGTCCAAGATAGCGATGAAAGACCCTAAACTCACCTCCTCCTCAGACACACTAGATTTACACCTATTTATAGAGCAGTTGCTCCTGAGTCAGAACCGAGGGCTGACTGAACAGCTTCTGCACAAAGATGGAGAGACCACGTAGAGAACAGCGAGAGAGACAGAGACACTGTGAAGGGAATCCTCATTCCTGATGTTGTGAACTACAGAGGGAAGGGACTACCTACTGAGGAACAATGAGCAGATTCATCTGCCCAGAGGCATAGAAAAAAAGGCAAAGTTTAAAGGGGCAAGTAGAATTAGAATCCAAACTGTCGCGTCAAACAGTGGAGCAGCTGTTGGAACTCTCTCTGAATCAAAACGGTTGGCAAGCTGCAGAGCTCACATTCCCACTCCACCTTGAGAGCACAGATGGAAGCAGGGTCTGATGGCCATAGCCAGCCTGTCCCCTCAGTAAGCCTGGGCCCCTAGCCCACACCAGCCCCACCAAGGCGGGCTCCTTGTGGTGGTGCCCACCAGGACACTCTGGTCCATACTCACTATAGCTCCAGCCACCTCGCCAATGTGTCACAGACTCAAAGTGCTCTAGAACATCAAGACCCATACCACGCTGGCTCAGGATGACTTGCTTGAGAATCCCCAGCACAGTGCAAGGAACCCCTTGGCCTGCATCCACACCAGCTTCAGCCGCTCAACCGAGGAACCCCCTGGACAGAGTACCTTGGGGCATCCTGATTTGCACCCACTTCAGTCTCAGCTCTCCTGACAGGACACACTCTGTACAGAGAACAGTGGGACACCCTGCCTTGCACCCACTTGAGCTCTACCTGTCCTGCCAAGGGGCCCTCAATGCAAAGAGCCCTGAGCCAGCTGCCCTCTGCAACAGGAGCCCCAGGAATACCCTGCCCTGCACCAACCCCTACTCTGCCCATGCCACCAGGGCAGCCCCAGCAGAGTGCTCTAGGACCTACAGCCAGCCAGCTAAAGTCACCAGCCACACACACACAACACAAGGGACATCCCTACATAAGGCCATTCCTTCAAGTTTAAGAGAAGTAGCTGTTCTGCCTAATTCATAGAAACAAACATAGAAAGCCAAGCAAAATGAGACGGAAGAGAATGAGTCAAATTAAAGAACAAGATAAAACTGTAGAAAAAACCTAAATGAAATGAGGATAAATAATCCACCTGATAAATTGTTCAGAATATTGGCATAAAGATGCCCATCAGACTGAAGAGTGGATGAACTTGGTGACACCTTCAACAAAGAGAGAAAATATAAAGAAGAACCAATCAGAGTTGAAGAATATAATAAATGTGATTAAAAAAAATACACTAGAGAGAATCAACGTTAGATCAGAGAACACAGATCAATAATCTGGGAGACAGGGTAAAGGAGAGCACCCAAGGTGAAGAGCAAAAAGGAAAAAGGACTTTAAAAAATGAGGATAGGTTAAGGGATCTCTTGGACAACATCAAGCGAACAAATATTTGCATTATAGGGATCCTGGAAAAAAAGAGCTAAAAAGACAGAAAACTTACTGAAGAAGTAATAACTAAAAATATCCATAACCTGGGGATTGGAAGAAACATCCAGGTTAGGGAGCTCAGAGTTCTTAGAAACATGAACCCAAAGATGTCCACACCATGACACACAATAATTAAAATATCAAAGATTATAGAGAGAAAGCTGGGAAGATAGTGAAAGAAGAGGGCCCTAAGCTCACCTCGTCCCATGGATACAATTAGGTAACACTACATCAGCATAAATAACCCAGAAAAAGAACCAGAGAATAGCAGAACAAACTCCACAACTAAAGGTAAAGAATAGGACACATCCAAGAGGGCAGGAAGGGAGGAGACACAGTGGAGAGCAAAATGGACCAAAACCATCCACAGTCAGGAGGGAGACATCCGCCCTGAGAATGGCTAGAAGGTTTATTACACTGGGGAGTCTACAGGAGGAAGACGAAACCTCACAACATTTGGCACTGAAAGCCAGAGGGGCTGAATTTTGTGAATTCTAAAAACCAGAGCAACTTCAAGCACAGAATTTTTAAAATCTGCAGGCTCAGTTCTGGAAGAGCCTGGAGAGTGATAAGAAGCTGAGTCCTCCCCCTTAGAGAAACAGCAGGACAAACAGCCTGCAGATGTATCACTCGGAAGCAGCAGCCTGAAAAACCCCAGGGGCACATGCGAGGGACAGTTATTTATTCCCATCAGAGACAGTCCTGGAGGGGTAGGGAAGGGACTCTCTTACAGGAAGAGCTTTCCAGAAACAAAGGAGCTGGAAGGCATATTCTCCCTCCCTTGCCCCCCAGCATAAAAACAAAGCCACCCTCTAGAGCCTGCAGAAGCCAGCACAGGGCCAATATTCAGTACCTAACTTGCCTACACCAAGCCCCACCTTCCTATGCATCAGTGGATCTGCCCTTCTCAGTTACTTTTTGCTTCAGTCCCCTCTCCCAGAAGACCTGCAAAAATCTTGCCAACACCATGTCATCCAACCAATGAGTGTTATGGGGCCTTGATCCTCCCAGTAGCAGCAGGTCTCATTCTGCAAGCAGACCTGAGCTCACCTTGTTAAAATTGTACACCTCACCCTGGCTAGAGACCAAATGATGTCCACAGCAAGCAAAGTGAGCCTCGGCAGATGAATGAACTGAAGGAAAAAGCAGCCAGGACATAACAGCAGGGTGCAGGCAATACACCAAGGAGACACCCTCTGAGGCCAGGTTCTGGGGAACAGGGGATGCTGCACTGCAAGGCACTATAGGACCTATCCTTCTTAAAGCCATTATTTGCAAGAGCAGGAAACATAGCTGGCTTTCCCAGTACACAAAAACAGACACAGAGAGGTAGACAAAATGAGAAAACAGAGGAATATATCCCAAATGAAAAAAACAGGACAAATCCGCAGCAAGATACCTAAACAATACAGATAAAAGAAATATGTCTGATAGAGAATTTAAAGTAATGATCATAAGGATTCTCACTGGACTTGAGGATGGTGGAGAACATGGGTGAGACCCTTAACAATATCCTAGGTGAGGGCCTCCTGAGTGGCTCAGTCACTTAAGTGTCCAACTCCTGGTTTCAGCTCAGGTCATGATCTCAGGGTCGTGAGACTGAGCCCCAAGTCAGGCTCTGTGCTGAGTTAAGTCGGCTTGAGATTCTCTCTCTCTCTGTCCCTCTGCCCCTCCCCGCTTGTGTGCACTCTCTCTCTTAAATAAATTAATAAATTAACAAACTAATAAATAAATAAAATCTTTTTAAAAAGTAATTACTTCGAATGTAAATCGATTAAATGCTCCAATCAAAACACATTGGGTGACAGAATAGATAAAACACAAGATCCACCTATACCCTGCCCACAAGTGACTCACTTAAGACCTACAGACTGAAAGCAGAAGGACAGAAAAAGATATTCTAAGCAAATGAAAGCAAAAAAAAAAAAAAAAAAAGGAAGGAAAGGGAAAGAAAAGAAAAGAAAAAAAGAGATGAGAAGAGAAAACAAAACAAAACTGAGATAGCAATACTTATTTCAGGTAAAATAGACTTTAAAACAAAACAAAAACTAAAAATTCACTTCAGACCTGAAGACACAAAAAGACTGAAAGTGCAAGGACAGAAAAAGATATTCTATGCAAATAGAAGCGGAAAGAAGATGGAAAGGGAAAGGAAAAGGAAGAAAGCAAGTCAAGGTAGCAATATTTCTTTCAGATAAAACAGACTTGAAAACAAAAACTATAAATGCACTTCAGACCTAAAGACACATACAGACTAAAAGTGAAAGGAAGGGAAAAGATATCCCATAAAGTGGAATTGGAAAAAAAAAAAAAAAAAAGCTGAGGTAGAAATATTTGTATTAGACAAAATAGACTTTAAAACAAAGAGTATAACAAGAGACCAACAAGGGCATTACATAATGACTAACAGGTCAATACAATAAAAGGATACAACAACTATAAATATCTGTGCTCCAAACAGTGGAACAGCTAAATACATAAAGCAAATATTAACAGATATAAAGGAGAAATGTAATATAGTAAGATCAATGATGGATCATCCAGGATGAAAATCAGTAAGGAAACAGTGTCTTTCAATGACACATTAGACCAAATGAACTTGACAGGTGTATACAGAACATTCTTTCCAAAAACAACAGGATACACATTATTTTCAAGCAGACATGGAACATTCTGCAGGATAGATCAATTTAGGCCATGAAACAAGTCTCAATACGTTAAAGAAGACTGAAATTACCTCATCTTTTGAAATTACAACATTATGAAACTGGAAATAAATCCCAAGAAAAAAAAGTGGAAAAAAGCACAAACACATGATGGCTTTAAACAACATTCTACAAATACGGAGTCATCTGAGGGATGCTAAAGGTTGGGAGACAGGCCCAAGGAAAAAGGAGGTAGGGAAAGGAGGAAGAGGAAAGCAAGGCAATGGTTGGGGGACAAAGAAAGAGAAGAAGGAGGGCTCTAGGGCAAAGAGGCAGCAGAGGGGCTGGGTCAACAAAGAAATCAAGGAGGAAATTTTTTACGAAATGGAGGCAAAGGAAAATGAAAACACAACAGTCCTAAATCTTTGGGATGTAACAAAAGCTATTCGAAGAGGGAGAGTTAGAATAGAACAAGCCTACCTCAAGAAATAAGAAAAATGTTATATAAATAATCCAACCATATACCTAAAGGAACTAGAAAAAGAACCAAAAAACAAAAACAAGAACAAAAAAAAAAAAAGAGAGACAGAGAGACAAAGAGAGGACACAAGTAAAATCCAAAATGAAAGAGAAGTTAACAACCAACACCACAGAAATACAAAGGATTTTAACAGAATACTATAAAAAATTACATGCCAACAAAGTGCCTACAAGAAATTCATAGAAACACATAAACTTCCAAAACTGAATCAGGAAGAAGTAGAAAATCTGAACAGATTGTTACCAGTAACGACACTGAATCAGTATTCAAAAAATTCCCAACAGGGGCGCCTGGGTGGCTCAGTGGGTTAAGCCTCTGCTTTCAGCTCAGGTCATGATCTCAGGGTCCTGGGATCGAGCCCTGCATTGAGCCCCGCATCCAGCTCTCCACTCATGAGGGAGCCTGCTTCCCCCGCCCCCCTGCCTGCCTACTTGTGATCTCTGTCAAATAAATAAAAATAAAAAATAAAAAAAACTCCCAACAAATAGAAATTCAGGACCAGATGTATTCACAGGTGCATTCCACCAAACATTTAAACAAGAGTTAATACCTATTCTCCTCTAACTATTCCCAAAAATAGATGAAAGGAAAACTTCTACATTCAACAAAACTAGCATTACTCTAATACCAAAACCAGAGACACTACAAAACAAAAACAACAACCAGAAAAAACAAAAAACAAAAAAACCACAGGCCCATATCTATGATAAACATAGATGTAAAAATTCTCAAAGGAATATTAGCAAGCCACACTGAACAATACATTAAAAGGATCATTCACCATAATCAAGTGGGATCTATTCTGGGATGCAAAGGCGGTTCAGAATTTGCAAATCAATCAACGTGATACATACACCTCCTCAACAAAACAAAGGATAAAAACAAGGCTCAACAAATGCAGAAAAAGCATTTGACAAAATTCAACATCTGTTCAGGATTAAAAAAAAAAAAAAAACCTCTCAATAAAATGGATTTAGATGGAACATACCTGAATATAATAAAAGCCATATTTGACAAACCTGCAGCTCAGAAAATACTCAATGATGAAAAACTGAGATTAGGAACAAGATGAGGATGTCCACTCTCAACACTTTAATTCAGCAGAGTACTGGAAGTCCTCGCCACAGCAATCAGACAGTAACAAAAACTTTTAAAACATCCACATTGGTAAGGAATAAGTTAAATCATCACTATACAGATGACATGATACTACACATAGAAAACCCTAAAGACTCCACCACAAGTAATAAATGACATTAGTCAAGTTGTACAATATACCCAGAAATCAGCTGCATTTCTATATACTAAGGTAGCAGAAAGAGAAATTAAGAAAGCAATTCCATTTACAATTGCACCAAAAAGAATAAAATACCTAGGAATAAACTTAACCAAGGAAATGAAAGACTGATACTCTGAAAATTATAGAAGGTTAATGAAAGAAATTGAGACAACACAAACAAATATTAAGACATACCTTGCTCATGGACTGGAAGAACTAATATGGTTATAATGCCCATACTACCCAAAGTAATCCAAGATTCAATGCAATCCCTATCAAAACACTACTGGGGTGTCTGGGTGGCTCAATCGTTAAGCATCTGCCTTTGGCTCAGGTCATGATCCCAGGGTCTCTGGATCAAGCCCCACATCGGGCTGCCTGCTCAGCAGGAAGCCTGCTTCTCCCTCTCCCACTTACCCCGCTTGTGTTCTCTCACTGTCTCTTCCATCAAATATTTAAGTAAAATCTTTAAAAAAAAAATCCTCTTAAAAACAAGCTGTTGTTATTTTTCACAGAGCTAGAACAAATAACCCTAAAACTTGTATGTTAAGTATATAAGATCCTGAGATGAATCTTTGTTCTTAAGAAAGAACAAAGCTAGAGGCATCAGAATTCCAGATTTCAAGATATACCACTAAGCTGTAGAAATCAAATCTGGCACAAAAATAGACAATAGAACAAAACAGAAAGCCCAGAAATAAACCATGTTTTTATGGTCATTAATTAATGTACAGGAAGGGAGTAAGAATATACAATAAGGAAAAAGACATTCTCTTCAACAAATGGTTCTGGGAAAACTGGACAGCTACATACAAAAGAATGAAACTGGACCATTTTCTTACACCATACACAAAAATAAATTCAAAGTATATTAAGTACCCAAATAAAACCATAAAACTCTTAGAAAGAAACATAACACAGTAATTTCTTTGACATTGGCCTTAACAACATATTAATGGACAGGTCTCCTAAGGCAAGGGAAACAAAAGCAAAAATAAACTATTATAACTACATCAAAATAAAAACCTCTGCACAGTGAAGTAAACCATCAATAAAACAAAACAACCTAGTGAACAGAAAATACTTGCAATGATAGCATCTGATAAGGAGTTAGTATCTAAAATATAAAAAGAACTTGTAAAATTCTGATTAAAAATCAAATTTCTGATTAAAAATGGGCAGAGGATCTGAATAGACATTCTTGAAAGAAGACAAATAGTTGGACGACAGAAAAAGGAAAAGATGCTCAACCTCAATAATCATCAGGGAAATGCAAATCAAAACCACAATGAGATACTACCTCATATGAGTCAAAATGGCTAGTATCTAAGAGATAAGAATAACAAGTGCTGACAAGGATGTGGGGAAAAGGGAATTCTTGTGCACTGTTGGTGCAAATATAAACTGGTACCGCTACTGTAGGGAACAGTACAGAGGTTTCCCAAAACATTAAAAACAGAAATATAGTAACTAAAAGTAGAATCCAGTAAATCTACTACCGGGCATTTACTCAAAAAAAAAAAAAAAAGAAAAGAAAGAAAGTAAAGAAAACGCTATCGAAAAGATATCTGCACCCCTCTGTTTACTGCAGCCTTATTTACAATAGCCAAGATATGGGAGCAACCCAAGTGTCCACTGATGAATGAATAGAGAAGGTATACAGATACAATGCAATATTACTCAACCATAAAAAGGAATAAGGTCTTGCCATTTGTGACAATGTGGATGGACCTAGAGGGTATTATGCTAAATGAAATAAGTCAGAAAAAGGCAAATGCCATGTGATTTCTCTTATTTTTGACTTCCAAAAACCAAAACAAATGGACACACAAACAAAAACAATTTCTTAAATACAGAGAACAAACTGATGGTTCCCAGGTGGGTGGATGGGTGAAATAAATAAAAGGGATTAAGAGGCACAAATATCCAGCTATAAAATAAGTAAGTCACAGAGATGAAAAGTACAGCATAGAGAATATAAACAATAATGTTGTAACAATATTTGATGGAGGCAGGTGGTGACTATGTTTGTCATGGTAAGTAAGCACTGAGTAAGGCATAGAATTGTTGAGTCAATATGTTGTACCCCTGAAACTAATAAAACTGTATGTTAATTATACTTCAGTTACAAAAAGTAAAAACAGAATCTACAATGAAATAACACTTAACACTCACTAGAAGAGCTTCAATCAATTAGACAAACAATAACAAATATTGGCAAGGATGCGGAAAAACTGAAACCCCCATGCATCATTGGTGGGAATGTGAAGTGATGCAACGACTTTGGAAAACAGTTTGGAAGTTCCTCAGAATGTTAAACCTAGAGTTACCAAATGACTCAGCAGTTCCAACTAACACCAAGGTATGTACCCAAGAGAAATGAAAAATACATGTTTACACAAAAAGATGTATATGAATGTTCACATTATTCATAATAGTCGAATTGTGAATACAACTCAAATGTCTATCAACTGATGAACTGATGATAAAATTGGTATATCCATACAAGAATACTATTTGGCATTAAAAAGGAATGATCCACATTACAAGGTATATAAACCTTGAAAACATTGTTTTAAGTGAAAGCCTGTTACAAAACACCACATATGGTACCATTCCATTCATAGGAAATGCCCAGAATTAGTAAATCTATACAAAAAGAAAATGGATTAGTAGTTGCCTAGTGATGGGGTTTGGGAGGAAGTTAAAAGAAAGTACGGGTAATGGGGAATGGTTACTAATGAACGTGGGGTTTCTTCTAGGGGTGATGGAAATGTTTAAAAATGTATTATACTGATGGTTGCACAAATCTGTGACTATACTAAGAAACATTAAACTGTGTCAACTTTTATGGGTAAATCGAATGGTATGTGAATCATATCTTAATAAAGCTACTTAATGATGCCTGGGTGGCTCAGTCAGTTAAGCATCCAACTCTTGATTTTGGTTCAGGCCACAATCTCAGGGTTGTGAGATCAAGCCCTACATCAGGCCCTGCACTGGGCTGGGAGCCTCCTTAAGATTCTCTCTCTCGCTCTCCTTCTGCCCCAACATGCCATTCTAAAAATGAGTAAACAAAGCTCTTTAAAATAAAGCTATCTGGAAATACTGAAGGGATCATTAACTCTGAGCCTCACTACAGGGTGAGCTCGGTGGGCTGTTTGTTAGGAGCCCCTGACATCATCTTTAGGTGTTCCCTTGGTTGCATTAGCTAGGGAAGAGGCTTTCACCAAACCCTGGAGACTAGCGATCTGCCTGACAATGTTCTGGGAGCTCTCACAAACTTTATTTCTTTGTTCATCTGTTGTACTTTTTTTTTTATATTCCATATACAAATAAAATCATATGGTATTTGTCTTTCTCTGTCTGGCTTATTTCACTTGGCATAATACCCTCCAAGTATATGATGTTGTCCCAGACAAACTGCAAAAAAAAACAAAGAAACAGACTCCTAAATATGGAGAACTTCAGGTTTGGACTCTTGACCTCAGGGTCATGAGTGTAGAGATTACTTAAATAAATAAACATCAGACTCTTTATCAAATATGAATATTGTACTAAATGAGATTTTCTTGAAACAGAAAACAAAGATATTACCTATTTCACAGGCTTACTGTGAATGATGTATGTAGAAGGATTCTATGAGTGTAAAACACTAGGGAAATGTAAATAATGACCATTAGGATTTTGGAAAATATAAGTTCTGACACAAGAGTTCTATGCCTTACCACCAGTAGAAATGTTAGAGGAATTAAAATTTGCTCCAATTACTAGACATCAAATGAGATCCAGTATGTTCAATAATGTAACATAAAATAAGCCACAGTCCTGTTCATTCTTGAATATTCATTTGCATCAAGGGGACAATAACATGTCCCCTTAAAAGACAGAAACACACCCACTTGTACTAATTTGGAGTACTTCAATGTTTAACCCTTCATTATGGACTCAATGTTTATGTCTCCTCTAAGTTCATATCCTGAAGTTCTAATTTTTAATGGGATAGTATTTGGAGATGGGGCCTTTGAAAGGTAATTAATTAGATGAGGTCATGAAGGTGGGGCCCTGGTCCAATGGGATTAGTATCCCTATAAGAAGACACACCAAAGTTTGCTTAGTCTCTCCCATGCAAGGACACAGAAAGAAGGTGGCTATCTCCAAGCCAGAAAGAGAGACCTCACCAGAAACAGACTCTGCCAGACTCTGACCTGGGACCTCCAGTCTCCAAAACTGTAAGAAAATAAATGTCTACAGTTTAAGCCACTCAATCAATGGTATATTGTTACGGCAACCCAAGCACAACAGGACATCATTTAATGATGTACGACTGCCCTTCATTGCTAATTATGAAAATTAAAACTTTGGTATATATGTCTCCATAATGAAATTCATATGAAAGAAAAAATAAAAAGTATTTTTTACTTAGTTATAAGTTCTTATTTCATAATGAAACTACAAGACTATTTTAGGAAATCCCACCAACAAATATGTTACTAATTGTGGGAATCAAAGAGAGGATATCAAGACTTTTAGAGCTTGAAAAAGTAGAAAAAGAACCAGGTCAGTTTACAAACTTAGCAAATACGGAAGCACTGGCTGGCTCAGTCCGTAAAGTATGTGCCTCTTGATCTTGGGGGTTGTGGGTTTGAGCCTCACATTGGCTGTAGAGATTACTTAAAAAAAAATAAAATCTTAAAGAAAAAAAGAATTATGTAAATATGGAAAAATTATCTTTCTGTTCACCAATGTAAAACTAACACCTAGAACAGTGCCTAATGTGTAACAGGTATTCAATAAACCTATGTTGAATAACAGGAAAGAGAAAAAGAATTAATACAGCACGATTTCAGTCACTTATTTTAATACTATATTGAGCAAGCTCAGAATGTTTTCTGAATTCCAGAAAGCAGGACTTTTTCTGATGCACTGCACCAGTCCCTTAGTCTAGACCTGTGCGCACAGTATATATTGGAATATAAGCTGGGTAAATGGAATGCTTCTTTGTTTTTTTGTGGGTTTTTTGTTTGTTTGTTTTTGCCTATCTAAATTCTGGACATCCTTCGTGGTACCTGGGTAGCTCAGTCCGTTAAGTGTCTGCCTTGGGTCATAATCTCGGTGCCCGAGAATTAAGCCTTTCCCTGGGCTCCCTATTCAGTGAGGAGTCTGCTTCCTCTCTCTCTGCCCCTCCCCTCTGCTTATACTCTATCACATTCATGTGCTTTCTAATAAATTAAACAATTAATTAATTCTGGCCACCCTTCAAGGATAAGTCCAAATTCCACTTGTGAAAAGCCTCCCCTGCTACTCTACCCTATTGTGAACAGTGTTTTTAAACCACCACCTAGTAGCCCAGGCCAAGAATCTAAGTAAGAGTCAACCTGGATTATTCTCATTCTGTAACACCTCAGATCCAAATCTATGAGCAAATCCTATCAGTCCTATCAGTTCTATCTTTTTTTTTAAGGGTTTTTTGTTTGTTTGTTTTTTGTTTTTTGAGAAACAGAGACATTGTGTAAGTGCACGTGCCTGGGGCAGGGAGGGCAGAGGGCAAGGGAGAGACAGAATCCCAAGCACACTCACTGCTAAGCACAAAGCCAAGGTGGGGCTTGATCCCACAACCCCAAGATTATACGTACATCACTGTCTGGCACACAGTAGACATTCAATAGATATTTCCTATGATCATCTGTAAAAATCATTTGCCAACTTACCATGGAAATCCTTGAGGTGTCTATTTCCCTGTTTCTTATGATCCACTTAAGTAATTTTTCCTCCTACATAACTTTTTCCTCCTTGAGGGACAGAGATCATGTCTTACATTCTGTGTTCAAAAACCCCTAGTACAAGTATTTGTACTAGTTTGTTTTCCCCCAAAAATATCAATGTATTTTACGTTGCAGATGGTAAGTATCTTTAGAATAATTTCCAGATTTGTGGTAAAAACTGGCTATTGTATTTCTTAAACAATAAATCACAACAGAGTTACCACACTTACTTCTGGCATCTGTCTTATCCGACTCACTGAGACATAAATCATCCTTGGCATCAGTGCTTCCCTCAACACCATGTCTTAAAAAAAACTTTATATCATTTTCATCAATTTCATTCTCATCATCTATGTCATATTTCTGTAGTCCTTCTAGCAGCTTTACGGCTGCTAAATGGGCAAACCTGTAGAAAAGAATCAGTAATTAACAAGATTCACAATCCTCTTCAAATTGAAACTGCAGTTTCCACTTAATTTAACGAATTACACGCTGTACATTATGCTACCATTGCCCCAAGTAAAGGAGCAAAACTGCACCTAAAAGTCAGTGACAATTCAACATACATCCAGCTCAAAGAGTTACTGGACACTGAGGACAAACAGTCATGTTAAAGGCTGTTCCATAATTTTTATTGGTAAAAATCCAACTGGGAGAGGAGACTCAATATCAAAAGAATATGTGGGGTGCCCCCAGACAGAGCTGCTCAACTGAATAGAAAGCCCAGAACCACCCTACTTGTTACCTATATTTACCACCTTTTTTGATGGCCAAAGTGAGATTTCAGAAATAGTTCTGGTTCCAGTTTTAGGGCCAAATATAGCTCTAGGCCCCTTAATTTTCATCCTTCCTCAACCCCAAATGTGGCATGGCCTTGAAATTTAATGAAAAAATCATGACTTTTCCATCTACATTTTCTATTTTCTTTGATCTTTCCCATATCTCAGTGAAGCTTCCAGTAATATAGCCTTGCTTTTGGAGCTGATGTGATTGCATATAATCTGCATGGTTTTCTCAGAGTCTTGCTAACTGAAATGTTTAATGTTTTCTCTTATGACATGGAGAACTACTCAAACACAAAATCTCAAATCCCACTTTTTTCACATACCTATACAACTACATGCACACAAATATCCTTACCTTTCACCAGGTGAAACCTAGTGAACAGAAAATACCTGCAATGATAGCATCTGATAAGGAGTTAGTATCTAAAATATAAAAAGAACTTGTAAAATTTTGATTAAAAATCAAATTTCTGATTAAAAATGGGCAGAGGATCTGAATAGACATTCTTGAAAGAAGACAAATAGTTGGACGACAGATAAAGGAAAAGATGTTCAACCTCAATAATCATCAGGGAAATACAAATCAAAACCACAATGAGATATTACCTCATATGAGTCAAAATGGCTAGTATCTAAGAGATAAGAATAACAAGTGCTGACAAGGATGTGGGGAAAAGGGAATTCTTGTGCACTGTTGGTGCAAATATAAACTGGTACAGCTACGGTAGGGAACAGTACAGAGGTTTCCCAAAACATTAAAAACAGAAATATAGTAACTAAAAGTAGAATCCAGTAAATCTACTACCAGGCATGGTTACTTTCAAAGGCACGATGGCAATTTCTTATAAAGCGAACATATTCTTATCATATGACCCAGCAATCCTACTCCTAATTATTTACCCAAGTGAAGTGAAAACTGATGTTCACACAAAAAAATATTGTACATGAATGTTTAGGGCAGCTTTATGCATAATTACCAAAAATGGATAGAGCAGCTTTATGCATAATTACCAAAAAATGGATATAATCAAGATGTCCTTTGACAGGTTACCACATTATCAAACTATGGAATACTATGGAATTCTATAGCCAAGGGAATACGGCTCAGCTATAAGAAAGAAATGAGCTATGAATACACATGAAAGAAACTTATATATAATTAACCTGAGCAAAAGAAGGTAGATATATAAGCGTATGTACTATATGATTCCATTTATATAAAATTCTAGGAAATACAAACTAATCTATAGTGACAGACAGCAGATCAGCATTTGCTTGGGGAAGGGAAAGTGGGGAGCCCTGGGAAGGAGACAGATTACAAAGGGGGCACAAGGAGACTTTTGAGGATGATGGATATGTTCCCTATCTTGATGGCAGTAATGGTTTCATGGGTAAGGACATACGTCAGAATTCATCAGTTTGTACTGTACAAAGATGTGTACTTTGTCATATACCAATTAAACTTTAAAAAAGCTGTTTTCCAAAGTAAAACTAAAGTGGGCCTAAGTAGGTAATGATCCTAGGTATGTGGTACCACAAAATCATGCTCCAAGGCTTCAAAGAAATCCCTCAAAATAGTAAGGACAATGAACTCTTAAAAATTGCACAGCAATCGATGCATGATTAACATTGAATGATTAGCATCCTGTTGGGCCTCATTTGCAAATTTTAGCCCACATTCCTACTTTAGATTCAAGTAGTTCTGGACCACAAGCAATTCTTCAAACACATAAGGTACTATCTTACAACACTTCCTCCTTTAAGCATCAGAATAAATGTTGCTTCCTCCAAAAATAAAAATTTTCCCTGACCTCTATATAAATTCTGTTCCCCTTCTGTTCCTTCCTAACTTCCCCAAAACTTTCAAACAGGAAGACCTGTGCACTTTTTCTCCTATGTTCTTATTGTATCTTATACATAACATGTAATATGTTACAATGATTATAATTAATAATAATTATGCTTATGTACTGAGTCTCTTTACAAGATTTTAGACTTGAGGACAAGGACTGTGTTTTTTAATCTTTGTAATCCTAACACTAACCATAGCAATAGGGACATGCTAAGTACATAGGAAGTTGAATGAAAAATAACCGAATGAACAAATGGATGGACTAAATTTTCCTTGAGGACCTGCATAGGAGATGAGCAGGAGATGCTTAATAGCAGGTGTTATATTTAATTCAAATGTAAATTATTAAAATTTGTTTCAAAACCTAAGTGGCTCCTTTTGATTACTCTTTCTTTTTTAATTATTTTTTTTAAACATATATTTTTATCCCCAGGGGTCTGTGAATCACCAGGTTTACATACTTCACAGCACTCACCATAGCACATACCCTCCCCAGTGTCCATAACCCCATTGATTACTCCTCTTAATCACACAGTATTTCTAAAGAACTAGAGGCATTTGGGTGACCCCATTCTTCATTCTGTATCACAGTTCTAAGCACCGTCAAATGTTTAGCATTCCTGGACCCGACTTCACTATATATCAGTGATAGTCTCCAGTCATGTGACACTCCTCCATGCATTTCCAAATCCCGCCCCCCACCAGGAAGGGGGACAATACTACTTTCCAGCTGAAAATCATTAGTGAGAAGAGCTGATTTATCATCAAATGTCAATTCAGCTGGAAAATTGTTACTCTGTCAGCATTTGATGGAGTCCTAGAATTCCATTAAATCCTAAGAGCTTTCTGAGTATAAGAGAGTATATCCAAAACCTTAAAAACAAAAGAAAGAAGTAAAGCAGACAGGGATACCTTTTAGCCACATCACTGGGTTTCTCCCCTGCTTTGTTGGTAATATTACTGTCTGCTCCCATTTTAATTATCCACTGCAAACACTCTATGTGGCCTTGCCCAGCGGCTGTTTAAAAAAAAAAAAAAGACAAAAACAAAAATACACACAAAAAGTTATTGTTATTAGTAACAGTTGTCTGATATCTCGGACAGTACCATTAGAGAATATTTTCATAAATACTGATCCTTGTAATAACCAACAAAAGTGGGGCAGATGTTATTCTCTGTTCATTTATGTATTCATTAGGCAAACAATTAATCAAAAATCTACTGGGCTTACCTCCAATACAGAGGACTTTGCATCCTGATATAAAATTTATATAAAAATTTGAAGATATAAAAGTTGAAGGTCAAAGATGTTACTTATTTAACACCACGCAGCATGCAAGTAATGGATTTGAAACTATAATCTAGGTTTTCCCAGTCTTTATCCAGAGTTCACCTGCTGCTATCTATAGCTCCTGACGAATCTTGCATCTGACCAAAATATGAGCACAGTCCAGCCACAGGGCTGACTACATGGACTTCGAAAATCTTGGTCATCTTATGTAAACAGGTTATTCTTCTGACTCTCATGACTCAACATTTACAGGCCTCTCACTAATCACCTGAACTGTTTACCACCTTTTTCTAAATCTTGTCCTTAATACATGCACTCGGGATTAATTTTCACCTCCACAACTCTGTTTATGTGTCCACCTCCCTAGTGCCCAGCCCTCAAATGTATGTTCATCTAACTTCTACCCATCCTTCTAGATCCATCTGAAGATTCAGGGAAGCTGGGTGGAAAGATACTTAATAGACTTAAAAGATCTGACCTTAGGTCTACTAAACAGTGAGACTGGAGGGCAGAACAGAACTTAGCAAGTGGTTGGCACATACAGACCCTCAATAAATGTCTATGAAGTTGAGGCATGAATAAGTGAATGAGAATACTAAGAAAATGTCAGCTTTGCTCTTACCAGATGTGTAACCTCAGTCAAGAAAACCGATTCCTCTGGACCCCAATTTCCTCATCTTTTACAGAGATGATTTCATACTTATAAAGAGGGTTCATAAAATTAAAATAAGGATTAAATGTGATGACAGTTTTACATCCCATTAAGTAGCATATAAACATAAGGTATTATTTCTGAATTCCCACGAACAAGTCTCTAATAATTTAACCCTTACCAACTTCTTCTATTCCTCAGTTTCTACTCCTGAATTCCTACTGCATGTATTTTAAGAAACAAATACTTTTTGGCATCAATTACTCCTGACTTCTACAAATCTCTAGATGTTCATGGTTGGAAGTATGTACTCCTTAGCAGTAAAGTCTGGACCTCACACTGTCTACGTGGTGCAGACATACGGTGGTGGGTGCTGACTGTAAGTGCCTCTGTAAAATGAATCAAAGACTAGGAACTTTTGATATACCTCTAGTGCCTCAAAAAGGGAATTCACCTTCAATACTGGCAACAGAGAAAAGAGGACACAAAGTCAGATACTGTAACAAAGTAAGAACTCTTCTGTCCTCCTCTAGTTCATTCAGAGCCAGCTCCCAAACTCGGAATTGGCCCCTGAAAATTCTGGGCTTTCTTGCTCTCTCCTACAGAAAATCCAAAACCACTCAAAACAGTACAAGATTTCCCAGACCTCTAGAAATAACCTCACTTTAGACAAAAACAGCAATATATTCCATCTTTAAAAGTTACAAAAGGTATTTATGAATCACAGATAATTGTTTTGTCAAAGATAGAATGAGCTTAACCCCACATTTAAATTTTATTACACAGGTAATGTTTACAAAGAGGGAGAGGGGAAGCTAAGTAACTTCTCTAAAATGAAATAAAAGGATTTTTACCCAAGATCCTTATTGTACATTGGTTAGGATATGTTGATTAATTTGATCAATGTATTATAAGAGAAAGATAAAATTATGCTGTGGCTAGAAATTTTTAAGAACTCATTTGAAATACTTATGGCTTAGCAAATGAAAAAAAGGAGCAGTCACGGTGGATTTAACAATTATTAAATGACCAAGAAAAATGCCTCAATAATAAACACTGCAACTTGGCGCCTGAGTGGCTCAGTGAGTTAAGCTTCTGCCTTCAGCACAGGTCATGATCTCAGGGCCCTGGGATTGAGCCCCTCGTCGTCGTCATCAGGCTCTCTGCTTAGCAGGGAGCCTGCTTCCCCCTCTCTCTCTCTGCCTGCCTCTCTGCCCACTTGTGATCTCTATCAAAAAAAAAAAAAAAAAAAAAGAATCTTTAAACCCGCAACTTATTTACTGAATCAAAATCAAAATTAAAGAAAAAGAAGCAGAGAGATTAATAAATGTAGAAAATGTGCATTAAGTTATAAAGAGACAACTTTAATTTACACAATTTGGATATAATCTAAACACACAGATGTTCACCAGGAAAGCCAAGTGTACACAAAAGGCCCCTTCCCCTACTTGTAGCCACTTATCATCCCCCATCACACTCCCTGTTCCACCCCTGGCCCTAGGAGTCCTCAATGGACAGACTGACAAGACAAGGGGTGAAAGGCAAACACTTTGGGTTCCTCAATTTCACACTCCCATCTTCTCACAATGGCTGCATCACAAACACCCTACTGTTATGCATCAAGCCCTTGAGAATCTAATTCCAGGTCCCTCATTTCAATCTTAGTTCCAGTGGTGAAGAAACGACTGAGAAAGGCTGAAAAACAGCCATCAGTAAAACTTAATTCTTCCTGTGAAGATGAAATATAAGCATCACGATCACACCTATCTTTTGCTACAGTGTCTGAATGATACCCCACATATACATTAGTAATAAAATGTGGTTATATTTAGGGTTGCCTGGGTGGCTCAGTTGAGTAAAGCCTCTGCCTTCAGCTCAGGTCATGATCCCAGGATCCTGGGATCAAGCCCCACATCGGGCTCTCTGCTCAGCAGGGAGCCTGCTTCTCCCTCTCTCTCTCTCTGCCCGCCTCTCTACCTACTTGTGATCTGTCAAATAAATAAATAAAATCTTTAAAAAAAAAAAAAGTGGTGTTATCTAAGATAATAAATGAAGGCTTTGCTCCAGGGTACCACATTTTAAAATATGTATACATACATATAGTGCACACTTTAAGTTTCCTCCCCATCCACAAATCCCATGGTGAAGAGCTAAACTCCTAGAGAGCCAAGCTAAGATGGAGGAGTGAGATTTTCCAAGTCTGGAATAAAGTGTTTACCAAAATAGGAACCTCTCTGTGTGTAGAAGAAACCCCCTTTGCATTCCCCTTCTTCTTACTCCACCTAACCTCTCTTATAAAACTATTGGTACACATGATGTTTAAATTCTATATTGGAGATTCATTATGAAGTAAACCAAATTTAACAATTAAAATAAGAAGCTAACCAACGGGCGCCTGGGTGGCTCAGTGGGTTAAAGCCTCTGCCTTCGGCTCAGGTCATGATCCCAGGGTCCTGGGATCGAGCCCCGCATCGCGCTCTCTGCTCAGCGGGGAGCCTGCTTCCTCCTCTCTCTCTCTCTGCCTGCCTCTCTGCCTACTTGTGATCTCTGTCTGTCAAATAAATAACTAAATAAAATCTTTAAAAAAAAAAAAAGAAGCTAACCAACAAGAACATAATCTATGATTGGGACTATCAGAAGTTATTTACAAAATAAAATATAATTCAAACACATGACTGCATTAGCTACCCTACTGTCTTTTTACTCTACCCCCACCCCCTTTTTTTTAAGAGTTAAGTAATCTCTATGCCCAACATAGGGCTAGAACTCATGACCCCAACTTCAAGAGTCACATGCTCTACTGACTGAGCTAGCCAGGTGCCTCCTTTAAAATTTTATAAGAATTACTGGCCATTGGGCACCTGGGTGGTTCAGTGGGTTAAGCCTCTGCCTTCGACTCAGGTCATGATCCTAGGACCCTGGGATAGAGCCAGGATCAAGCTCTCTGCTCAGCAGGGAGCCTGCTTCCCCCTCTCTCTGCCAGCCTCTCTGCCTACTTGTAATCTCTGTCAAGTAAATAAATAAAATCTTAAAATACCTGCCATTACATTATGAAATAACTGACAATATCACAAATGAAGCAGAATGGAAATTTCAGATGCATTAAGTTAAAGATTTGGTTTTTGATTTTATAAATTAAAGGAAGACTGGCAAAAGTAAATCCTAGAGTACCCATACTCTCAACAAGGTGTTGACATTTGACAAAGTCTGATTAAAAAACCAAAAAGCTAATTAATATTTTAGAATTCCACACAGAAGGAAGTAGGGAATACAGATCAAAGTAGTGGACATCTGGAAACTGTGTTCAAATCTAATGTTTATTGATATTTCTATAAAAGTAAAAACATTTTTACAGAGTACAAGAAAGAAGAAAATTCTGCTATACCTTTTTTTCAAATTCTATTATACCTTTTTCATGCTTTAGCAAGAATTAATAGATCATTTTAGTCCAAAGAAAGTATTAGTCCTAAGAAACTTCTCCAGCTGTGAATTTCATATCTTAACACATCAATGTCTTAAGAGAATTTTCACTGGAATTACCCTAAATATGATAGTTAATTTCTGGCATCATAAGAGGAGTATCACAAATAAACTGTGTACCATATAAGGGAGACTGATATCCTGTAGGGTATTAGGGTAAGTTCTACATTTTCACATGTTTCTAAGGGATAATTATTTTAAAAGGTAAAAAACTTCAACAGTAATTGTGTCAGAACTGAAAATGAAGCAGGAATCATAACTCACCTTTATGCATAGGAGTTGATCCATTATTATCACGTTCATTAATATTAATTACTCCATCTTCAATTAATTTCTTGAGCATTTCCAAATCACCTTTAAAGGCAGCCACATGACCTGGAAATGCTAAGGCTATGAATAAAAATTCAGCATTTCAGTAAACATATCAGTTCATTCTTTCCCCTGCCTTAAGCAGTCACAAAATTCAAATTTCAATATTAACTCAATTAAGAATGTTATACTAGAATTAGTTCAGTTGACACAATGACAAGTAATAAAAAGAGAATCATAAAATAAGATTATTATTAACTGTGTAGCCCGTTCTCCCCACAGGACTTCAAACATGCCAAGAGTAGTACTATACCAGAACTATTCTTAGCCATACTCCAACGTCAGACCAACACAAAACATAAGAAGATGGTCATTTTCAACCCTTTCAACCCTTTGTATAAAAACTGGAAGCAGATGAAATATACATATATATACAAACACATATACATATACACACACGGCTATGTAAGTGTACCTGACCTAGTACCTAACTGTAAGTACTTGATAAAATGTTTTTAATATAGCAACTACAAATACTGAGCCCTTACTGAATGCCAGACATGGTAGTAAGCACTGGTAAGTAATGCCTCATTATAACCCTTTTAACAACTTAATTATTAAATGAGATATTGTTATTCTCATTTTTAAATACAGAAAGGAAACAGGACAGCCAGAGTATTTTTAATGATTTATTTATTTTAGAGAGAGAAAGAGAGAATACAGTAGGGAGAGGCTGAGGGAGAGGGAAAGAGTCCCAAGCAGACTTTGTGCTGAACACAAAGCCCAACACAGGGCTCAATCTCACAACCCCAAAATCGTGATCTGAGCTGAAGCCAATAGTTGGATGCTTAACCAACTGCACCACTGAGGTGCCCCTCCTAAGAGTATTTTTAAAAGAACAAGGTTGGAGACTTACACTACCTGATTCTAAGTCTTACCATAAAGATATCATAATAGCTTTGATATGATAGCTTACCATAAAGCTATCATGATTAATCAAGACAGTTGTGGTATTGGCAAATAAACAGATATATAAGACAGAATACAGAGGCCAGAAACACACCCATACATATACAGGCAAGTGACTTTTTACAAAGCTGACAAAATATTTCAATGGGGAAAGGAAAGCCTTTCCAAAAAAATGGTGCTAGGGCAAGTAGCTATATGTGCGTGGGGGGTAAACAAAATTTTAAATGAACACTTAATTTCACTCAAAATTGCACATAAAATTTAACCTGACATAGATCGAAGATCTGAATTAAAAAGCTAAAACTGACAAAGTTTTAGAAAACTATTGAAGAGGGGCGCCTAGGTGGCTCAGTGGGTTAAAGCCTATGCCTTTGGCTCAGGTCATGATCCCAGAGTCCTGGGATCAAGCCCTGTATTGGGCTCTCTGCTCAGCAGGGAGCCTGCTTCCCCCCTCTCTCTGCCTGCTTCTCTGCCTATTTGTGATCTCTGTCTGTCAATGAATAAATAAAATCTTTAAAAAAAAAAAACAAAGGAAGAAAACTATTGAAGGATATCTTGCTAACTTTGAGGTGAACAAATATTTCACAGATAGGACACACAACAGAAGACATGGAGAAAAGACTGATAAATTGTACTTTATCAAAATTTAAAACTTTCGTTCTTTGAAAGACACTCCACGGGGCGCCTGGGGGCTCAGTCAGTTAAGCATCCAACTCTTGATTTCAGCTCAGGTTACCATCTTTGGGTCACGAGATCAAGCCATGTGTCAGGCTCCATACTGAGCATGGAGCCTAAGATTCTCTCTCCCTGCCCCTCCCCTGTTAATCACATGCACTCTCTCTCTCTAAAATAAAAATTTAAAATATATGTTACATATTGCCATGAAACCAGGCAAGTTTCAGAATGGGAGAAAATATAGGCCATAACATATACCTGAGAAAAACTCTAAAGAACTGTCAAAAGTCAGTAATTAGTAGACAAACAACCCAATTAAAAAATGGGCAAAAGAGGGCGCCTGGGTGGCTCAGTGGGTTAAGCTGCTGCCTTCGGCTCAGGTCATGATCTCAGGGTCCTGGGATCGAGTCCCGCATCGGGCTCTCTGCTCAGCAGGGAGCCTGCTTCCTCCTCTCTCTCTGCCTGCCTCTCTGTCTACTTGTGATCTCTCTCTGTCAAATAAATAAATAAAATCTTTAAAAAAAAAAAAAAATGGGCAAAAGAATTAAACAGATATTTGATAAAAGATATACGAATGCGGGGTGCCTGGGTGGCTCAGTGTGTTATGACCTCTGCCTTCGGCTCGGGTCATGGTCCCGGGGTCCTGGGATGGAGCCCCACATGGGGCTCTCTACTCGGCGGGGAGCCTGCTTCCCCACACCCCGCCTTGCCTCTCTGCCTACTTGTGCTCTCTGTCAAATAAATAAATAAAATCCTAAAAAAAAAAAAAAAAGAAAGAAAGATATACGAATGCCCATTTGAAAAGATGCTCAATATTATTAGTTTTCAGGAAAATGTATATTAAAACCATGGTAGGGTGACACTACACGTCTATTAGAACAGCTAATAAAATAGACTGACCATATCAAGTGCTAGCAATTCCATGGAGCAAATGGAATTCTCATACATATCTGGTGGGGATATAAAGCAATACAACTACTTTAGTAAATAGTTAATAATAACTTTTTTGTTGTTGTTGTTAAGTAGGCTTCACACCCAGCATGGAACCTACTATGGGACCTGAACTCATGACCCTAAGATCAAGACCTGATGTGGGGTCATGAGTCAGATACTTAGCTAACTGAGCCACTCAGGTGCCCCTGTTACACAACCTCTTAAAGTTAAACATAAACCCACCATACATCCCACTCTTCCATATTTACCAAGAGAACTGCAAACATATATCTATGTAAATGTTCAGAGCAGCTTTATTAATAATAGTCCAAAATTGGAAATAATCCAAATGTTCATCAGCAGGTGCACTGTTAAAAAGAAATATACAGTACAACCATATAATGGAGTGTTACTCGACAATTAAAAGGAATGAACTATTATTAATGTACATAACAGGGATGAATCTCAAAATAGTTCCATTAGAAAATTCAAACTGATCTATAGGGACAGAAAGCAAGTAAGTGGTTGTGTGGGGCCAGGGTGAAAGTAAGGGTGAACTGAGAGAGGTTCACTCCAGAGGTGATGGAAATGTTTTATAACTAGATTGTGATGGTTTCATGAGGGTAAACATACTTCAAAACTCATCAAACTGCACTAAATAAACTAATGAACACAATTTATTATACAAAATCATACTTTAATATTAATAAAGTTGATTCTAGGGGTGCCTGGGTAGCTCAGTTGTCTCAATGTCCAACTCTTAACTTGGCTCAGGACATACTCTGAGCTGGGATGGAGCCCCAGATCAGGCTCCATGCTCAGCAGGGAGTGTGCTTAAGGATTCTCTCCCTCTGAATCTGCCCCTCCCACCATTTGTGCACACTCTCCCTCTCTCTAAAATAAATAAATCTTAAAAAAAAAAACCTTAAAAATAAAATTGATTTTTTTAAAAAGGATATCTTAATTAGAGTAAAAAACAAGCCACAGTGTGAGAGAAAATATCTGTATCAGATAAAATTAATGAATTGGAATTGAGATTATACAAAGAAATCAAATTATTTAGAAAAGGACAAAGAATAGGACTTTTAAAAAGGGAGAAAAGTAGGGTGCCTGGGTAGCTCAGTCAGTTAAGCCTCTGCCTTCAGCTCAGATTGTGATCCCAGGGTCCTGGGATGGAGTCCTACTATCAGGCCCCCAGCTCCACAGGGAACCTGCTTCTGCCTCTGCCTCTGCCTTTCTCTCTGTCTCTCTATCTCTCATCTATAAACAAACAAAATCTTTAAAAAAAAAAAAGGGGGGGAGAAAAGTATAGATAAGCAATTTATAGAGGAGAAAACTACAATAGCCATTAACTTACAGAAGGATATTCAATCTCATTCATAATAAAAAGAAAAATGAAAATCAAAGTACAAATCAAGGTTTTTCATGCCCAGTTGGCAAAAATTGTAAAGTCTGACAATACTGAATATCATTCCTCTCAATTCCCACCAACATTGCTGATGAGAGTGTAAACTTCTGTAATTACTCTGATGAAGAATCTAGCAATCCCTGTTTATACTGAAGATGGGCATATCCCACCAAGCAAACCCTAAAGCAGAATTCACACCTATTTACCCAAGCCACGCTCTTAACTCTCAGTCTTCAGAGAAGATAGGCAGTCCCTCAAGAAGGCACAACCAACAATCCCAGTATGCCACGCAAATACTGTCTGTGGGGGCTATGTGTTAAAAAGGTAGTGACCTACTTCTCTAAAGAATCTCTTGTATATGTACTTAAGAAGACACATACAAGAATATCCATGACCACACTGACTGTAATAGTGAAAAACAATCTAAATAACAAACTGGAAAATGGATAAATAATGGTTTTCATAAAATCCAATACTATACAAACAAAAAGGATAAATGGAATACTTCCATTGGCCTAATATCAAAAACATAGTATTTTCTGGAAAAAAGTAAGGAATAGAAGAATGCATACTGTTTAAATGCCATTTTCATAAGATTTTAAAAGAAGTTCCACGGACTGTTAGTTGTCTACTAAAATGCTCTTCCTTCAGTAGTACGAGAGCTTCAGCTGAGGTGAGTCTTCTCAGCTAGGTACTGAATCATCCAGGGTTCCCCACAGCTAGCATGCCCACGTGACTCAACTTTCACCAGTGGAATGTTGGCAAAAGTAATGAGTACAAATCAGACCTTGAAAATCTCTGGTCCGAATCTTATAGTCTTGCTCCCTTCCCCACCTCCTGCTAAATCTGCTACAAGCAGAGAGAGCTAGATGGGAAGAAAGCCAGCACAGCACAGATTCACTCTTCAACCTGGGCCAATCATATGAATTCTTCGGCTGCTGAATTTTAGGATTTCTTAGTTAGAACATGTTAGTCTATTTCTCCAAAAACACATAATAGTGCAGATTTTTGTGAGTACATATTCACTAAATAGAAAACCTATAGAATGGAATTAGAAATCCAAAACAGTAGTTACCTCTAAGAAAAAGAAATGAATGATATCAAAGAGAACCAAGAAGCTTTTAAATGTATAGCTTTTTATTCTTAAATCAGTGGCATAAAAAAATGTATTCATTACATTGCATTAATCTTTATATATTTCTGCCCAAAATATTTCATAATAAAGAAGAGAAACTGAATGAATGTGTGGACAATTATAAGTAACATATTTAAACATAACATTTGCCTTATAACTTTTTTTTTATTTCGACTTACTCTACTTATTAAATGCTAAAACATTTCAGGTTTATTACTTACTTTCCTGATCTTTTGGATCACTTCCTTCATACTCCGCTCCTTGGATAAACTGCAAAATGTTCTGCTTAAAGAACCTCTGGGCCAGATCCAATACATTTTCTCCATTATCATTGAAGGCTTTTAAAGCTTGAGTTTTACTGTTCATTCTGCTGAGTAGGAATTTAAAGCAGTGAAGGTGACCTTCCATGGCTGCTAAGTGAACTACAGCAGAAAGAGAAAAAAAAAATTTAATTGACTATAAAATAACTCAAAGAAAGAAATAACAACATTGGCTCTCATCCTCACAGGGAGATGATTGCCCCTTCCCTGTGTAACAGGGAGCCCACAAGTCCTTACTCAGCCTTCTACTCATGCCAAAGCAACAGTCTAAATGATTAAATAGATACACATACTATGAATGTACAGACACCAGAGAAGAGATACCAAAGAGCAGGCCCCAGAATATTTCCTTGAAAAGTGAAATCCCAATTATACCACTTATAATTACACAAGAAAATACTTGCTATGTAAGACAGATGATAAATTTATTTTAACGTTTTAGAAAAAAGTGGAATAAACCAAAATAGTCACTATGCAAATATGAGTGTTATTTTTATCACTATGTATTTTGTCACCTTTCCTTAGACATTATTTTTATTAAAAACAGGGAGACTGGATCAAAGCTACAGACAAAGCACACATACTACCTCACCATTTCTATTCTCCATCCTTGAAAATATAGAAAAGATATTTTTGAAGCCAAAAAAGACTAGAAAAACAAGAACACCAAGAACAAACAAGTGTTAAGGAACCCTTGAAAGAAAACATACTGAATTAAACTAAAGGAGAGCCACAACCCCAAATCTGCCCAAATCCGGAATGGTTCTGGGATATTACTAGCTTAGAGGCAGTGATTACAAAGAGAGGGTTTCCATCCTCTGGAGAAGTGACTATTTGGGTAACGGCCCAATCAATATACATACTTTGCCTCTGGAGAAGCAGGTCAGTGCCTAAGTGACCAGTGTAATGCAGGAGAAACAAGATGTAACAATACCCAAAAGGTAAGCTGCTGGCACACACCACTCAGCTGAACCTGAAAAAAACGAAATATTCCCCCTAAAACTTGAGGAGACTCTAACAGCTCACTCATCAGATATATACTTACATGTCTTTCAGGCATTGGGAATTAACATCAAAAACTCAATTCCTCATCCCTCTTGCATACATTTTCCTTTAGTTTTCCCCATCTTACTTGATAGGAACTCTCTCTTTTCCATGGAGTTCATCCCCAAAACCCTGGAGCCATCCTTGATTCCTCTTTCTGTCACTCTCAACACCTCATCAATCAGCAAGTCTTATTCGCTCTATCTTTAAAGAATGCACAGACCCCAATTACTTCTCACCATCTCTGCTACGTCTGCTCTCCTCCAACCAAATAACAGCATTAAATTTTGTATTGCATCAGGCTCACAACTGTTGTATTTCTCCCCTTGCCATCCCCACACCCACACTGCAATCTACTACCAAAAAAAAAAAAAAAAGTTTTTTATTTTTTAAAATTTAAATTTAACATATAATGTATTATTAATTTCAGAGGTAGAGGTCAGTTATTCATCAGTCTTATATATAATACCCAGTGCCCTCCTTAATGTCCATCACCCAGTCACCCAACCCCCAACCCCTGCCGGCCAACAACCCTGTTTGTTTCCTATGATTAAGAGTCTCTTATGGTTTGTCTCCCTCTCTGATTTCTTGTTTTATTTTATCCTCTCCTCCCCTGTGCTCCCCTTTTGTGTCTTAAATTCCACATATGAGTGAAATCATATGATAATTGTCTTTTTCTGTTTGGCTTATTTTGCCCAGCATAATACCCTCTAGTTCCATCCACATCATTGCAAATGTTAAGATTTCATTTCTTTTTGATGGCTGAGTAGTGTTCCATTGTGTGTGTGTGTGTGTGTGTGTGTGTGTGTATGCATATCTTTATCCATTCATCTGTTGATGGACATCTGGGCTCTTTCCAGAGTTTGGTTATTGTGGACAATACTGTTATATACATTGGGGTGCAAGTGCCCCTTTGGATCACTAAATTTATATCTTTGGGGTAAATACCCAGTAGTGCAATTGCTAGGTCATAGGATAGTTCTATCTTCAACTCTTTGGGGAATCTCCATACTGTTTTCCAGAGTGGCTGCACCAGCTTGCATTCCCACCAACAGTGTAATAGTGTTCCCCTTTTTCCCGCAATCTCACCAATATCTGTCATTTCCTGACTTGCTAATTTTAGCCATTCTGACTGGTGTGAGGTGGTACCTCATTGTGGTTTTGATTTGCATTTCCCTGATACCAAGTGATGTGGAGGTTTTATTCATGTGTCTGTTGGCCATTTGGATGTCTTCTTTGCAGAAATGTCTGTTTATGTCTTCTGTCCTTTTCTTGATTGGATTGTTGAGTTTGAATGTTGAGTTTGATAAGTTCCCACAGATCTTGGATACTAGCCGTTTCTCTGATATGTCTTTTGCAAATACCTTCTCCCATTCTGTTGGTCATCTTTTGGTTTTGTCAACTGTTTCCTTTGCTGTGCAAAAGCTTTTTTTCTTGATGAAATCCCAGTCATTCATTTTTGCTTTTGTTTCCTTTGCCTTTGCAAACGTGTCTAGCAAAAAGTTGCAGCTGAGGTCCCAGAATTTGCTGCCTGTGCTCTCCTCTAGAATTTGATGGATTCCTATCTCATATTTAGGTCTTTCAACCGTTTTGAGTCAATAGTGTATGTTGTAAGGAAATGGCCCAGTTTCATTCTTCTGTTTGTGGCTAAATGGGTTATATTCCTGACTGCAAGGGTGGTTCAACATCTGTAAATCCTAGGATTCTAGAGCTTTGGGGCTAGGAGGGCAGAGGCAGAGATGGAGAGAAGAGTACAGTCTGATTTCATTGGTGTTCCAGTCAAAGAATAGTGGAAACAACTTTAACATTTCTTTTACATATGTTACTTCATTCAAGTGCCGCAAAAATCCTATGATGATGAAACTGCAGCTCGGGAGGGCTTAAGGACTTAATGGAAAAGGACACAGGTGGTAAGTACGCTTTGGAGAAGACACTGGAAGCACTATACTAAATCTCCGTGTGGAGAGTGGTGTGGTTAGGCTGGGCAACAGCGGGCAGGAAGGGGTAGAGAAAATGTTCTTAAATGTAGTCAGATCATGTCAGTGCTGTGCTCAAAATCCTTCAGTGGCTCCTGTTACCTCTCTGACTTCGTTATCTATAACTCACCCTCTCACTTCTGTTCTAACCATACTGGCTCGCTGTTACTACTTGCTCTCAAATACACACCTGCCTCAGGAGCTTTCACCGGCTATTACCTCTTTCTGAAATAACCCTTCCCCATTATGGTCACAAGATCTACTCCCTCGGCTGCTTCAGGTCTTTATCCAACTATCGCCTCTTCCATGAAGGCTTCCCTGACCACCCTATTTTAAACTTCATCCTCTTTCATATTCTACTCCCTTCTCTGACTTTATCCACACACATAACTCTATAATATAATTTATATTCTTTTTATTATTATCTACGTCCCGACCACCACCACATGAAGGCAGGGACTTTGGTCTGTTTTATTTGGTGGGACATCCCTAGTACCTAGAAGAGGGAGTGACACGTAGTAGATGCTCAGCAAATAAATGCTGAATTAATAACTTAAGAGATTTTAACACAAGCAATCTAGTACTGAAGCCAAACTCTTTTTTTTTTCTTTTTAAAGATTTTATTTATTTATTTGACAGACAGAGATCACAAGTAGGCAGAGAGGCAGGCAGAGAGAGAGAGAGGAAGAGAAGCAGGCTTCCCGCTGAGCAGAGACTGAAGCCAAATTCTTAACCTCTATATTATACTATTTAAAAATATAGTATATATGGTCATAAAAAATTATACTTGTTTAAAGAAATAAATGTTGATTTTTTTTAAATGAGCAAGCAGAAAGACTTTTAAAAATGATCAGGCATATTTAATAAAGAATCAAATAAAAACAAAATTGCCCCCTAC
This sequence comes from Lontra canadensis, assembly GCF_010015895.1. NCBI lineage: Eukaryota > Metazoa > Chordata > Mammalia > Carnivora > Mustelidae > Lontra > Lontra canadensis. The sequence continues at coordinate 16,300,006 of NW_022631001.1, forward strand.
TTTGTATTACAGAAAAGTCAGTTCCAGGTGGGCTAGAAATCTAAATGTGAAAGTAAAATAATAAAATTTCTAGAAGGGCGCCTGGGTGGCTCAGTAGTTTAAGCCTCTGCCTTCGGCTCAGGTCATGATCTGAGGGTCCTGGGATCAAGCCCTGCATTGGGCTCTCTGTTCAGCGGGAAGCCTGCTTCCCCGCTTCTCTCTGTCTGCCTGACTACTTGTAATCTCTGTCAAATAAACAAATAAAATCTTTTTAAAAAATTCTAGAATATAAAAGAACACCTTCATGATCAAAGAGTGGGGAAAGACTTTTTTTAATAGGATTCAAAAGGACTAGCTATAAAGGAAGAGCTTGTTAAACTTACTAAATTACAGTTAAAACTTCTATCATCAAAAAAATCTGAAAAAAATGAAAAGGTAAGCCATAGGATGGAAAAGATATTTGAAAGAAGAAGATATTTGCAACGCATATAAGTGACAGAGAGCTTGTATCTAGACTACATAAAGAACCCCTACAACTTTTAAAAAGAGAGAAAAACTTAATAAAAAATAGAAATCAACAAAAAATTTGAACTGGTACTCTAAAAAGAAAATAACCAGGGGCACCTGGCTGACTGTCAGGAGAGCATGCAACTCTTGATCTCAGGGTTTGAGGCCAAGCCCCACATTGGGTATAGAGATTATTTAAAAATAAACATTTTTAAAATAAGAAAAAGGAGGCACCTGGGTGGCTCAGTGGGTTGAGCCTCTGCCTTTGGCTTGGGTCATGATCTCAGGGTACTGGGATCGAACCCCTCATTCGGCTCACTGCTTCCCCCCCACTGCCTGCCTCTCTGCCTGCTTGTGACCTGTCAAGTAGATAAATAAAATCTTTAAAAAATAAAATAAAATCTCCCTGATATGAGGAATTTGAGAGGCAGACTGGGGGATCTGTGGGGTAGGGAAGGAAAAAAATGAAACAAGATGGGATCGGGAGGGAGACAAACCATAAGAGACTCTTAATCTCACAAAACAAACTGAGGATTGCTAGAGGGGAGGGGAGGTATGGAGAGGGTGGTTGGGTTATGGACATTGTGGAGGGTATGTGAAATGGTAAGTGCTGTGAAGTGTGTAAGCCTGACGATTCACAGACCTGTACCCCTGGGGCAAATAATATATTATATGTTAATTAAAAATAAAATAATAAAAAGAACAGTATTTTTTTTAAAAAGAAAGGAAATGACAAGATGGCCATTAAATATATGAAATAATGTTCTATAATACTGATCAATAATTATTTTAAATATAAATAAACTATTAAATACTCTAATCAAAGGACACAGGGGAAGTGAATGGATAAAAAAACAAGACCCATCTATATGCTGCCTATAAGAAACTCATTTCAGACCTAAAGACACATAAAGAATGAAAGGAAGGGATGGAAAAAGTTATTTCACTCACAAATGGAAGTGGGGGGAAAGAAGCTACAGTTGAAATATTTATATCAGACAAAACAGACTTTAAAACAAAGACCATATGATAAACAAGGACATTACAACATGATAAACAATCATGCAATAAAAGAATTTAACAACTATAAATATCTATGCACCCAACATCTACATACATAAAGCAAATAGAAACATACATAAAGGGAGAAACTGATAGTAATAAAATAATAGTAGGGGACTTTAAAACCTCATTTAAATCAATGGCTAGATCATCCAAGATGAAAATCAATAAAGAAATAGTGGCTCTGAACAACAGATGAGACCAGATGGACTTAAAAGATACATACAGAATATTCCAACCCAAAGCACTTGAATACTCATTGACTTCAAGTGCACATGGAACATTCTCCAGGACAGATCACATTTGGCCACAAATCTCAACAAATTTAAGAGGACTGAAATGATATCAAGCATCTTTTCCAACTACAATAGTATAAAACTAGAAATCAAGCACAAGAAAAAAACAGAAAACACAAACATGTAGAGGTTAAACAATATGCTACTAAACAACCAATGACTGGGTCAACAAAGAAATCAAAGAGGAAATTATAATACACATGAAGACAAAAGAAAATGGAAACATAATGGTCCAAAATCTTTGGGATGCAGCAAAAGCAGTTCTAAGAGGCTTACCTCAAGAAACAAGAAAAATTAAAAAAAAAAAAAAAAAAAAAAGGAAGAAGAAACAAGAAAAATTATAACAATCTCACCTTACATCTAAAGGAACTAAAAACAAAACAAAACAAAACAAAACAAAAAACAAAAAAACAAAAAAACAAAGTCCAAGTTTGCAGAAGGAAGGAAATAATAAAGATCAAAGAAGAAATGAATGAGAGACTAAAAAATAACAATTATAATAACAAAAAAGACTATTGAAACCAAGAGCTGGCTCTTTGAACAATAAAACAAAACAAAACTGATAAACCTTTAGCCACACTCATCAAGGAACAAAAGAGAGAGAATTCAAATAAATAAAATCAGAAATGAAATGGGAAAGGGCCACCTGGCTGGCTTAGTTGGAAGACCATCTAACTCTTGATCTCAGAGTTATGAATTAGAGCCCCACATTCAGTGTAGAGATTACTTAAAAATTAAAAAAAAAAAAATTTTTTTTTTTTTTTAAATGAAATGAAGGGCGCCTGGGTGGCTCAGTGGGTTAAGCCTCTGCCTTCAGCTCAGGTCATGATCCCAGGGTCCTGGGATCAAGCCCCACATCAGGCTCTCTGCTCAGCGAGGAGCCTGCTTCCTCCTCTCTCTCTGCCTATCTCTCTGCCTATTTGTGATCTGTCAAATAAATGAAATCTTTAAAAAAATAAAAAATTAAAAAATGAAATGAAATGAAATGAGAGACGTAAGTATCACGACAGATACAAAGAATTATAAGAGACTATGAAAAATCATATGTCAACTAATTGGGAGAACCCAGATAAAAAATAAAGGATAAATTCCTTGAAATATAAAATCTTCCAAAACTGAATTAGGAAGAAATAAAAAAAGTTGAACACACTATTTACTAGTAAAAAATTGAACTAGTAATCAAAAAACTCCCAACAAACAAATGTCCAGGATCAGATGGATTTATAAGAAAATTCTACCAAAGATTTAAGAAAGAGTTAACACCTATTCTCCTCAAAATATTCCAGAAAATAGGAGAGGAAGGAAAACCTCCAACTTTATTCTTAGAGGCCAGCATTACCCTGATACCAAAACCAAAGACACTAAAAAAAAAAAAAAAAAAAAAAAAAAAAAAAAACCAAACTACAGGCCCATATCTCTGATAAAGATAGACACAAAAATTCAACAAAATGTTAGCATACTGAATTCAACGATTCATTGAAAAGCTCCCCCACCACAATGAAATGAGATTTATTCCAGGGAGCAAGGATGGTTCAATTTATTCCAGGGAGCAAGGATGGTTCAATATTAACGAATCTATCAATGTGAAACATCACATTAGGAGGAGGAAGGATAAAAACATTAAGATTGGGGCGCCTGGGTGGCTCAGTGGGTTAAGCCTCTGCCTTCAGCTCAGGTCATGATCTCAGGGTCCTGGAATCAAGCCCCGCAATGGGCTCTCTGCTCAGCAGGGAGTCTGCTTCCCCCCTCTCTCTCTGCCTGCCTCTCTACTTATAATCTCCATCTGTCAAATAAATAAATAAAATCTTTTAAAAAAAAACATTAAGATCATCTCACTAGATACAGAAAAAGCATCTGACAAAACACAATATCCGTTCATGATAAAAACTCTAAACAAAGTGGGTGGAGAGGAAACATACTCAGAATATAAGCCAGATATGACAAAGCCACAGACAACATCATACTCAGTGCTGATGAACTAAGAGCCTCTTTCTTTTTTTTTAGTATTTTATTTATTTATTTAACAGAGAGAGCACACAAGCAGGAGGAGTGTCAGGCAGAGGTAGAGGGAGAAGCAGGCCCCTTGCTGAGCAGGGTACCTGATGCAGGGCCCATTCCCAGGATCCTGGAATCATAACATGAGCCAAAGGCAGACCTCAACAAAGATGTCCACTCTCACCACTTTAATTCAACAGAGTACTCCCAAGTCCTAGCCACAGCAATCAGACAAGAAAAACAAAGACATCTAAATCAGTAAGGAAGAAGTAAAATTGTCACTATTTGCAGATGACCTGATACTATACATAAAAAAACCCTAAGGACGCCACCAAGAAACTGTTAGAGGTAATAAATGAAGTTAGTAAAGTTGCAGGATATAAAATTAAGACACAGCATTCAGGTGCATTTCTATACACCAATAATAAAGCAGCAGAAAGAGAAATTAAGAATCTACAATTGCACTAAAAAGAATAAAATACCTAGGAGTAAATTTAACCAAGGAGGTAAAAGACCTGTACTCTAAAAACCTTAAGATGACAGTGAAAGAAACTGAAAATAACACAAGCAAATGGAAAAATACACCAGGCTCATGGATTGGAAAAATCAATATTGATAAAATCTTTACACTACCCAAAGCAATCTACAGACTCAATGCAATCCCTATCAAAATACCAACATTATTTTTCACAAAACCAGAACAAATAAAAATTTAAACAAATAAAATTTGAATGGAACCACAAAAAAAACCACAAAAAGCTAAAGTAATCTTGAGAAACAAGAACAAAGCTAGAGGTATCACAATCCCAGATTTCAAGAATAACTGCAAAGCTACAGCAATAAAAACAATATGGGACCAGACACATAGATCAATGGAACAGAATAGATATCCCAGAAGTAAATCCACAATTACGTAGTCAATTAATCTACAACAAAGGAGTCAAGAATATACAATAGGGAAAAGACAATCACTTCAATAAATGGCACTGAGAAAACTGGACAGCAACATGTAAAAGGATTTAACTAGACCACTTTCTTACACCATACACAAAAATAAACTCAAAATGGATTAAAGAACTGAATGTGAGACCTGAAATCATAAAACTCCTAAAAGAAAACAAAGGCAGTAATCTCTCCACCATGGGCCTTAGCAACATCTTTACGGATACATCTCTTCATGCTAAAAAGTAAAAGAAAATAAACTACTAGGACTATGCCAAAATAAAAAGCTTTTGCACAGGAAACATCAACAAAACAAAAAGGCAACCTACAGAATGGACAAAGATATCTGTAAATGATATCCAATAAGGGGGTTAATAACCAAAATATATAAAGAACTTATACAACTCAACACTAAAAATACAAGTAATACTATTAAAAATGGGAAGAGGATCTGAACAGACATTTTCCAAAGAAAACGTACAGATGGCCAACAGGCACATGAAAAGATGCTCAACATCATTCATCATCAGGGAGATGCAAATCAAAACCACAATGAGATATCACCTCATACAAGTCAAAATGGTTGGCATCAAAAAAAGAAATAACGAGGGACGCCTGGGTGGCTCAGTGGGTTAAGTCTCTGCCTTTGGCTCAGGTCATGATCCCAGGGTCCTGCGGATCTCTGGGCTCTCTGCTCAGCAGGGAGCCTGCTTCCTCCTCTCTCTCTCTGCCTACTTGTGATCTCTGTCAAATAAATAAATTTTTTTTAAAAACCTTTAAACAAAAAGAAATAACAAGTTTGGAGAGGATGTGAAGAAAAGGGATCTCTCACATACCATTCATGCAAATGTAAATTGGTGCAACTACTGTGGAAAAGAGGTTTTTTGGGTTTTTTTGCGGAAACTCAAAAAATAAAAAATAGCAATATCCTATGATCCAGTAATTCCATTACTGGGTATATACCCAGAGAAAATGAAAACACTAATTCAAAAAAATATACGCACCCCTATGTTTACTGTAGCCTTATTTACAATAGCCAAGATATGGAAACAACCTAAGTGTCCATAGATAGATGAATGGATAAAGAAGAAGTGGTATATATATATATCTATATATAGATAGACAGATAGATAGATGCAATGGAATATTATTCAGCCATAAAAAAATGAAATCTTACCATTTTCAACAATATGGATGGAACTTGAGAGTATTCTGCAGTTAGATGAGGATGTTAGAGAGTTGAGGCCAAAGAGGTATATAAGAACCAAATCAGAAAGGTACAGCATGCCAAGCTAAGAAATTAGAGCTCCTCAGCAATCTATGGAGTATTTAAGCAACAGAGTGATTTGATCAAACCTGTTCATATCAGCCACACAAAGACAGATACCACAGGATGTCACTTATGTGTGAAATCTAAAAAACAAAACAACAACACAAAAAGAGAGACAGACTCATAAATACAGAGAATAATCTGGTGGTTGCCAAAAGGGAGAAGGGTTTGAAGGGATGGGAGAAAGAGCTAAAGGAGATTAGGAGATATAAACTTCCAGTTACAAAATAAAGAAGTCATGGAAATTAAAAGTATAGCATAGGGAAAATAGTCAATAATATTATAACATATGGTGACAGATAATACACTTATCAAGGTAAACACTGAGCAATATAGAGAATTGTCAAATCAATATGTTGTATACCTAAAACTAATATAGTATGTATATCAACCATACTTCAGTTAAAAAAAAAAAAGAGGTACAAACTTCCAGAAAAAAAATGGTATCCTACATCTTATATCAAAGAAAATGTAAATTAAAACCACAATGAAGTATTATACCCAAAAGAATGACAAAAACTAAAAAGAACAAAAAAAAAAACAAACAAAAAAAACAACTAATAATACCAAGTATTAATGAGAAAGTGGAGCAAGTGAAAGTCATAATACTGCTCATGGGTGTATAAATTCATAACAACGACTATGGAAAATCAGGTCAGACACAAAAGAATACCAGTGTATTATTTTATCCCACAGAATTCAGAAAGAAAAAAAATACTAATTTTCATGTTGGGAGTCAAGGTGAGTAACTTTGAAAACTCTTGGTAACTGAAAGAGGACAGGAAAGAGACTATTCCATTTCCTGATCTGGCTAATGATTACAGAAAAGTACTCATCTGTGAAAATTCAGTGAGCTGTGCATTAGAAATGGGCACTTTTCTTCAATAGCTATACTTAAATTTAAAATTTTTAAAAATAATAAGAGCAAAACAGTAATTTCCAGATACACGAAAATTAAGAGTTCATACAAACACACGTGTACTATATGAACACTAAAGGATGTACTTCAGAAAGAAGCAAAACAATCCCAGACAGCAATGTAAAGGGATGGAAGATGAGGCCAAAGAGGTATATAAGAACCAAATTAGGAAGGTACAGCATGCCAAGCTAAGAAATTAGAGCTCCTCAGCAATCTACGGAGTATTTAAGCAACAGAGTGATTTGATCAAACCTGTCCATATCATTCTGCCTGGACTTCCCCTTCATTTGTTTGCTACTTAAGATTCTTTAAAGACATAATTCAAGTATCATTTCTAGTAATCCTCACTCCACTCTCACTATGATCTATCCCTCGTCTGCATTTCTACAGCACCTCTTGGAAGAAGACAGGGTGTTTAGAGTCTAAGTCCCAACTGGCCAGCTAATTGCAGGAAGTTAGCAAATTAACTCAAATATGCTAGCGTCTACTATTTATACTATTTCTTATAAACAACAGTCTGGGAAGTGGAGCTGTATGAAGTTAAAAAATAATAACACTAGACAGCAGATGAAGGAAATAGCTGGTGGGAAGAGTAAATCCAGTTCAGTTTTGCCAATTTCTCTTTTGCTGATATGGCTCCAGAAAGAAAATCACATGACAGGTATATAACACAGGCTTAAGAATAAAAAATGTTCATGACAACATATTTACTACTTTAGTTTTCTGAAGGGATGTTAGAATGATGACAGTTAAAAAATTTTTTTAAAGATTTTATTTATTTATTTGACGCAGAGAGAGGGACAGTGGGAGAGGGAACACAAGCAGGGGGAGTGGGAGAGGAAGAAGCCAACTCCCTGCTGAGCAGGGAGCCTGATATGAGGCTCAATCCTAGAACCCTGGGATCATGACCTGAGCCAAAGTCAAGATAATTAACAACTGAGCCACCCAGGTGCCCCAACAGTTTAAATTTCTTAAACACAATCAATCATTTAAAAGTTCACATTAACGAAAAACTAAAACATTTGCTTTTGTGAATACCTGGAAGGTTTCCATTATAGTCCACATCTTCTATTCCACATCCCCATTTAACTAGAAGCTGCAAACAGCCAAGTCGCCCATGAAAAGCTGCATAGTGCACAGGCTTCCATTCTCTCTTATCAGTCACACTGGGATCCTAGGGATAACATTCACAAGAACTCAGTTTCTTTCCATTTGAGGAGAAACAGTAAGTCTAGCAGCTTAATTCTGCAAATAAAAACTAAAGGGAAAAAAAAAAAAAAAAAAAAAAAGGCAAAAAAGACCTATAAGGCAAACAATAAATGTAGTAGGAAAATTTACTACTACCACTGATTTAAACATGAGCTAATAAAGCCTAATAAAATTTTATAAAATAGTTTTTTTAAAAAGAACATAACTTGATCCATAAAAATAGTTTGATTTTTTTTTTAAGATTTTATTTATTTGACAGAGATCACAAGTAGGCAGAGAGGCAGGCAGAGTGGTGGGGGTGGGGGGAGCAGGCTCCCCGCTGAGCAGAGAGCCCGATGCGGAGCTCGATCCCAGGACTCTGGGATCATGACCTGAGCCAAAGGCATAGGCTTTAACCCACTGAGCCACCCAGGCGCCCCCATAAAAATAGTTTTTTTAAAAAAGGAACTTAACTAAGGGTGCCTGTGTGGCACATCGGTTGAGTGCCTGACTCTTGGTTTCAGCTCAGGTAGCGGGTTCTGGCTAAGCTGCGCTCCGCACTCAGCATAGAGTCGGCTTGGGGTTCTCTCTCCCTCTTTCCCATACCCCGCCCCTCCCTCTCTCAAATTAATAAATAAATCATGGGGCGTCCAGGTGGCACAGTCCATTGAGCATCACACCCTTGGTTTCCGCTCAGGTCATGATTTCATGGTTGTAGGATCAAGCCGCACGTGTGGCTGAGTGACCAGCAAAGAGTTTGCTTGAGATTCCCACTGCCTCTTGCTCTGCCCCTCCCACTCATGCTCTCTCTCCCTCTAATAAATCTTTTAAAATAAATAAATGTGAAGATTTATTTATTTTAAAATAAATAAATAAATAAATAAATAAATATTCAAGGGGGAAAAAGGGAACTTAACTAGTCATTTTACTGGTCATAGGCTTCTGACCAATAAAATGAAAGGGAAAGATTCCATGGTCCAATCATATCCTTGAAAGCATAAAGAGTTAATAAAAAATACTTAATAGGCCCTTCACTTTTTCTCTAATTATAGAAACACCAACTCTTACCATAATGTCTTCAATAAAAGTAGTTCTTCTAGGTTTTTTTTTTTTTTTTACAACCACTACGTAATAATGAAAATAAATATCACAATGAATGAAATTTCTGGAGATAAAAATCACCTTCTAAATCAGTGTATGAAATAAGTTACAAAGAAATAGGTAAATACACAGAAATTCAGAAAGATATATAATCACTGGCTGAAATGGGTTTGGAAGCTTCAGAATCTTCCCAGTTAAACTCTGAACCGACATGAAGAACCCCCAGCCTCTGAAATCCTTTGTACTGCTAAACTGCGATTTTTTGAAGCTTTATCTAAATTATCGCTCCTATGTTTAAAGACAGAAAAGCTAAAGAGAGAGATCAAATTACTTTGATCATAAAAGGGATTTAAAAAGTCAGGAAGAGATAACTAGGCTACTAAATGCTATTCCATCTATATGATCACACATTCTCGCATATTAACAGGAATCTCTCACCACTCCACTTCGGAGCATTATTTGTAAAGTGAAAGAATGTCCATGTGTTGCAGCAAGGTGTAAAGGAGTGCATCCACGATCATCTTGAGATGCCAGATTTGCCCCGTTGATTATGAGAGCCTAAAAACAGAAATAACAGTGAGTGTACCTAAATATAAATGTTAAATCATGAATGCAGATGTGTAATAGGCAAGCAATTTATCAACCTATGGCTACATTATTATGTAAGTTCTTATACATGTGTCATAGATAAAGTATGAGAAATTCTTAGATAATCTTAAGAAAATGCTTGAGATCTTTTTTAACCTTGCCTACGAGATATTTATAATACCGGATTTTACATTCTGATTTCAACATGTACATACGATTTATAAGGTACACAGAGATTAATAACCACTAAGCTAAATACTTTAATACTAAACTAATAAACTAAAAAGTAAACTGTCACTATTTCAAAAGCGGAATCTTTTATTAACTAGGTTTTGAATATACTATAGGAGGATTTTATTATTAAAGTAACTCGTTCTAGCTCCAAATCAAATTTCTAACTGCATCTGAGGAAATTCCATCTGAATTTTCAATAAGCGTAGTTTCTGTATAAGGATTATATCATAAACACAGCACACCCCTCTATGTAATATACCGAGTAATCTGTTTAAAAGAATTACTAGTTAATATTTTTTAGTTTTACTCCCTCAGACCTTTTTTAAAAAAAGACCTTATTTATTTGACAGACAGATCTCAAGTAGGCCAAGAGGTAGGCAGGGGTTGGGCGGGGGGGAAGCAGGCTCCCCACTGAGCAGAGAGCCCGATGCAGGGCTCAAGCCCAGGACCCTGAGACCATGACCTGAGCCGAAGGCAGAGGCTTAACTCACTGAGCCATCCAGGCACCCCTCCCTTAAACCTTTTTTAACCAGTCTGTATTTACCAGTATCTTAGCAAAGGACTCCATCATAACTCATATTAAAAGCTTTAAGAATAGTCTTCATAATTAACAAACTAGTCAATAATCACAAAGCACACACTGAATATTTACTGCACTTTAAAAATCACTACAAGGAATATGAAGATAGGTCAACTTAGAGAATTAGGACATATGTAGAGACAATGATAATCAATTATACAAACCGGTCCTTGATAATCAACAACTACACAGTACAGTACAAAAAAAATACCACAAAATCTCTGAGAATGAAGATCACTTTGAGGGAGACAAGGACAATCAGGACTATGGGAATGGTTTGATTGCTTAGAGGAAGGAAAGCATCAAGTAAAGCTTTATTTGACCCCAATATCCCCTGAAGTTACTATTTTATTTCCTTTTTCACTGCCTACTTCTCAAATTAATGCCTCAACTCCAAATCAACCTTCAAACAAGGTGGCATCCTACCACTACATGGAAATTCAGCAAACCTCACCCTATAGTGACTCTCAAGTCCACTGGCATTTCCTTACATCCCATAACTCTGACACTCAGCCTAACTATCCTTCCCTCATTTGCACAGTCCAGTGCATCCTCGCTCTCTATCTGACTTCCTCCTCCAAATTCTTTACTCATTTCTCTGCTTCCTACCATCACTACTAGTAACATTCTTCAACATTCAATCTTCAACACTCTATTCTCTTTTCTATACATTATTATTCCTTAAATTTTTGTCTCCAGCACCCTTTTCAACTGCCTGGACCTTCTGCACCCAAATGTCCTATAAGCCCCCTAAACAACATGTACCAAAATGAATTCAACATTTTTGCTCCCATATCTCCCTTGCTTTTTAGATTTCCCTATCTGTAGTGTCATTATTATCTGCCATACTGCCTTAAAACTTTAAAATTTTCACTCAATTATATCAACATCTGCTTTTCAAGATGGCTTCTATCATTTTCTTTCTTTTCCACTGCTACCACCTAATTTCTCCCTCTGTGGGTAGTGATGACACCAAAAGTCTCTAACTGGTCTTCTTCCCTCCAAACTGTTTCCTCATCCTAGGTAAGCCCAGCCTCATCCTAGGTAAGCCCTCATCCTAGGTAAGCCCAGATACATCTTGTTAGAATAATTTCCTGAAATACTGCTTTCATTACTTCAGTCCTCTGTTAATGTGCATGTGTATGTATGCATAATTATGCATGTGTGATATATGTATATGTAAGAGTATATATTAGTATGCATATAAAAACTCTCTTACACAAATGAATCTTAATTCTACTTCTAAGACATTTTACATACCTGGCTATCCAAACTTAATTCATAACAGTATACAACAACAAAACATCTACAACTTAGTCAAGCTCATACAATAGTTTACCCCTTGAACACACCTAATTTTTCCAATTTAAGTACTACACATAGAATTAGAGCATAGAGATTCATAGAATAAAACCTAGGTTCAAATTCTGGTTTTGTCACTTACTTAGGCAAGGTACTTAAGTTTCAGAATCTGATTCTTTATCTATAAAAAGGGGAACTCCTAAGATTACTGTATTAAATGAAGTGATGAATGGGAAACTTATAATTCTCACATAAAAAATAATAATAATTTTTCATTGCTCCTTACTTTCTGAAATCAACCTGTTCTTTTCAGCTTAATTGAATTTTTATTGTCTCCATTAATGATTTCTCTATCTCCTTCTAATCATTAAAACCTTAATCATAGACTGTACTTTGTACTGTTTTGTAACTCACTGAGTAGAGAACCTCTCATTCCAAGTAGAATCTCGGGCTTCTTAGAGGCAGGAACTGTTTGCTTATACAATTTTGTATTCCTCCAAATTCCAGTCTACTTCAGTACATTGATTATATCTAGTTAATCTAATAAGCTAGATCCTGCACATATTAATGTGAAATTCTGGCCAGGAAATACATTAAATAAGAAATTTTAGGCATGACAGGCTATTAAGGAGATAATCGGGACATGTCTGAGACATCCCTTTAAAACGACCTATCAGATAGCCAATTACTTCAAAGATAAAAGGATCCCAGTCTTAACACAATTTGTTTAAGCTGTATTTGGTACCAAATATCTGAGCCGTGGAATTCAGTAAGTACTTGTTTAGGACAAAGAACTAAATCTATGGGTCATATTACTAGAATAAAAACAATAGCCCAACAAAATTAAGCTAAAGTTATTAAATGTACTGATTTTTTTTAAAAGTAATCAAAATTATTATTACCTGCATACAAGCATCCTGACCTCTGATTGCAGCTATGTGAGCTGCTGTCCAGCCTCTCATGGTTACTTGTGTGATATCCGCTCCATGCCAGAGGAGCCAATGAAGACACTAAATTAAGAAAATAACCATGTTAACAAGTTATAAGGCAGATTTTTTTTTAAACATCTTTAGATCTTTGACATTTAGTCCATCATCATAAAATACCATAGCCTGAGAAGCATCATAAGTAAATGAAGGGGCTAGTTTTAAGAAGAACAAAAGCATAATAAGAACAATGATATGGTAACCCCCATTTGGCCTTATTATTGGGTCAACAATAGGGAACAGTGGAAGCTGTCGCAAACTGGAGATCCCATTCCTTGTCCATAAGGTATAAATGCTGCTTAATCCCAGCTAGTTGTTACCGTAAGTGAAATGTTAATCCAAATCTTGTATTTCACCCAGACCGTGTAAGCCAAACAAAACACATCTGTGAGTCATATTCACTCAAACGCTGCCAGTTTGCAACCTCTGCCACAATCTTTAAATGAGCCTGGATGCTTCTGTATCAGAGCAAACATTGTTATTTTGGTGATACTTGCTAAAAAAAGGAAAAAAAGTGGCTTACAAAAAAAAAGGGGGAGAGTCAAATGCATCTTCATTTAATATTTTAACAATGTAAATCTCAATAGAATACAGTACTAGAGTTCTGTGCCACATATGATGTTACAGTCTTTATATTCAAGTTTGGGGATTCTATCTTCAAGAAACTCTAAAGAATTGGTTGTATCTTTAGTATATACTGTCATATCAGTCATAGCCATTATCATTTGTTGAAAGGCTTAACATTTACTTATCACAGGCCTGTCACAGAGATAAGTGGCCAAGAAAATAAAAAGATTTAAAATCTTTTTATTAAAAGCTCAGTGTCACTACTAATCACAGTAAGTCACCCATTTATCAACAAATATTTATGGAGAGACTACTACATGCTAACATTATTCAGTTACAGGAAAATAAAAACCACTGGAAACATTCATGTAACAAGTTTTCTATTTCTCCTGGGTAAATATGTAGGTAGGACTACCAGAACATAGGTAAGTATATGTTTGATTTTATAAGAAACAGCCACACTCTTTTCCCAAGTAGCTATACCATTTTACATTTTTACTAGCAGTATATACGAGTTGTAGTTGCTCCATATTCTTGCCAATATTGGTAGTATTATTTTTTGTTTTTTGTTTTGCCATTCTAATAGGAATGTATTGGCATCTGATTGTGTTTTTAGTTTACATTACCTTAATGGCTAATGATGTTGAATACCTTTTCATGTGCTTGATTGCCATCCACATGTCCCTTCGAAGTGTCAAAGTCATTTGACCCTTTTTTTTTTTAAAGATTTTATTTATTTGACAGAAAGAGAGATCACAAGTAGGCAGAGAGATAGGCAGAGAGAGAGGGGGAAGCAGGCTGCCTGCTGAGCAGAGAACCCAATGAGGGGCTTAATCCCAGGACCCTGAGATCATGACACGAGCCAAAGGCAGAGGCTTTAACCCACTGAGCCACCCAGGCACCCCATCTGCCCATTTTTTTAATTGAGCTTTTTTATTTCTTACTATGGAACTATTAGAGTTTCATATGTTCTGGTTACAAATTCTTAGAGATGTGATTTGCAAAGATTTTTCTCTAATGTTTTCTTCTAGAAGCTTTAGAACATTAAATGTTACATTTGTTTATGATCTGTTTTGAATACATTCTTACATAAAGTGCCAAATATATCATTTTCTCACATGACTGTTCCATTGTGCCAGTACCGTTTAACGAAAACACTATCTGTTCTCCACTGGACCTTATTTGCATCTTTGTCAAAAGTCTACTGATCAGGGCACCCAGGTGGCTCAGTCAGTTAATGCCTGCCTTCAGCTCAGTCATGATTTCAGGGTCCTGGGATCAAGTCCCACATCGGACTCCCTGCTCAGCGGAAAGCCTGTTTCTCTCTTTCCCTCTGCTCCACCCCCAGCTCCCTGCCACTTGTGCTCTCTCTCTCTCTCCCTCAAATAAATAAATAAAATCTTTTTTTTTTTTTAAATCAACTGATCAATCTTACTGATGTGGCTAAGAACCAGAAATGGCTAAGTGAGGAGCTTGAAAAATCCCCCCAAAGAAGCAGTGATAAAACTAGACAAAGTAGGGGCTCCTCAGTGGCTCAGTCAATTAAGCATCTGACTTTGGTTCAGGTCATGCATGATCTCAGGGTCCTGGGATTGAGCCCTGAGTCAGGCTCCACCCTCAGCAGGGATTCTGCTTGTCCCTCTTCCTCTGCCCCTCCTCCCACTCGTGTGTGTGTGCATGCACACGCTCTCTCAAATAAATAAATACAATCTTCAAAAGAAAAAAAAAAACTAGACAAAGTTGTCAAAAACAAGAGTGTAAATACTCTGAGAATTTGTCAGAGGCACTAAAAAAAAAAAAAAAGCAGCGTTAACTCAAGAAAATGTTCTGAATCTCAATAAGAACAGGTGGAGTCAGAAAGCTTGGGACTACAACTATCCCTAACCCGAGCTACATGGTACAGAAGTTCTACCCAGCTGGACCACTCCATTGCCCTGCTGGAAGGAATGAAGACTCCATGCCCACGCACAAAGTCAAAAACAATTCCAAACTTAGGCGCCAAAAACGTGGGAAAGCCAACATCAGCGCTCACCTGAAGTCACAATAGTGGTGAAGACAGACAACAAAAGACCACCCAGAAAATTAATGGACAAAAGCCAAGAAATGAGACAACAAGTGGGCCTTGCTAAGATTCCCTTTAACCCTTGTCATCTACAAGGCCAGGTACATGTACAAACCTGCTTATATTCAGGAAAGACTGAAGAGGGCCCAAGTTGGCTAGACATGACTGGCTAAACCTAAGGCCTTGCAAACACATTTGGGAAAAAACAACAACAACAAAAACAAAAACAAAAAAGGAAAGTCAAGTTGACCTGTAAACTGTTTGGACTTTGAAAACATTCTCCAAGCCACACACAGACTCAGCAAAAGATGAATCCTTACTAGGTAAAGGTATTCAAGCACAACCTCTGATCAATCACTGACCCAAGAGTGACCCCTAGACAGACTTAAAAATACTAACAAGAATTTTTAAAAACCAAAACAAACAAATTAAAAAAACGGAGTAGTGACTACATATTGTGGGGAAACAGACTCCACACAATTAGTCCAAGCAAGTCAACAAGCAAATACATAGCAATAAGCACATCTGGGAGGAATGCAGTGAATAGGATCAGAATTCAAAGCTGCTACAATAGATAATCTAAAATGTACGGTTTTCAAAATGTCTAGGCAAACCAAAAAATTACGAGATTATAATTATACAAAGAATGTGTGACCCATACATGGGGGGGGGAACAACAATCAATAGAAACTATCTCTGAGAGGGCCCAGATGTTGGACTTAGTGTGACTTCAAAGCAGCTATTATAAATAGCTCCAGAGAACTGAAACTATTTTTAAAAGAATTTATATTTAAAGAATTAAAGTATGATGACAATGACTCATCCAATAGAAAATACAGACAAAGAGAAATAAGAGAAAGATAAATACCATATGATCTACCTTTTATTTGTAATTTAAGAAACAAAACAAATGAGCAGGGGCACCTGGGTGGCTCAGTGGGTTAAGCTTCTGCCTTCGGCTCTGGTCATGATCTCAGGGTCCTGGGATTGAGCCCCACATCGGGCTCTCTGCTCCAAGGGGAGCCTGCTTTCTCCTCTCTCTCTGCCTGCCTCTCTGCCTGCTTGTGATCTCTGTCTGTCAAATAAATAAATAAAATCTTTAAAAAAAAAAATGAGCAAAGGAAAAAAAGACAAACCAAGAAACAGACTCTTAACTATAGAGAACAAAATGATAGTTATCAGAGAAGCAGTAGGTACAGAGTGGCTGAAACAGGTGATGGGGATTAAAGAGTACACTTATGAAAAAATATATATATGGGTGCCTGCCTGGCTCAGTCAGTGGAGCATGTGACTCCAAGTTGTGAGTTCAAGCCCAATGTTGGGTGTAGAGATTATTTTAAAAAAACAAAATAAAATCTTCAGTGGTGAGCCATTGGGTGGCTCAGTTAACCATCTGCCTTAAGCCCAGGTCATGATCCCAGGGTCCTGAGACAGAGCCCAACATCAGTCTCCCTGCTCAGCAGGGAGCCTGCTTCTCCTTCCCCCTCTGCTATTCCCCCTGCTTGTACTCTCTCCTTCTTAGTCAAATAAATATATAAATAAAATCCTTAAAAACAATTTTTTACACACAAACACTTATAAAAATGTGTTAACTGAATTAAAGTTTTGCCTAATTCACAATATGTTTGGGAAATAATTCAACTTCAACGTTCAGGATAAAAATAAATTTTATGAAATTTAAATAAAACTATAAATATCTGTGCTTTTGAGACTATAATTTAATTATAATACATTTATTTATAAAGATTCATTTTAATTTTGAATAATTTTAATTATTTTGTGACCATGAATATTCAAATATTGATTCCCATCCACATACATGAAATATTATTGTATTTCCAAAGTTAACTTCAAAATGTGAAAGATGTAATACAATTGAAAAAAAAGAAAAAAATGTACAAAGAGACAAATTATTTTTTCAAAAAAAAGAAAGAAGGAAAAGAAATTCTGGCAGCGAAAAATATACCTGAAATAAAGTTTACCATAGGGGGCTCAAGAACTGATATCATCTGACAGAAAGAAAAGAACTAAAGTCTAATAAAGCAGGTTTTACCAGTTGTTTATTTAGTGACCATTTCATATTACCAACATAAGTACCACAGTCTTAAGATATTTCAGAAAGGGAGTGCCTGGGTGGCTCTGTCATTAAATGTCTACCTTCGGCTCAGGTCATGATCCCAAGGTTCTGGGATGGAGCCCTGCATCAGGTTCCCTGCTCAGCGGGAAGCCTGCTTCTCACTCTCCCAATCCCCCTGCTTGTGTTCCCTCTCTCGCACTCTCTGTGTCAAATAAAGTCTTTCAAAAAAAAATTTTTTTTCAGAAAGGATAACAAAATGTAAAAGCATTAATGTAGTACTCAAGTAGATAATTAGGAGATGATCTTCACATGGGAAGGTAGAAAGTCACCTAAATCTCTTGGTTTAGATTTATTTTTGTTAAAATTTCAACAAATATTTCTGGAATATCTGTTATACACTGTTCTAGACACTTAAAATAAAAATTTAAAAATTTTTTTAAAAATCAAAAAACTCAGCAATACAGCCAGCATTTATTATGAATCCAATATGCCAGACATTATGCCAGATGCTGGGGAAAAAAAGAGGAATAAAACCTAAATGGTACCTTCAAAAAGCTCAAAACTCTAAAAGAGGTTCAAAGTGATAAATTCAATGTGATAAATACAAACAAATACAATTTTTAAAATATGTGTAAGACTTAGGGGTAGATCCTAGGTAGTTTATTGGGGAAAATAAGGGGGAGTGGGGAACACAGAGGCTTTACCAAGTGGGTGCTGCCTGGCCTAGTTTTCAACCAAGTAACCAGTAAGAAGAGATGAGACCAAGCAGATAAAAACAACATAAGTTTACGGTAACATGAAACAGCAGACTTGTGTAGGACATGACAGTAATCACCACTACTACAGAGTAAAACAAGTATGATGGGAGATGAGGTTGGAGAGAGAAGTCCCTTCTAGTAAATATCTTAAACTTTATAATAACTTACGGGGGAGTGCGTCACTACATGGACTTAAGAAAGGTTTCAAATAACATCAGATATTAGTTTTAGAGGGTTAACTTTATACTGAATATGAACTAAAGGTGGATGAGACAGAAGAAATCAATTAGATCTAAAGCAATGGCTAGGAGGATGGAGAGGACAAACTCAGGAGACGAAGATGGAACAAAATCAAGGATCTGGTAATCAGTTCTCACTGCATCAACGTGCATTATGAAGTACACCTTCAGACAAATGTTGACACTGTGTTTGCTTCTGGAAAAAACAGAGACAAGTCAATAATGATGCAAAGTCATTAGCCTGGAAAACTAAGAAAGGGAGGGAAAAGGATACTGGTTTAGTTTTAGACCAATGTGATATCCTATCAGATATGCCTGAGGTGTTGATCAAGCACCTGGTACATAAGCCAGAGTTCAAAAGAAAAACCAAACCAATGAATTATTCTGTAGTAGCAGTAACGCCAAGGAACTCTAAAAGACGACCTAAAGGATATAAAGTAGGAGAGAAAAGGTCATTAGCAGAGGAATAAAAAATGCCTCTATTTGTAGAGCAGGCAGAGGAAGTTAATCAAAAAAGACCAAGAGTAATCAGAAAGGATGAAGGATACCAGGATAGAGAGGAAACCCCATCTTACTTGATTATGGCAGAATAAGATCACTAGTTCTTCCTCTCTTAGCAATCATTAAAAAAAAAAAAAAAGGCACGAAAAGCAGGAAGAATACCCCATCTTTGATGAAACTAGGACTGACATCTGTGGCCAGAGAACAGATGGGAAATCCACCAAAGTGGGACCCAGAAGGGATGTGGAAGGAAACAGAAAAAAATACCCACCCAGGGTTATAAACTCACAAAGAACTGTCAAGGCACATTTCTGCTAGGTGAAAGGGAGCCACTAAAAGGCCAAAGCAAAAATCCTTGTTTACAACAGTTCAAGCAGGGCACACAAATTGGTGGAGAGTATAAAATTATTGCTCTCAAACTAATATATGATATTACTTGAAACCTTCCTTCAGTCCATGTCCCATCCCCTACAGGATAAAGTTCAAGCTATTTAATATAATCCTCAGGACTAGATTTGGTTCCAAGAAGCAGAGAAGCCCAAACAGGAAATCACACAGAGAAACCATATTCAGAGAAAACAGTCTCTGTGTGTCAGGGGCAATAAGAGAATTTGTACTGAACAGAACCACTACAGCGTACAGGCTATAGTCACGAAAATAAGCTCCACACAATTTTGAATCATGAGGAAAAAGTCCAGGTGGCTTTGCACACAACCCAAGAGAAAGTCTGCATAAAAATATTCACTAAGCACTGCCTGTACTAGCTGAAAATGGAAACCAACTAAATAGCCATCTATCAAAAAGTGGATAAATTCTGATATTAATCTAAGTAGATGGTATTGTAACATGTCTCAAAGAAATGCAGTACATAAATGTAACCACATAGCTAAGACTCAAAAACACATCATTGAACACAAAAAGCTACAAGATGATACACATAGTATGATGTCATTTACATAAAATGCATTAAAAACAATGCTATAAGCATATGTAATAACAACATATGAGTTGGGAGGAAAGGAATGGCACCTGAGGGGGGTGCTAAGGGACTTCACACGCAACTATAATATTCCATCTCTTTTTAAAAAAATCTAAAATAACTATAGGAAAAATTTTAGGATTGACAGAACTGGATATTCACATGCTACCCTCTGTAAATTACCCTCCATGCTTGCCTTTGGAACACAGTAACTACATTGTGAGGAATCACAAACAAGCCCAGGTGGAGAGACTTCACATAAAAACCCACATGGAGAGGAATTAAGGTGGCCAGGGTATAGCTAGCATCTTCTACCAGACACCTGCATGAACAAGCCTTCAGAAGATTCCAGACTCAGCATTTAAATCTAGCTGAAGCCCCACACATCACAAAACAGGACAAGCTGTCCCTGAGATCCAAACTCCTAATTTACTCCTGAGCACCAATGGTCATTTCATGCCACTACCTTTTGAGACAATTTGTTACAAAGGCACAGTAACCAGAACAACAAATATTACAATGAAATGAAAAGAAAAAATATTTCCAGTGCCTAGCATAAAGTCTCAGTCCTATTTGCTAAATTTCAAAATTGCTAACAGTTGTAAACTTACTTCAGTTTAATAATTTGTACAGCCTCTTACCTCCAAACTTCCAGAATGTGCTGCCCAATGTAAAGGGGAAAACTTATGGAGAATGTCTGCTTCATTTATGCTGGCTCCTCGTTCTATTATATCTGAAAGCTGCTTTACGTCTCCAGCCCGTACAGCATCATGTATGTTACCAAAATGCACTTTCTTCCGGGCACCTATGAAAATCAAATTAACGTATATCACAAAACTTAAAAAAAAAAAAAAACTAAAGCAATGATTCAATAGAAAGCACAAAGTCACTTTGGCTTTCCAAACAATTTACTACAAAGATGTTTGTGATTAACATTTCAATCACACTTCCATTTCAGCTCTAACACATAAACAGCACAGAAGTTACCACTCCCATAGGTAAAGAAAAAGCTGGACAAAAGGAAAATCAACAACTTTTCTTGGATTCATCAGAGAACCAAGGTCTCAGAGCCAGTTGCCTCCCTGAGTCTGGAGAGACACACAAATACAGAGAAACACAAACAAGTTCAGCTTACCTGGAGCAAAAGCCACTGGAGCCATAAACTTCGAAGCACTGAAATGGTAATTTTGACAAACTGCTAGAGGCTGGGCAAGTATTAGACTACGAGTGAGAAACTCTCTGGGGCTACAGTCTTAGAAGGCCCCCACATTTTCATAGATTTTACCCCACCAGGGTAAATCCCACCAGGTTATCACTGTGAAAAGAAGAATCACTTCATGTCTTTGGCAGGGAAAGGGGGAAAGTAACCATTCTGAAATACACCCAGTGCATTCTCCACAAGAGAGGCCTAACTCTCCAGTGATTTTACCAGAGCCCTATCTCACATAGGCTGATATATTCTACAATCTATATTTCTTATCCTTCTCATATGTACTACACTAAGAAAGGAAAGGCAGGTCACAATGTTTACCTCATAACACTCCAGTGGTCTTATATTTTATAATTTAATGTTCCAAACATCAAGACTACATTGTGACTGTGAAATATTTTAATGTGTATCTTAAGCCAGAAGCAACAAAGGTACCTAAGCACGAACAGTTGTTGGAGGAGAAAAAAGTAGAGAGTTTAATCAAAGTATATCCTGAACAAAAAAGCACAATTCCTGACCTCAAATGGTTTTTGAATTTTTGGTAGATAATCTATGCAATCTATACTACTATTTATCTATGTATATGTCCTTTCTCCACAACTCAAATGCTAATTTCTTGAGGGCTAGTATATCTTATATCACTCCTTAACAAAATGCTGCACATTTTACTCAAAAATCCTTTCTGAGCATCTACCGTGTGCCAAGCACTGTCATAATATCTTTCCCTGCCTACACCTTAACCCTTTCCTTATTCAATATTATCACAGTGCTTGGCAGGCAGAAGCTAAGACAGTGAACAGGATATAAGAAACCATACCACCTGGCCTTGAATGTTTGGGAGTATTTTTCTTTGGGGGCTATAATATATCACAGAAAATGGCTGAACCTCAAAAAATTAAGTCATTAAGGGTGTTATCAATAGTCTTTGCTCAAACCAAGATGGCACAAGAATCTCACAGCCACAAGTTTCCCGGTCAGTTCTCAATAACAGCACACGACCAGGGAAAAAAGCACCAGTGATGGCATCATCCAGGGGGAAATAACAGATTTAAGGAGAGGATGGAAGAAAAGTTAACTAAGGGAAAGGGAGAGTCAATGGAGTGGAAGGAAGAAAACTAGGTAAGTCTAAAGTCATCTCCACAGGGTCAAATGTTGCAGAGAAGCCACGAGTCTAACATTTAACAAGCGTTTATGTCAGTCTGGACTAGAAGTCTCAGGAATAGCGCAGGTGGAAAGAATGAGAGGAAAGCTGGAGTGAAAGAGGATGAGAAACAGGTGAGCTTTGGGACCCACTTAAAACAAGTCAATTAAGGGAAATTAGGAGTCACAGCTGAGAAAGGAAACTGCCAGAAAGGGCCAAAGCAGATATGGATGAAATCAGAAAAGAGTGGCAGAGACAAAGGCAAGCGAAGCAGTCTGACTCACACGGGGTTGCACTCTCCCTAGAGGAGGTGGAAGGGCCTGAATCGGACACCCCTGGCATGGTGCGATCCTTCCGACTCCGGGGAGGACCTGAGTCCAGGCCCCCGCTGCTGCGGCGGTCTTCACTTGCTGTCACCCACGAGCCATTGCAGTGGCTGCCTTCGTCGTCGCTAAGATCGGGTGCCCGATCCTCCCGGGTTTTCTCCCAAGAGTTCCTGCTGCGGAAGCCCTCGTCTATACGTTCTCTCTCCCAGAAGCCACGGAGGCAGCGGCTGGCGTCTACGCTGACGCTCACCCCGGAGGAGTCGCTAGCCGCGTAGCCGCGGTCTTCACTTACTCCCTCCCAGGAATTACTGAGGCTGTGGCCGCCATCGACACTCCCTTCCTCCCAAGAGTCACTGAGGCGGCGTCTGCAGTAGTCACTGCCTCTCTCCCCGGAGTGACTGGGTTGGGGGTCCGGGACTACTCTGACACCCTCCCAAGAATCACTGAAGCACAGGCCGCGGTCTTCTCTGACCAGTCCCTCGCAGTCACTAGTTTGGTGGCTCCCGACTTCACTTAAATTCACGTCGCTGCTGCTGAAGCTTTGGTCTCCCCTTACTCTCTCCCAGGACCTACTGGGACGGCGCCCACCGTCTCCCGTAACTCTCTCCCGAGAGACACTGCCCAGGTCTTCACTGACTCTTCTAGAGTCACTGCCGGAGAAACCGATGTCTTCACTTAGTCTTCTGCTAGAGTCCCTACAGAGGTGGCCGCCGTCTTCACGGATTCTTTCCCTGTCTTCGCTGGGACTACAGTCCTGGTCTTCGCTAACTCTCTGCCTTAATTGGCCCCGGCGTTGGCCGTGTCGGCCGTTTATCCTCCACACGCGGTGGCTACTGAGGCGGCCGCCGTCTTCGGCTGCTACTCCCCGCGAGTCGCTCCGGCGGCGGCCGCCGTGGGCTAGTACCCTCTCCTCCAAGCTGCTCTCCAGCCTCCCGACTCCAGCCACCCGGGTGGAGGTGTGCAGGAGCCGCTGCCTTGGAAACGGGTAAACTTCCGGCGTGCTGCGGTCATTTCCTGTTCCTCACGGCCTTGCGTCACTTCCGGCTTCCCCTCCACCTTTTTCTAGGCTTCTCCTCTAGAGACGTCGGAGGGTGGTAAGGACAGGTTTTTGTGAAATTCCGTACGGCTTCACATCCAAATTATCTAGGCCCTTTTTCTCTAATGGCCTAGCATCCGTCGCGCTTTCCATGGCTCAACGAAGCAGGTTGGAGGTTCCAGGACTGCAGTTTGCGTAGGTGACCTGTGTCGCGCGGGCCGGGTGGGGCCTTTCTTCGTCCTTGACAAACCTAGTATAGTTTCTCAGTGCTTGCTGGAGCATTGGAGGAAATATGTTCTTACCTTAGCGTTTCACAGGTGCGGAGAAAGACCCAAAGGAAAAGTTAGCAGCTGCAGCCGCTTTCATTATTAAATGCTTATTAGTGCCAGGCTCTTCGGTAATTGCTTGGTACTTAATTCTCAATAATTTTTTTAAGGTAGGTGTTGTCTCTGGTTTGTAGGTTAGCCGATTCAAGGTATCAGTAATTCGTTAAGGACAAACAGGTAAGTTACGGAACCAGTATAAACGCAGGTCAATAGTCAAAAGACTGCCCCAGGGTTCCTGACTCCCAAATCCAAGGCTCCTTTTAATGTAAAATGTTCACTTTCAACAGTTTGGCTCAAATCTTCTTATCTAACCTTATTGCTTAACATATTCTTCCATTCACTCTTTATTGAAAATAACCGGGTGGGGCCAGGGGCAGTGAGGCACTTGGGTGGCTCAGTTGGTAGAGCACGCGACTCTTGATCTCAGGGTGATAAGTTCCAGCCCCACGTTGGGCGTGGAGCCTTCTTAAAAGAAGAAGAAAATACATGGGTTGGATTTAGTGCTAGCAGCAGAGAATACAGTAGAATTCTTGGCCCTCCAAGGGTATCACCCACCTTAATTCCCCTTTCAACTTTTTTTTTTCCCTTTTCCCCCTCCTTCTTTCTTTGCCACAGGTTTTGTTCTTAAACACATTTGGGAAATTACCTTGACCCTATCTTATCTCTCTTGAAGTACAGTAAGTTGACTTTAACTTCCATAGCCTCTTGTAATAGTGATAATACTAATAATTGCCATTTGCTGAGTTTGTGTGAGTGTGAGTTTGACACTGTACTAAGTACTTTCTGTTAGTTTTGTTATTTAATCCTTAACGTAACCTATCGGAACCGTATTATTCTTCCTTTTTACAGATAGAGACAAAAAGCACCAAAGTTAATGCCTGAAGATTCACAGCTAGTAAGTATTAAGTACCTGAATTAGGTATCCAACCTAGAGCTTTGATTTTTGCTGGACATAATTCTCAAAGTCTCTGAATTTCCACAGCCTTTATTAGACCACTTTTCACATTATTTTAAAATTACTTATTTAACAGTTGATCTTCACCCTAACTCCCCAAGGACTCTGAGCTTCTGGGAGGTAGGGGCTGTATTTCTTGGTGTTCCTGACATTTGGAATACTTCGTTTGAGGGGAGAGCTTAGTAGCTGTAGTGTGGGTAGCATGTGACTTGATGGTCAGTTGTTTGTCGTGGATGAACTGAGAGAATGAAAATCATCTTTTTTTTTTTTTTTTTTTTTAAAGATTTTATTTATTTATTTATTTGACAGATCACAAGTAGGCAGAGAGGCAGGCAAAGAGACAGGGGGAAGTAGGCTCCCTGCTGAGCAGAGAGCCCGATGTGGGGCTCGATCCCAGGACCCTGGGATCATGACCTGAGCCGAAGGCAGAGGCTTTAACCCACTGAGCCTCCCAGGCGCCCCGAAAATCATCTCTTTTACAGCTGGGAGGGAATTTGGGATTAGTCATCCCAGTCTGCTTATTTTTAGAAATAGAGCAACTGAGGTGTTTTGTCTTATCAGACATCGATTGAGTTATTTTAATAGGGGCCAGTTTCTATGCTAAATGATTTACAAATAGTTTCAGACTTAATCTGTATTATTCTGTTTTTACAGATGAAGAAACTGCTCACATTTGGCCAAGATCACATAATAGGAGGTGGGGAATTGGAACCCACTCTGACTGACTCCAAATTAATAGAGAGTTTGTAGCCACTTACATAATAATGGTAAAGGTTTCATTTGTTGCTATATGGGTAAATTCAGTGAGGGTCAGCACATCCTTAAAGGATGCACAAATGGCAGGAAGGATCAGAAAAGAAAACCAAAATAGCAGAGAAGCAGAAAAAAGAAAATCTCCCAAAATAAACGTAAAGGAATAAAAATAAGATATTCATGAAATAGAAAATAAAATTGATAATATTGCCTTCTGTTTGAAAAGAATAGACACTTAGCAAATCTAAAGAAGAAAAGGGAAGAAAACAGTATTTGGAAAAAAGGGAACATATTACAGATAAGAGGGACTTCCAAAATTGGAAGTGAATCTAGAATAGCCTTATACAGATAATCTTGAAAATTGACCTGGACAATTTTCTAGGAAAATACAGATTCCGAAAAATTGGCTCTACAGTTAGAAAACCTTAATGAACTGATAATCATGAAAGAATGCCCTATATATCCCTGACGAAGGTCACCAGGAACAAAACATAGAGAAGAATGGGAGTGTGTCCCAACTATGAAAGGAGCATAACTATAGCAGACTCTAAAAGATAGTAAAATAAAATATAGCTCAGTCTCACTTAAAAATACATGCAAAAAAAAAAAAAAAAAAAAACTAAGGAGACTGTGACCCAGCAGTGCATTTAGAGAATAATGTCATAACCAAGTTGGGTTAATCTTACGTGTACAAGGATGGTCAACATCAGACAAGTAATGAAAATTTTCTACATTAGTGGATAAAGGAGAAAAACTATGACTTTAATTGATACTGAAAAAAACACTTGAGATTTACTGATTTTTTTAAAAATACGATTTATATTAAGTAACAAAAGGAAGTTTGCTTAACTGGAGGAAGGGTATCAACCAGCAGTAAACAAACAATTTCATGATCCAGGTTATATCTTCTGTCATTCATACAATTCAACATTGTTCTGAGAATTTTGGATCCAGTATAGTAGTGATAAGTGAGATAAGGTATGAAATTAGAAAGGAAGAAATAAAGATAAATTGTTTACCTGGAAAATCCATAAGACAGCATTGTCAGGAAGATGGTAAGCTCTCAGCAAGATACAGATGATTTTTTATAAACTATATAATTAACTTTTAAATGTAAAGAACTCCTATTAGCACCAACAATGGTGAAACATTCTAGAAATCTATCAAGAAATAAGCCAAACCTACATTAAAAATCCATAAAGCTTTATGTATATTACAGAAGATTAGAATAAATGAAAAGATATGCTTTGTCCCTAGGTGAGTAGGCTCAGTGTTTAAAGATCAGATTCTACTCAGATTATAAATTTGTTGCATTTCAATTAAAAATTGTAACAATTTTTAATGGAGAAAAACAAGACGATTTTTTTTTTTTGTTAAGATTTTATTTAATTATTTGACAGAGCGAAAGTAGGCAGAGAGGCAGGCAGAGGGGGAGGGGAAAGGAGGCTCCCTGCTGAGCAGAGAGCCCAATGTGGGGCTTGATCCCAGGACCCTGAGACCATGACCTGAGCCAAAGGCAGAGTCTTTAACCCACTGAGCCACCCAGGCACTCCACAAGACAATTTTTTATCTCAAAGAATGTAGGTGCAAGATTAACCAAAATGTTTTTTTTTTTTTTTAAATAAGAATGAGAACTCACCCAAATACCCATCAGAACTATAAAGCTAGGGTATGTATAACAGGGAGGTAACTGGAATATGACTGGACAAGTAGTGGAACAAACTAGAATTCAGAAATATATGTATACACTTATTATAGCAGTAGCCTTTCAAATAGAGAAATGTAAGCTCTTCATTTTCATGTGCAAAAATTTCAGTTTTAAAGATACTATCAAAGTGCTAGAAGGAAATACAGGAATTTGTTGTTTATATCTTAGGAAGTCCTTCTTAAGCAATACAAGCCCCAGAGATCACAGAGAAAACATAAACATTTAAAAGCTACATTACCATGAAGTTTAGACCAGAGGTAGACAATGTTTATTACCAAGTCTGAGGAAAGAGTAACTCTAGAAAAACTAATGAACAAAAGTGATGAAAAATACCAAAAGCAAGTACACAAACTAACGAATGTTGTACGTCAACTGTACTTCAGTTGGGGGGGGTGAACAAAATTTATTGAACTCATTAGGAATACTCTGCACAGCACTATGATAAAAACTAAAAGATGGATAGAGTGCTAAAAGAGGTCTGAAGACCCTGCTGGTGAGAGATTAAATAGGAAAGACAATTTGGCAGTATCTTTCGAAACTCTAAACATACGTTACCCTTCAGTCAGAAACTACCCAGTTGTAAAATCTTCAAAATAACATTTTGTTGTAGTAGGTTAGTCATTGCAAAGTGTTATGGTTGTAAAAGGACACTTTTCACTTCAGTGAAACAGTGCTGAATTATGCTACATGCCTATGAAATAATTACACAGTTGTAGAAATGAGATATACGTTATTAACATGGAAAAAGATAAAGTGAATGAAAAAAGGCAATACATATGCAACCTCATTTAGTTTTTTAAAGTTTTTTTTTCAAAGGATCTAACTCAGTATAGAACAAGAAAGATGTAAAAGACTTTTTTAATTTTACAAAAATTCTAAGTAAAAATACAGAAGCACAGGAAAATATGTATAAAGCAAAAGAAAGTACTTCTAAGGAGTACGTGGGTCAGGAAAGATTAAGAAGCTAAGAAAAACACTGGTTTTGGCAGTGTTTTGCACTGGTTTGGCAGTTACCAATTATTGGTAACACTCAGAGGAGTCAAGATATAAAAACCCCAGTTGCACAGGATGTCAAGGTAAGTGAGGAACTGACTGAAGGAAATGTCTCACGTGAACCATTCCAGAACACACTGAAGTGGGAATCTTGGCATTCTAGAGAAATGGAGCTCTTTGTAAGTAGGAAACTTAAGGTTCCACCTCTCAGCTTTTCCAGAGGGCTCTGCCTAAATCCCCCATAAATCAGCTCTTTGAATTTAGTTCCAGAGGAGGGAGCGGGGCCAACCCCAGGCCAAAAATTCAATTAAATGTGTTTTGGTAACCAACTTCCTTAGGCCTAAATAGCTAAATACTCTCTTCTCTTGCTTCCCAGGCATTCTTGCTCTCCTTTTGATGGACACCTCTCCAAACTTTCACCCTGCAGGTGCTTTTTTGCTCTTGTTTAACTTGCTCTTTCCCACCTGCACAACTCTATAGGATTAGGAGAAAACCCTACTTTTAGAGAAGTGCAGGCCCCCCCTTTTTTTTCTTTTTTTACAATAGCCTGACTCCATTTCTACCTCCAGATTATCTCTTCTTTGCTAAAAACTTTTCACTTGCCAGCACAGTGAGATGCCATGTATTTTTCTGAATATTTTTGTATAAACTTCTTGTAGTATTTAGTAGTTGCTAAACAGGTTGTAAACAAAGTTTGGGAAAACAAAACGAATTGTCTATTTTGGGTTTAGTTTTTACTTGAAAATCTGAATTTTTATTATATAGGTAGGTCTTTTTTTTTTCTGAAGCTTATTTTTAGCTAAGTAACAGATAACTTAGGTTTAACTTTACTGTTCTGGAAAATACTTCTAAGTTTTAAGTAAGCAGATTATGTTAAAATCAGAACATAGAGGGTACAAACAATGAAATTTTCAGGTTTGGGGAAATGTTTTAGTTCTCACAAACTTCAGCTCTTCAAAAAATATTTCATCTTACATGAGGCTTTCTTGGGTTTTCCTTGCTACACTTTACAGTGTAGATTACTTACTAGTTTTAATTCCCATTGATAGGTGTTGACTATTATTTTTCCATCTTTTGGGACTACGAAGTTGTTGTTTTCTAGATCAGTTATCAGATCTAGCTATTCAAGTTACCCAAGGGGTTTTTAAAGTTCAGATATAATTGACATTATTTGCATGTTAGAGCTTTCTAAATGGTAGAGGGATCTCAGAGTCTGCTAAATGAGACCCTTCAGAGACCATCTGTTCTTAATATTTGCTGATGGTAATGCAGCAAAATTTGGGGGCCACACATCTAAATCACTGCCCAGTATCCAACCTCCTACCTCAAAGAAAAACTAGGAATTGGATTTTCAGTTCCAACTATTAAGTACCTGTGATCATCTCAGAGGAAGTATTACCCCTCTGCCACTTCAAAGCTTATTCCTTTTGTGCTATTGATAAATCTCTGGTCTGTCCGTCCTCTCTCAACAGGTCTCTCCATTGAACTCCTTTTAACATGTATGTTAAACATCTTTTTGTCTCATTCTAACTACAGTTATATCTCCAGTTAAATTTCATGAAGAGTAGCTCATAAAATTTTGTCACCGCTCACCCACACAACCCATTGCAGCTAGTGTTAACACCCATACTCACCTGTTCTTCAGTCAATTTTTAGGGGTTCTTTATCATCCCGTATTTCCTTGGCTTTGTTTACTGCCTTTTTTTTTTTTTTAACCATTATGGGTTTTGTTTTGTTTTTTTCCTCAATAGTACTTCTTTCTCACCCTCCCATTTGAGAGTTTAATGTTTGCTCCTCAAGGACCTTTCCTTGACCCTCTTCCTTTATATGGATATTCTTGATACACTGGTAGGTGTGAATGTCACCTTTCTTTGGTCAAATACTTTTAAGCATTTGATACAAGTTACGATCCCCCCAAAAGAAGACAACAAAAAATTTTGCCTACGTTTTTGGATTCAGACCCCAGCACTTCTTCCATGACAGTGTTGATTTACATTCGGAAGTTCAGCTATCACAATGTGTTCTCACTTCTCAAATCCAGTGGACACCTACCGGTTTTTCTTACTGGACCTCTCTATAATAATTGTATTGACAATCAACAATCTCCTAAATTTCTGTTCACTTGATTCTTTAAAAAGATGCAGATAGGATTTGTTTAAATTTCTGGTGGCCCATGCTCACCAGTATAATACAAATTTCTAAGCATAACCAAGAAGACTTCATAATCTTCTATTCAAAGTTGTTGGATTTTAACCATATAAAAAAATTTGAAAACACATGTTTTCAAGCCTTTGTTTGCTGTCCATTCTCCATAGATACCCTTCCCACCAATGTGGACTCCACTCCTAGTTCTCCTAAACCCAAATACCACCACCTCTATGAAGTCTTCCTTAACACGCTTCCCAGGTAGTTTGATGTACCTACTCTCAAGGAATTTTTTAATTGCGGAAATACTACTGAATAAAATGAAGCAAAGCCAGGTCTACATTCCTGTTCTACAACTTTCTCAGTGATTCGATCTGTACATAGTAGATACCATCTACTATTGTATGATTATAAACACCAAAGAAGATATATATAAAAAATTTGCCAATGCCTACCACACAGTAAATGCTCAGCAAACTGGCTTTCATTGTCTTATATGCCCATCTCCTCCAATAGATGGCAGAAAAGATTAATCTTCCATCTCAGAGTTCCTGGCTTATAGCAGATGCCATGTTCTCGTTAAAGAACGGTGATAAAGACATAAGAAAAGCCACATTTCTAAAGCCATTCAAGAAATAAAGAGATACAAACTGGAAGTTTCTTCATCATTCTATTTATTACATGTATGAATATTAACATCTCATGGTATCCATCTAATTCAGTCAAAACCAACAAAGGAAAAAAGGTTAACCATGTTTCAAATGAACATTCTTACAGATTCCCCTGTAACTTAAAATAGAAATATGTTCATCTGCATTAAATCGTTCGATATACTTGAAAATGTCATTAAAAAAAAAATCACTTTTAGTACTTAAATATATTTGTTAATCGTTTGATGGCATCAGTGTCCAAGTTCAATAAAAGTTGCTTCATTAGATACTTTTCAAAAATGGACATCTGGATGGTTCTCTACAGCTAGAGAGCTATATATGCAAAGTCCTATTTCGTTTTTAAAATTTTTTCAGATCTGGCTTTTCTATTTGAGAAAAGTCCTGCAGTGTTCTCTCAGTCCCCTCTTTTGAAGGATAAAACTAACCAGAAATTTGCTTCTTTAATCATGGGAAGCTACTAGAAAAAAATCTTACGTTGAGGTTGCTGTTTAACTCCATTTTCACCCAATAAAAAGTACAGAAACACTGTCTTTATTTGATGGTGTGCATAAATATTACACTCCATGGATAGCAAAAATATTTTTTATTTATAATTTACAGTTTCACAAGTGAAAATCGTACATTTTTACACATACAATTTCATTTTGTTAAATTTGCACACATCTACAGAACTTTCACACAAGAAGCACCTGAAACTGTGCAGGCAGTAGGAAATGCAAATACTAAAATGTATTTATTAACCAAATGATAGCTGAAGGCCCTGCCTCAGCTAGACAATTTATATAGATATATGTCTATATATACATAAAAAATTCTTCACCTTCTATATCCAACAGCAGCTTTTTTTAAAAAGAAAAACATACCTTTCTCATTTTATTTAAACTGACTCGACTGTATCATTTTCTGTTTTAATTTCAGTGGGTGCTGCTATGCTTTCCTCTGTACAAGCTGGTGGGGTATCAATTCGTTCTTCCTTAACTTTGGGACTTTCACAGGGTTCCTGCAATTCGTTTTTGACAATGTTCAACATAATGTTCAAAGGGTTTTCAACTGGTGTCTTGCTGGGAGATGGTGTACAATCAAATGAAGATGTCTACAAAATGAAAAGCTCTGTAAGTTCTGATTAAAGTTCAAAATACCACATTAAATGACTAGTTTTTTAAGACCCTTGTATGAGCAAAGAAACATACATATATCAAACCCAATTGAAATACCCACTTCCCCATAAGACACGCCCATGAAAGCAGCCAAATAAAAGGTATACATACTGAGCATTTAATACGTGCTCAGCAATGATCTATGCCAAGAAAAGCAGTAACCAATTTAAGGCCAAAAGAAGTTGATCAGACATACCTCTATAGTTAACCCCACAAACATGGTAACTCCTACATATATTCTGGAATTTTTATGACTATCCTAATTTCGAATACTCTGACCTCACAAACCATCAAAATGTCCTAGAAAGTCTACTCTTTCAATGACCTAAATAAATCTTCCAAACTGCCTCCTGAACTGTTTGGTTTAAAGAAATGGGGTTACTCTCAAACATTAAAGTGTGAACTTCTAAGGTCAACAGACATTTCAGATTTCACTTGTGATCATTTAAAAATTATTCCTATGTTATAATGGCGAAAAAAGGGGGGGCAGTTAAGTGCTACCCATTAACTCTAGAAACCTGTTCCCATCATGATCCTTATCTTCAGTTTCTCTAACATTTCACTAGGCCTACTGCTCTAGAATGCAAGGAATACAGAAATTTCAGAATTTAAATCAGATCCTATCAGTCTAGCATGAATGTTCGGTGAACAACCTAAATGATACATCAAAACAGCTCAATACATCAATAAGGTTAAAATAATAATATTGCTCTGATGCAAAAAAATAACAAAATTTACTCCTGTAAATGAGAAACCGTAACCAAAAAGAACTTACATTTTGATAATCTTCATAACATGATGGATGATAAATCTGAAGCAAGAAGAGAAAAAAGTAGGTATTCACATGTATATTCATTTCTAAGGGACTATTCTGATATGATTAATTTACACCAGAAAATAGCTATTTTTGAAAAGGTAACAAAAACAACTGTTACAAATGTGGATTAAAAAAAATTCCATCCCGATTTCTCCTTTAACTTGCTTTATACGCTTCAACAGATAACATGATATACTCTGAAGACAGTAATAGTTCTTTATAACGAAATACAAATTCAAAATTAAAGTAGTGTGGTTAGGCAGAAAGAAGACTGACTAGATCTAGTAGACCCAGTCTGGGTTTATTATTACCTAGTTAAGCAACCTCTTATATAAAATAAGTAGAGAACCAGTTGATGGCAAGATACCTTCCAACTCAAATACTGTAACTAAAGACAAACAACTTTCTTATAAAAATTAAAAAAAAAAACTTTTCATTCAAAGTGGCAAGTTACCCCCTAAAAAATAATCTTAACACTTGCAAAGAACTGAAAATTACCTTTCCATCTACTCTAATAGCATTCTTTAAATGCCATTCCTCCTCTTCTTCATCCCAGTATTGTTCAAATTGTTCTTGACATATTTCACAACTCTAAAACAGAATCATAAAATGAAATTTACAGAACACATTTAATCACATGAGGCAAAAATATATAAACACTTTATTAAGTAGAAGAAGGAACTAAAGAGTTATCTGCAGTTCAATATATAGTAGAGATACAAAATAAGTTTTAAGGATCCTGCATTCTTCCATTCAAAAAGAGTTAACATTTCACTGTTGCTAATCAATGATAAGGAAGCTGGGGCATTACCAGAGGTAGAA
Organism: Lontra canadensis; assembly: GCF_010015895.1. NCBI lineage: Eukaryota > Metazoa > Chordata > Mammalia > Carnivora > Mustelidae > Lontra > Lontra canadensis. The sequence continues at coordinate 16,334,258 of NW_022631001.1, forward strand.
AATTTAATACTCTTCTCTTACCTCAACTGCTCCAGCTGGTCCAGCAGGTACACTTTGGAACTCCTTTTCTTTAGCAGCCTCCTGAGTTTTGAGCACTACTTCTTCATGCACCTTTTCAAAAAACTGGCTCTTTGCACGTTCTTCTAAATCAGCTATTTCCTCAAATTCTATCCAGTCCTTAAAAGGAGTTGATTTAAAATGAGTATTTTCATTTGTTTCTAAACTTTTACTGCTTATCTTCAATATAATGCATTGAAAAATGATACATTTGTCTACAAAACACGTCAATTTTTTAATTATACCTTCTCTGTGAACCCCCGTAACAGCCAATATAAAGCAACTATTGAACAATTAAGATTCTAATGTTCATTTTCCATTACCTCTAGAATTACAAGTACTGATTTTAACAAGATAAATTTACCATGCAATTTTTACAAAAAAAAAAAAAGTCACAGAAAAATTAGAATTTTAGAATTGTAAGAAACATGTCCTCAACATTATCTCAACAAAAATCAAACACATACTCTTTAAAATTATTTAAAAATACTTTTTATATTCTAGGGGTCAAATTCTATTCAGAAAACTCATAAGGTAACCCTAGCAATTTAATTACTAAAATTATTTTTATTAACATATAATGTATTATTTGCCCCAGGGGTACAGGTCTGTGAATCATCAGGCTTATACATTTCACAGCCTCACCATAGCACATACCCTCCCCAACTGTCCATAACCCAACCCACCCTACCCTTACCCCTCCACCCCTCAGCAACCCTCAGTTTGTTTTATGAGATTAAGAGTCTCTTATGGTTTGTCTCCCTCCCAATCCCATCTTGTTTCATTTTTCCCTTCCCGACCCCTACAAACCCCCGCCCTGCCTCTTAAATTCCAGCAATTTTTAAACCAATACACTTAATGGTATAATTTAAAGGTTAAAACATGGATTGGAGGATATGTTGATTACTTACGGTTAAACTGTAGTACCAACGCCTATGAGTGACTTTTCTGCTGACATCCTTTTCCGTTCTATTTTGCCGATAATGCCAGTCCAAGTGATCTGCGTATACGTCTGTCTGTGATGTTGTAAACCTCATTCCACAGGAGTAACACTGAATACCAGTGTACAGTCGATTTATAACACTATCATAACGTCTATTTTTAAAAATACACAAATCATCTTTAGTTTTGATAACATGGCTAAATGGCCTTTCAAAAAGTGGCACTTAAAAATATTTCAGATCAAAATATCAAAATATTTCCATATTTTAATCATGGTGAAGCCATTATTATGTAACAGAATGATGTTTCAGCCAAAAGCCTGCTGAAACAATATCCAACAATCAGTATTATTCTCTAACAATGTGTCAATAACCCTCTTTAAAATAACTTTGGTGAATTTTAGAACATGGGCCATGGTCTATCCTCTTATAGATAGGCCTGGTGCAGTTTTTTTTTCCTTTCCAACTAAAAATGGAATGATCATCTGCAAACTGCCCTACTCCTCATCTAAAGAAAGGTGAAAGTGGTACAGAAGAAATAGTAATAGTATAGATTACTAAAATGAAAAATTAGACTAATGGGTAACTGAGGTTAGCATCAATTCTTAAAATTCTGGGCTCCCTATCTGGAAAGAAATAGGCACATAAACCAACTAACTGAACAAATATGGCAGTTATTAACTGTTAATACTAAATAATGATTTAATAAAAAATGGTTTTATAACTATATGGGAAGAGTTGGTAGGATAGTAAAAGAGCTAGCTCAATCTTCATTTTCAAGAAGTGAAGAGACTGCCTAAATGTGATAAATCAAGAAATGTGACAAATCAGAAAAACAGGAAATCTTTTAAGAAATAGAGAAATAAATGAAAGGAACCATAACTAAGAATTAAAAATGGTTAAAAAATGATTCTGAGTGAATATTAGTACTAGAAGAAAAGGATGCCATCTTTTACGATAAGCTTTTATTATAAGCCTTTCATTATGAAACTTTAATTATGTGAGTTACTTTGAAAAAAATTTATTATAAAAGGTATAACCATTAGGTGCCTATATTTTTATAAGTACCCAAAAGGATATAATGAGTAAGGAAATAATGAGTCCATAAAGCACCTTTAAGGTTTTTTTATATGAGCGACAGAATATTAGGATATAGATAGACATATATAGGATATAAGCAATAGAATATTAGGAAATATTAGGAAAAATATTAGGAAATATAGGATATATATAAGCAATAGAATATTAGGAAAAAATATGCACCAAATGTTAAATGAGTGGTGATATGTGAGAAATGTAGGTTAATTTAATTGTCTTGATTTTATTTATTTGAATTTTCTAATTTCCTTTTTTTTTTTTCCAAGTAGGCTCCATGCCAAAGTGAGGCTTGAACTCATGTCCCAGAGATGAAGAGTTGCATACTCTACAGACTCAGAATTTTCTAATGTTCTACGATGAACATGCATTACTTATGAAATGAAAATAGATTTTTAAAAAATTTCCTAAATACCAGACTATAAAAATCTCATTTTCATATCTTCAAAGGCATAAGAATATCAAATACAGAAAAAAATGATTAAGAGAAATGAAGATACAAAACAAAGACGAGATAATCAACAGGTAATATATTAACTCCCCATATTCACTATACCAACCACAGATAGTAAAAAATAGTAATTCAGAGACGGCCTTTTGGCCTAAATTACTTGTGCAGCAGACATATTTTAAAATAATTTAAAAACTTAAAATCTTCCTGAAGTTTATGTTACATTTATTTCACGAATTTAAAAATAAGAAAAACATGCTTCCTAAATTTTATAAACAGTAAGAGGGGTAAAATGAACAGCACTAATAATAAGATCCAATGTTTAAAGTCAATGTCCTTTTTATCTTGGAAAATTAGAAAGAAAATTAGATTACATACTGTTTCAATTCTTCAATTGTAAAATTGGTAAGATCTGGAACATTTTGATCTTCATTTTGATCTTCCTCCTCTTCAGGGGGAGGCTGAGCAGCAACTTCATTTACTTCTTCAATTTAAAAAAAGAAAACAAAACAAATTTCTCAATACCATTCTCTAAACATTCTTCTTCTCCTTTTCTTTTTTTTAAATAATTCAGTATCTTTATTCATTACAAAATGACCACCTGAAAAGTCGAGTTACCATCAAGCACACATTTCACTATCCCCTATCCCCTTCCCTTCTGGTATCCACCAATCTGTTTTTTATGTCTATAAATTTACCATTGTTGTTTTGCTTGTTCACTTGTTTTGTTCAGATTCCACATATCTAAGAATTCTTATCATAGGGCAACACTACTGTGTTATAAACCTAGAGAATCCCATCTTATCTATTCATTGTATTTACTGGCCAAGGAAATGAATATAATTCTTTATTTTGATAAATGAAATTAGGCCTGATTACTTAGAAGTCAATTTTCATGAAATTTTATTTCATCAATATTCAAATTATTTTAAAAAGCTAAATGAATAAAGAACCGTGAATCTGCATGATATTTGCAGGAATGTTAATTCCAACAATCCACTTTATAAAGGTATTAGTGCCATCTTAGAAATTTTTGAAGAATCTCATTAGAAGTCAGTTATATTTGATTTTCAGGAAAAAAAAAGTCAATTATTGTAAAAACTTTTATCATAACTTATATCATATCATACATACATCTTTGTAACTCACTGAAATTCTGTATAGATGAAGTATAGAACCATACTTACGTGTTGTAGCTGAATCAGGCTGAGACAATTTGAGAATTCCTGTTTTTAGCAGTTTTGAAAATAATTCATTTACATCCACCTGACTGAGATGATTATCAGGATATGCCTTAGGAAGACCTCCTTTAAAAAAATAACACTCTTAATTGAAAGAACTTAAAAATGCATATTATACTAAGCATTTTTTAAAGTTTTCTTCAAGATGCCTTATCATCAACAAATTTGACAAAATCTTGTTAAGAATGAGTGTAATTATCTCAGAAGATCATCAAATGAACTTTTCATTTAGGTTACCAAGTCATCATCTCTTAAAAATATATTCTAGGATACATACTAAAAGCTAACACTGAAAACACTGGTACTTTAAGTGTTTATAATAGAAATACTTTATATGTATTATTTTTTTAAAAAGTTATTACCTACATTTGCCTAATTAAATCCAAATCCATGCCAAAGAAAAATAGAACACACAGAACAGAAAGCCTCATTCTCCCTTCTACTTAAAGCAGCACCACCTTTAGCTCCGACTTCCACCTTTCTAATTTTCTATTTCTCATCTTCTAACCATATTGGGAAAGACAGTTTTGTATAGATGAATAGACTGGTATCTCACAGCACAGGATTTCCAGGAGAGGGGGAAAAAATAAAATACCCAAAGCCTAAGTGAAAGGATTCCTGCCCTCATCCTCCTCCCATGACTACCCAAGGTAACTAATGCAAGATGAGCCATGTGACCCACAGGGTACCTGCCCCTTTGACCTTTGCTGAAGCACTGCACTTGCAAAGAAGCTCAGGCTACTGATGATCAAGCCCCATGTCGGGCTCCATGCTCAGTGGTGGGCAGCCTGCTTGTCCCTATGCCCCTCTATGTCCCTATGCCCCTCTATGTCCCTATGCCCCTACATGCTCGCTCCCTCAAATAAATAAATAAAATCTTTAAAATAAAAAAGTTAATAAATCCTGCTATAATAATGTCTGGCATATAGCAAATGATCAATATGTTTAAATGAATTAATGAACACGGGGTGCCTGATGGCTTGGTCAGTTGGGCTTCCAACTCTTGATTTCAGATCGGGTTATGATCTCAGGGTTGGGGCTCAGCGGGGAGTCTTCTTTAGATTATTTTCCTCTGCCCTTCCCCCTACTCTCTCTCAAATGAATAAATCTTCAAAAAAAAATGAATATATGAGCATATAAGTATATTTACTACTAAGAAAGGGGTGTTTTTACTTTCATTTTAAAGAAATCTTAAGAAAAGCTGAATATAGAACAATGAATACTTTTCATATCTTTTTTTTCTTTTAATAAATTTTTTTAAAGATTTTATTTATTTGACAGACATCACAAGTAGGCAGAGAGGCAGACAGAGGGGGCGGGGAAACAGACTCCCCGCTGAGCAGAGAGCCCAATGCAGGGGCTCAATCCCAGGACCCTGAGATCATGACCTGAGCCAAAGGCAGAGGCCAAAGGCAGAGGTTTAACCCACTGACCCACCCAGGTACCCCTCCCATCTCTTTAAAAATAACTTGAAGTAGGAAGGCATATCTAACATCTCACTCAATACCTCCAACCTAAAAGAAAAATATGTGCTTTCTTCTGTGACATGGCTATGCCCTGTATGTATATACATGCACACCAAGGTTATAAACACGAAAAGAAAATTTGCAGTTTTATTCTCCTACGAAAAGGAAAAAAAAAAAAATCGCAGTTTTTTGCACACTATTTCATACCACCAACCCCAACACAACAAATCCTCTACTCAAAAAGAAAAACTGAGGGGTGCCTGCTGGGTGGCTCAGTTGAGTTAAAGCCTCTGCCTTCGGCTCAGGTCATGATCCCAGGGTCCTGGGATGGAGCCCTGCTTCAGGCTCTCTGTTCAACAGGGAGCCTGCTTCCCTCTCTCTCTGCCTGCCTCTCTGCCTACTTGTGATCTCTGTCTGTCAAATAAATAGACGGAATCTTTAAAAAAAAAAAAAGTGAGTTCTAAAGGAAAATATATTAATATAGTAGAAGTTATAAAGTACTTTTCCATATACTACCTTATTTGATTCTTTAAAAAAAAAAAAAATCACAGGCAAATACTGACTTTGTTGTCTTCTGTCTAGAGGAAGCAAATGAATCACAGAGAGGATATTTGCTTATACCCTGCCCACCTATAAAGTAGTATAGCTTCTAACATCCTGGTCTTCTGATTTTAGAACCCAACTTCTTAATTCCCTCCCTTTTCATTATAGTGACAACAACATAAAAAAAATTAATTAATCCTAATTGTCAATCCAGAAATTTTTTTGAAAAAGCTTTCAAATTAACTGAATGAACTCTTATGATGCCACAGTTTAAGAACTAAAGCATATGGGGTGCCTGGATGGCTCAGTGGGTTAAGCCTCTGCCTTCCACTCAGGTCATGATCTCAGGGTCCTGGGATCGAGCCCCACATCGGGCACTCTGCTCAGCAGGGAGCCTGCTTCTCCCTCTCTCTCTGCCTGCCTCTCTGCCTACTTGTGATCTCTGTCAAATAAATAAAAATCTTAAAAAAAAAAAAAAAGAGAGAACTAAAGCATAAACTAAAGCTTGGCTAGGACTTCCCTAGTTACTTTAAAAGTTCTGGAAAACTCCCTAATTTCTTAAACTAAACAGTGCCACCCTAGAGCATGTTTCCGAAAATGTCTGTTTTAATGATTCAGAAATAAAGCAAGTACCACTATAATTTGGTTGGGTAGTTCTCAATACACTAAAACTTTGTAGTTGTTTTATATATCACCATAATTTATATACTTCCTGTTATACTAAAACTAAAATTCACTTTTAAAAGCTCTCATATCCAATACTGTTATTATATCCACAGCAATACTGTTAGGCCTCACCCCACAGTAACAAAAGAGCTTATTAGGGGATCTGACTAGGGAGCCACACTTTTTTCCTACTTTTTGTTTTGTTTTTAAATCAGCCCTAGACCCAATATGGAGCTTGAACTTACAACCTCAAGATCAAGAGTCACATGCTCTATGGACTGAGCCAGACAGGCACCCCATTTCTACTTTTTTAACACAGCATGTACAATTACTATTTGAGAGCCTATAAAGACATGAAAGAATCCACTTTATAATGTTCCCAGTATTCACTTAGTGTTTACTGGATTATCACATACACATAAGCACAGAACAAAAACTCAATTATCAAATAAGTGAGATTTCTGAGGTTTATCATTTATGTCATTTTACCTCAACACAAATGTCACCCTCTTACCCCATCCCCTAAACTTCCCTTCTCTCTCTTTTACGGTCTACAAAATCCTGGCTAACCACCTCTAGCTTTAAACAGGATCAGTGTAAATAAACATCAACAATGTAAACTCAGAAAGAGAACAAAAAACTTCCAGCCAGATTAAATTTCTTTAAACTGCATATGCCCTCTCAAAATCATCATTTCCTAAAATCGATAAAGTAGCTACTCAACTAAATATATGTTTGAAAAAACACAAAGTTCAGAAAGTACATACCTGAAGGATTCTGAACAAATGCTCCAGGATTTTGTGGATGAACTGGCAAAAACTGTTGTCCTTGCCCAAATGCTACCGGCTGAGCAACACCAGTAAGAACCTTTAAGAAAAACCTTGGTTTTAAGAACATCCTTTCTATATTTTAACTAAAACTTTTAACAATTTAAACATATATACTGAAAATATAATAAGGCCTGTTTTCTACAATAAAAGTTTACAAGTATAACTTGACTGGGTCACTTCATTTCTAGACTTTCTACAAAAAAGGAAAATACCTTCCCTTACCTGTTTCACAGCATTATAAGGAATGGAGAATGTGAAGCTTCCTAGAAAAATTTAAGATACTATGCAAATATAACATAGCCAGCAACCTGTGTGACCTTACACGAACCACTTTACTAGTGCTTTCCCTTGTGTTTTCCCTTATTTTACAAACAGAAATGATATTCAGAGATGTGACCTGTACACAATCATAACAGCTAGTTAGCAGCAAAGCTGAGGCCAGAACTCCTAAACTGACTCCTTCCCACAGATATCAAACCCTGCTTGAATTATCTATCTATAAATTCTTTTTTGATCACCCTGCTTGGTCGCCATACTTTGCATCGCAAAGTAGACTGTAAAGGACAACTACTGTACAGACAAATATTTTATTTGTTGTCCAGAGTGAAGTAAGACTTCTATATGTTGCTGCTATGTAAACAAATACCCAAAAATATTAAAAACAATTCATATCTGCATATAACATCATTTTAGAATAACTGCAGCCGACTTACCTGTTGAGATGCCTGAATATTTCCCACTGTTATTGGAGCAGGTAAATTGCCAAAGTTTCCAAATTGGGAACTCTGTATATTCTTTTCATCAAAATAGTGTCCAGAAGCTCTGTTAAGGGGATTGGAGAAGCTCTGGTTTCCAGGGCCATGTGGTCCATTAAAATTTGGTCCTTGAGGTGAATCAAACATTTGTTCATGTCTTTGGAACTGTAGTCCTTGGGATGGGGCATTAAAAGCATTGCCAGGTGGATCATTATATGGACCAGTCTGACTGAAAGATACTGATTCAAGCCTTTGTGAAGGATGATTGTCAAATCGTGAGCTTTGAAGACCAAGAGGAATATCGAACCTTGATGCTTGCTGGTGTTGTGGACCATCAAATCTTTGAGGTACACCATCAAATCTTGGTTGAACCTGCTGTCCAGGTGGTCCATCAAATCTCTGTGGGCCTGGCTGCCCAGTTCTTTCAAATCTAGGACCTGGCTGCCCATGTAATCCATCATATCTTGGCAAGAGTGATGGCTGACCTGGCTGCCCATCAAACCTTAAAGCATGACAACCTTCAAATCTTGGACCACCTTGACCCAGAGGCCCTTCAATTCTCAGGCCACCTCCTGGCACAGAAGGACCCTCAAACCTCATTCCACCTCCCTGTTGGACTAACGGTCCTTCAAACCTGATCCCAACCCCTGGTTGACCATGTGGACCCTCAAACCTAAGGTTGCCACCAAGCTGATTATGTTGTCCTTCAAACCTCAAACTGGCTACTGACTGACCATGGGGGCCCTCAAACCTCATTCCAACTCCCTGCTGTAGCAAAGGGCCTTCAAATCTGATCCCACCTGCTGGCTGACCATGAGGTCCATCAAACCTCATTGCAGCCCCTGATGGACCATGACCACCTTCAAATCGAAGTCCACCGACAGGCTGACCTCGGGGATTATCAAATCTAAGTCCACCCACTGGCTGACCATGTGGTCCCTCAAACCTTAGACCACCCACAGGTTGACCCCGATGTCCCTCAAACCTGAGACCACCCACGGGCTGGCCCCCTGGTCCTTCAAATCGCAAACCACCTGCAGATCCCTCAAACCTCAGACCAGGAGAACCTTCAAACCTAAAACCACCTCCTCCTGCTTGACCCATCGGCCCCTCAAACCGCAGAGGTGTCCCTACTGGTCCTGGAGGACCTTCAAATCTCAAAGGACACCCACCTCCTAGCTGACCCTGTGGTCCTTCAAATCTCAAAGGGCCGCCTCCCCCCATTTGTCCTGGTGACCCATCAAACCGAAGAGAACCTGGTGTAGGAGGTCCATCAATTCTAGGGCTTAATTTATTAGGTCCGTCAAAAATCATCTTGGTTGGGCCATCTCTTGTTACTGATGGCCTACTAGGTCCATCAAATAATGGTCTATCTTCAGCTAAAGCTGTAAGTCGCTGATTTGTATCAAGGCCGGCAAATCTTGATGCTGGGCTATCTACAAATGGTTTATCTGAATCTTCATATCTAGGTCGCTTAAGTGGAAAACGATCATTGAATGGTGATCTCTGCTCTTCTCGTACACCTTTTAAAAAGGAAAAAAAAAAAGTTATTTTTCCTGGAATCTGAATTTTTAATCAAAGTATCTTCAATCTTCTACTTTCATGTAAATGTTTAGCCAGAACTATCCAAAACTATCTCACTTTATTATGGGGGAAGGAAAAGACAGCATAATCAAGCAGCAGGTAAAAGAATGCCTGCTGGAGTCAGACACACCTGGGTTAAAAAAAAAAAAAAATCCCCATTCTGTCAACTAATTATTTGACTTTGAGAGCAAGTTATTTAACCTCTCTGGTCCTGATCCCTATCTGTAAAATGGGATAATACATATTTAATTGGGTTGTGAAGATTAAATCAGATTACATATATAAGGAACCTAAGAAAATACCTAACACACAGGGTGGCCTAGTAAATATTAGCTCCCTTCCCTTCCCTTTGAGGGGAAAAAAACAGAACAAAACAAACAAAAGGTAGTCTGAACAGTCACAAAAATCCATCCCCACTTAGCTTGTTCATTTTCCCTTCACTGCTGTGTGATTCAATAGGCATAATCTGATTTAACTTTTTCTACCTTTAGCAGAGACTTGCTCGTCATGTCTTCTCCGGCCCTCATGGGGTGAAAGATTCTCAGCATAAGTACGACTCCCAGATATAGGAGAAAGACGTCTTGCTCTTTCACTAAATTGTTCTTTTCTGTCAAACTGTGCTCCACTATTCCTACTTGCATGTTTACTTTTGGATGGCTCACATTCTATTCCAGACAACAAGGCATCAGTCAAAGGGTAGTCAAAAATATCAGGATCTAAGAGATCAAGTCTTGGAAATGAATGCTGAACCTGTGTCCTTTTCAGTTTTGCTTTATGTTCATAGTAGGTTAATTCAGCATCAGATAAGAGAGGTTTCTTTTTTAATCCACCTTTATTTTCTTCTGTAGGACTATCCCGTACACTGCATCTATGTTTACCTTCTTGATACTGAAATAGCTGTCGAATTTGATGCACAACAACAAGGAACTCATCCTGTGTAATTTCACCAGATGCTAAACGTTCACTCGTCTGTGTAGGGGTGATAAAAGGAAATCAAATATTTTAAATATAAAAAGTACTTACAAAAAAAAAACTTAGACAAAAGAGAATCATGACTACATGTGATCATAGTAACTACCTTTTGAAGTAATTCTCTTTTGCTTGCAAGAGTTAACTCTTTAGGAATCTGAAGATTGGCATCTACACTTAATCGATGCTGCTGCTTTGGGGCCCGAGGTGACAAAATTCCTTTAGTGCTTGACCAGCTCTCCCTATGCCTTAGATGAGGAGATTTACTATGTTCATCACCCTGTTGTAAGCTGGAACCATAAAAGCAGTATGTTACACTTCATAAAAAATTTTTAAATTTCTCAAAACCACATTCCAAAGGATCTGGTTAAAATAAATATATTTAACTACAAAAGTTAAACGATTAAGAGCACAAAATCTGAAGTCAGGAAAATCACACATGAATTCTAATTTTTGCATGTCCTAGATGTGCAGCTTTAGGTAGTCTAGTTAAACCTTTTTAAACTTCAGTTTCCTTATCTGTAAAACAGGAATAATAATGGTATTACCCAGAGAGTTTCTATTTATTAAGAAATAAACAGAAAAAATAAGTACTAACTATAGCATCCAATAAATATCACCCGATTTTTAAATTAACACATTTCAAAATGTACAATTTATTTTCCTTGATTAAAAATGTTAAAATCCTACCTTTTATTTTCTTCCCAACCAGATTTCCATCTTTTGGTAGACTTGGAACTTTGCCAATTTTCTACATTCTCCTTTGGTTCAGTGCTTGACTTTGTAGAATGTTGATTTGCAGCTTCTTGTGGTCGTTCCTCTTCAGTCTTTTTTATTCTCCTTGGATCTCGAATATCTTGTTTATTACTTCTCTTGGCATTTCGCTCTTCCCTGGAAGGTAGCGTAAACTCTTCCATATGTGACTGCTTAACTCCTGATTGCCGAATCTTACCAGCTTTGGGTGTCGAAGTTGGAGACATACTCCTCTGCCTTCGTTTGGGTGACCGCCTATCTCTTCTCTTCGGAGAATGTATAATTGGTGACCGAGACTTGGGTGATCTCGATCTTGATCGCTTTCTAGTACTTGATCTCCCTGGTTTTGTCCCTTGTTTTTCTGATTCTTCTGTTGTTGTATCCTGCTTTTGTACGATGCCATTGATGATTTTATTTCTACTTCCAACCAGTCTGTGTTCAGATGATTTCATGTGCTCATCTTTATCCTTTTTTTCTGTAGTTTTTCTCTTCTCTTTTACATCATCATCTTTGCTATCAGTCTTATCCTGAAGATGTTTTTTTAACCTCGGATCTCTCTTGCTCATATCAGACACCCTCGCACTTTCAGAATCTTGATTTTTCAAGTCTTTTGTGTGGGATAACTTGTTTTTCAAAGGTGATGGTGATTTAGATTTAGATTTAGATTTAGAATCTAGTTGGTCAAGTTCTTTCTTGGTTATTTTTTCACCTGATTTACTTTTCTCTTGCTTGGATGAATTTAGTTTTTCAGAGGGCACAGTTTTGCTTGTCTTAATATCAGACTGGCTCAATGTGTTCATTAGGAATTCTTTCCTGTGACTCTGATCCTTTCCATGCGAAGAATGTTGACTCATCCTATTAAGACGGGGATCCCGATTAGTTCCTTTCAAATCCTGAATTTGTAAGGATGGACCTGGACGGCTTTTCTCAGGTTGCACAGGAACCTGATGGGGAGGTTTAACTGCCATAGTGGTAATTTGTGGAACATGTAATTTGGATGGTGCTGATCCAGGACCTAAGTTGGATGTCTCCTGCTGAACACTAAGAGATACTGCCTGAAATACAAAATAAATGTTCATGTTAATACATAAAACATGAAGATTATTTGTCAGAAAATCAAAACCTAAAGAATGTAATGTTTATTCAATAAATCCACTCAATAATATTGTTTTTTTATGCTATATACTTCTTGTGTTCAAGTAGCGATTAAAATGAAAAGAAGACAAAGTCCACATACTTTTGGAGCTTCTTATTTCTTACTAGTCCTTTACTTTGGGGTTTTTATAATATTTTCTTAATTATTCAGGATTCTGAGCCAGACTTCTACTAAGAAACTACTAAATAAATCACTGTATCCCAAGTGCACAAGTGTCAAAGAGTCATTCCAGCTAAATTTTAGGTCGTAAAATTTAGTTCCTCCTAATGTCAATGATAATGAACTTACAAAATTTTGCCCTCCTCTACTTCCTCTCAAATTCAAGTGTTAAGTAAAAGTGACTTAGTAAAAGGTCATTCATGCATGGGAATATGTCATCTTCCTGCCCTTCTTACTTTTGTGACAACTTTTCTTTTGTAGGCTTCTAAGAACCAGATTTCTACTTATGAAACCTTAGCTCAAAAAACATTAAAGACTATGTAAAAACATTCACAACAACCCACCTACCATCTTGGGACAGGTATTAAATTCACATATGTTAATAAAACTAAGGTGCTATCTTAAAAGATGGCAACTAATAGAAAAAATATTTGGAAGAAAATAGCACAGTTTACATTCAAGTGACTTTTACAATAAGGAATTACAAATTTGGTCCAACATACCATAATCCGCAAAATTAAAGTGGGAAAAAGAACACACTACTAATAAAAATAACATGTTTATACAATTCAAACACAAAATACTAATTACTTCTCTTTACCAGAAGACAGGTTTAAAATATTTAAAATGCCAGTATCTTCTACTTACCAGTTGTGCCTTAGCTTGCTCTAGCTCAAGCTCCAGCTTTTTCTGCTGAAGTTCTAACAACTGTTTTTGTTTTGCCAGTAACTGCTGCCTTATTAGTTGTTCTTGGGTAAGATTCTTTTGTATATCAGGAACAATTGGAGGAGTCGAGATGCTAGGGGAACTGACCACTGTGCCAGGTGTTGAAGGCTCTTCAGGCTATAAGAAAAAACAGTGGGTTAAAAAACATATATTTCACAGCTAAAAAACAGCTAAGGGGAAACAAAAAATTATCAGCTTATCTCTTAAATACTATCCATAATCATAAATGGCCAATCATGTTTAAAAGCACACAGAAAATTTTTCAAAAATTTAAAAACCAAAGCAAGCATATTATGTGATACCTAAACAAGGAGAATTTATTTTTAAATGCACTGTGAACCTGAGTGGAAAAACATTTTAACTATACTGACTCAGCACAGGGCAGTCTTGAGATTTCTTTCTAGCGAGCAATTTTTGATAAATCAAAATTCATATGAGAACTTACCGATTTATTTAAAAATTTAGGATTCACATGGATGCTAGATGTATTCACATTGGGGGGCAGAGGTTTAATGGGCCAGGCAGGATCTAACGAATTGACTCTGACATCCAGGGCATAAAGTTTCTTCAAAGGGAATATTTCATCCCATGTGGAACGTAATTTAAATAAACTTTTTCTAGTATTTTCATCCACCTAGAACAACAGAACAATTCTATGGCTTGTTAAGTTACTATAGAATGTTTTAAATATTAAGTATTAAAGCTACATAAATCTCTGTTCTACTGAATATAGCAAACATTCTACTCATTCACAAATATATATAACAATAATAACTTATTAAAGTGTATTTGGTTTGTAAACATAAAGAAATTTCTCCCTCAAAAAAAATTAGGAAAATTAGTCGCTATCCCCTAGCCTGTATGAAAGCAAACTAAGCAATAATTTATGGTTTTAATAGTACAAAATGTTTCCAAATTTTAGGGACTGATACAGGATTCCTTATGTTACTTTTACTCTGAAAAAAGTGTAAAACAACTAGAAAACAGGCTTAAACTTTATTAAAACAAAACTAACTCACTAACCAATTTCCTGCAGTACAATTTGGTTGGCACCTATGAAGAAGTTATTTGTGGTATGGAAGTCACCTTAAAAATTGAAATTCACAAAAATCCTACCCACTGATGAGTTTCAGTTTTATTTAATTTATCTGCTCATGCTTGTGATGGGAATAATAACAATGATATTCAAAAACTAGCTATCATAGAAACCTAGTACTTGGGAACACTGAGTTAGAATTTTAACTTTAGGTTAAAGCCTTGACCGTGTTCAAGTCTAGAGAATTACATTTACTATAAAGTCATTTCATCAAACGCAGTGTCAAGGCCCTATCAAATACAATAAACGGTATTCTACCAAAAACCCAACTAAATTTGAACATAATGAAAATGAAACCAAGAGGCTGATTTAGTTTTGGGTTCTCCTTAGACTACAGCTTCAGATAAGCAGTACTTAGCCAAGGTCTATAATACACTATTAATTAACAAGCTTCTTAATAAAATTTGAAATACAGCTTTCCATATACTAACAGTATTTTTTCTAGGAACTTAGAAAAAAAAAAAATTACTCCAAGTAGCGGCTACACATTTTCTGTTCTTACAAACAAATAAAATCTCGTAATAGTTCTTTCAAGATAATCCCAGTTCCCCAAGTCTGACAACTAAGAGTTCTCCAAACACAACAGGTGCAGCTAATAAAAGAACTATCAATTTTTTGTTAGGAAACATATTTAAAACTAAATTGCTTATAAATGTCCTTTTGCTCAATGTTAAAGATAAAGCCTTCCAGGAAGAGAATTGATTACTCCAGCAAATCCCTTGTCTTCCTCAACAAAATACTCTATTAACAAAACTATCAGATACAATGTTACGGAAGGAATCTGCCATCTCTAGGTATAGAGACTAACAAGCCTTTCTTCTAACACTAAGTGGGGATTAAAAGTATTTCCAAAATAACCTAAAGCAATTAACTAGCCCACCATTCACACATACCTAGAACATTCACATAAAACATACTTGAACAAAGTAAGAGAAAACATTTCTAGGAAGAAAAAAAAAAATCACAAAAAGTTTCAGGCACCAATCAAAGGTTGACACACACTGGAAAATTATGCTTTTCTTTTTCTGATAGGAATAGTCAACATCCTAACACCAGAAACCTAAACAATGACATTTGAAGTACTCTTGACAGCTTCAGATCTTTTTGCCCAAGTCCTAATGATGGAACAGATCTTCAATCAAATGAACAAAGACAATTAAAAACAAAACAAAACAAATTCTAAAAGCAAACCCATCTATTCTTGAATGGACAATGTAAAACTCCTAGAATCTGCTTTAAAAATCTACATAAAACACTAACTTTAGAATGGTACTTGATAAAGATCCAAAAGAATAAAACATTTCACCACCCAAGAAAACCCAACACAAAGACAAGTATTTATTTCATCAGGAACACATTTTTTTTTTAAATTCAAATGTTTCTAAATGCATATATACCTTTTCAAACACACAAATAAATGTTGCAACTAGATTTTTAGTAAAGGCAGTGAGATACTCTCTTCCAACGTTTTTCACGATAGAATCCATAAGGTACATAACAGGAAGCTTCTCTGAGGAAGGAGCCTGAAGTGATAAAAAGAAACTGAGAAGTTTAGTATAATGAATTGCCACCATACCATAGAATTACTTTTAAAAGTGAGGTTTCAAACCTACAATACAGAATTCCATTTTCATTGACCCTAAATACTTTTGAGTTAACCTTTATGAAACTTAAATGTTCAACCAAGTTCTCATCTCTTACAATGATATTTAGTTGAGCATATAAAATAAGCTCAGAACTACAAGAAAAACTGTAACCTTTAATACATTTAACACTCAATGGAATGTCAGGTTCATACGGTAAAACAAAAACAAAACCTGTGTTTTAAGTGACCACGGGGTAATAGGGGTATTTTCTGTAACCCAAGTGTAATTTTTGTGACATTAACTTATTATAGTGTGCATAGACTCAATGAAGTTTCCAGACTTCTGGCAGAAACCCTAATTTCCATAGGCATATTTTATATGTTAAAGTCTATCATACTTTTGTTACCTGTAAAATCATTAGGATTACTTCTCTATAATCCAATGAACAAAGAAATTAAGTACACTTCACATATGAAGTTAATGGCAAAAAACACTCTTGCACATGAACATGCAGGAAGGTGCAAGTTGTTACTGATACAAGAAAAACTGGATGGAGCAGCTGCTGAGTCATGTAAATCAGGTCGAACTTGACTCTGGAAACCAGGTTTTGTCCTGAAGATTTTCTTCACAGCATGGACTCTCCGTCGAAATATTTTTCCTCTGACATGCACAAACCAGAGTTTCTAAATTTGTGCAAAGCCAGTGTGGTGATGCTGATATACAGGTAGCCCTTTCCAAAGCAAAGCAATGTTGCCCCAGTTCAACTGCAATGCCTACCCAGCACTGGCTTTTAGAATGTACAGCAAGTTTCCAGAAAGCATCAGCAGGTTCACAGACTTGAGGAGCATTGACACCATATAAACTAAGTGTTAACTCCAACTCCATAGGAGCACCCATGATTTAAAAACAAAAACAAAAAAATCATCCCCATTTATCCATCCCATGTGTATTGGAATCTTAACCCTGAACAAAACTTACCCATAGCTACCTGTAGCTAGGGTAGGCTCACAGTTCTGCAGTACACAATGCCATTATTTCACAAAACCAATTGCCCATACAAGTGTGTGGAAGTGCTCTTGCTTCTGATAACACCTTTACAAAGTTGGCCAAGGAAACCCTTGAATAGCTCTGTATGAAAAATTTCTTACGGTCCTTTCTAATTAAAGGGTTCACAGGGCCACTGCATGTGGGTAAACTAGTAAATACCAACATGTCAAATGCTTTATTGCTGTGTCTTTTTCTTACCATGTTATGTTTTACACCATTTTAGTCATTGTTGTACTTATGAAGACAGGCTCTCTTTAAAACCAAAATCTGTTCAGTAGGCTAATTTTTTATTGTACAAGTGAATCCTGTATGTAATATTTTTTCACTACCACTGCCTCATGGGAAGAGTTAAATTAGGTGTGAATCCTTAAGTTTAGTAACGCTGAGACGCTAAAAGAAGGACACAAACATTCGCCTCCAGAAAACACAAAACCAAGCCAGTTTGCTACCAAATGACAGAAAATCCCTCCCCTCACCCTCAACCCCAACCCTGATTATTTTCCCGGTGACTTTTACACCTTTTCCTCAACCTGGCTTTCCAAAAATAACCAGGAAACGTGTGCCCCCCCCAAAAATAATAATAATAATAAAAATAAAATTCAGCTTTTATCAGCAAATAGTCCATCTATTTTCACCACTCTGTGTAGCCATACACAAATACAAATTTTAATGTGGTCACTATAGTCAGCATTTAGTTTTCACTTCTCGAAGGTCTTCAGGATCCAGCAAGGAAAAAACCAGCAAGGAAACTGTTGAGTGACAACCTAAACTGCTAAATATTAGGCTCTGTGGATATTAGTAATCCCGAAAATACTAGGTAATTAGATTTTTTTTTATTCAATGTTATTTTTTTAAAAAGTGCAGTTTCTTTTTAAAAAGGCATTCAATGTCAAGTTAAGCCTTCAACAAGGCAGAAACTAAGTTTTCACGTCCAACATGTTTGTGGTTATCAATAAAAAGGATGTTGAGTATGAGGAATGCTTCCTTTTTAAGTCTCATACTTTAAAAAAAAGAACAATAGCTGTTTCAGACATTCACAGGAAAAGGTGAATGAAAACTTGTATTTTAGCTGTCAGACTGAGCATAACAAACTTGTTGGGCCCTTAAAAACAAAACAAATAACCTTTACTTTTTGTCCTCTTTAAATTAAGGAATGAAAGGACCACCTGAAACCGTGTATCTTGTGAACAGATTTACCCAAAAGAGTGGATGGAACCTAAAGAATGAACCCAAGTCACTTAAAGACTTTTGTTTAAAACACACAACCACATAGATAAAAATAAGTTCTTGGAAACAGATTCTACACCTTACAAAGGTAAATAAAAAAGACAAGTACATATTTTATATGTTTTATTCACAAATTTTATAATACCAGTCACACATTTCAAAACCATTTATTAGAGTCAGACCACTCAGTTGTACACTAGACAGAAACCGCCTCTAAACAATATATTGGTGGTTGTTGTTAAAGTGGCCTTTTAAAAGGGGTTCACTCTGCTAAAAGGAGGCTCATCCTGTTAATTTCAATCACTAACAACTAGAAAAAACTAAACCGTAAGTACAAGCTTGAAAAATAACTTAGAACGTAATACTGGGAAGCTATTAAAACTCATTATGGTAACTAAGTTTAACAGTAACTTAAATGACATATCGCTCCCACATGAATCCACAGAAGAGGACTACAGGGAAATAAAGGGTGGCAGAGGACCACTTCTGTCAAGGGGTGAAGAAAAGCACGTCTTCACTATCAGGGAAGGGAGGAAAAGAGAAAAGGAAGAGGAGGAGGGACTGAACTTTTCAAAAAAAAACTACAAGTTACGTGTTACCCACTGGGCCAGTTCTCCACCTACAGGTTGGATAAGATCTCCTCCCCCCACCCAAACCCCACCCTCACCCCCAATTTCCCGTATTTTGGGGCAAATTAGACCCTCCGATAGGAGAATACAATTTACATCTAGCCGCCCCCACCCCAAAACGGGGCTGACGGGTGTGAGCAGCTGCCTGGCTGGCAGGGAATGGATTCTCCTCTCTTCCCTTTCGCATCATGTGCTTTTCAGGCGCCATGTTGGGCTCCTAACAGGCGGCTGCTCCACTCGGGGCCAATTCCCTATTCCCACCCACCAACAGCTCGCTCCCAGGTCCCCCTTCACCTCCTTCCAACCCACAGAGCACAATTACCCAAAAGGGTACGGGGGGGGGGCGGGGGGGGAGGACTGGGAATAGGAGACCCACCACTCCCCACCCTCCCGGGTGTTAAAATGGTTTTAACTCTTACTTCCCCACACCACAAACTGCCTTTTAAGTCTCCCCCTCCCCAAAGGGCTCTATTCAAAGCGTAAGTGTCGGGATACACAATGCGGTGGCCTAAATAGGGAGCTGGTAAGCGGAAGTGGGACTCCACCCTTTATCCTCCCCACTCCCTCCCCCACGAGAGAGGCCCACGCTCGAAGCCTGGGCCAAAGACCGAGCCTGAGTTGGAGGTGGAGGGTTGGAGAGGAGAACACTGTCCCCCTTTGGATGGAAGCGAGACCTGGGATGAGGCTGACACTAAAATCAGGGAGTATTAGAAGAATAGGAGGCTGCGGGGTGTATAAAAACCTTGGCGGTTTGGGCCTCGATGAGAGAGACGATCTCCTTGGCGAAGGGCAGGTTCTCCTCGGCTAGAATGGTCAGCATATTGATGTGCGGTTTGCTATTGAAGGTCAGGTCTTCGAGTGATGATTGATAATCCCGACAGGCGTCCTCCCGGGCCCCCGCAGTACCGGCCTCGGCCGGCGTCTGCTCTGACATTGCGCCGCGGCCCCCCTCCGAGGTCCGCCGCAGCTGAAGCTGAAGCCGCTCTCGACACCCCGCCTCCCTTCCGACTCCTCTTCCTCTCCCCGGGTCTCTCGCGGCTCCGGCTTCACCACATGCTGACCGCGGAGGGGGGTTGGGGGACGACACAGGGGGAACCTCGGGTATGAAACGCCGCCGTCTCAAGGGTGATCTCCGTCCACTTCCAGCCGCCACAGACGCTTCTTTCTCCACAGACACAAAATGGCGGCGGTAGTGGCGGCTCCAGCTCCGAAAATGTCTGTGTTCCCAACCGCTGCGTCGTGCGAAATGAGCAAGGGGAGGGGAAATGTGCGGTAAAAGGGCGGGGCCGTTGGAAAGGCCAGGCGTGATTGGCTCGGCCAGCAACGTCACAAGCCCCGCCTTCGGCCCTTCCGCAGGACGTCCTGGCACCGCCTTCTTCTACGGGCCCTACCCGGGCTTTCGCAACACCTCCTGTTCAGAGGTGCGGTAAAAAAGACGGCCCTTCTCATTGGCCGATTCATAAGAGACTGTTCGGTCATTTGTTACCATAACAACCCGTTCAGGGAGGCCAATAGGCTTGGGGGAGGCTGTTCCCGTGGCCCAACCCAACCAGTTTAAGGGGAAAGCTCAGCCGTTCCCCCTCTTCATCCCTCCCTCCGCAATCCTCTAGCCACTGAGCAATTCCGTCAATCGTCCTACCTCCCGCGTGCCCGGCATCTGCGGCCAAGCAGTGGGGGCCGAGGGAAACCAAGGTTTTCAACCCGCCTCACCCCACCTCGCTGCTTGTGATTCAGGTGCTTCTCGTTACGAGAGCCAGGGAGGGTCCAGCTGCGGGGCAGATTGTCCCTCCCGGAACTGAGACCCGGAACAGACCCCCGACCTGAGGAAGAGTCGCTGGAAATGGACTCCAGCACGGTGCTTCCCACAAACAAAAACATCTAGGCCGGCTTTCTTGAGTCGAATCCCTAGGAAAATGCTTTTATTTAGAGGTTGTGTGCAAAAGGCTTTTCCCTAGGGATTTGGAGATCTGGGGGAGCCTATTCAGATTTGTAGGAAGGGTTTCTCACAATGGCCACATCCAGCCTCGAGCCTGATAGCTTCTCTCTCTCGGGCTTCACTTTCGAAACAGCCTAAGAATACGCTATTTTGGGCACGCAGGAAAAAAAATACACATTTTTCTTGCAAGAGTCTTACTAGACCTTTGAAATCCTGTTTGGAGGCTGGTAATGATGGTCTCGAAACAAAGCATTCAAATAGTTCCGCCGTGGAGCTTCATCATAGCACGACAAACTGAGAGGGTGTGTTTTGTTTTGTTTGTTTTGTTTTGTTTTGATGTAGTCTAAAAAAAAAAAAAAAAGTATTAATTACATAAAATTTGCTTCACGATTGTCCTCCTTTGACTACTAGGCTCTGCAGAGATACTTTGTTCCCCATTAGAAACCGCTCTTAATGAATTCCTTTATTTGTCCCATATAAAGAAACATTTTCATGTCTCATTTTTGTTTGGCTTTGAGTTTTTTAAAGCAACTTTATTGAGGTATAATATACTGTAAACTACACATATTTAAAATGCACAATACTGGCATGATAATGAGCTTGCATGTGATACCTCATATCAATGAGAAGTAAAAACCTGAAGAAGAGAGCTGTCTTTTCTCCTTTGAAGCTAAGAAATATTGTTGAATAGGTTTTATTGATTTCAGTAATTCCATACCACAGTTAGTGGTGATATTTATTTGTTTATTTAAGTAGGCTCTAGGCCCCCACCCCATGGAACCAGGGACCTGAACTCACCACCCTGGTATTAATACCTGAGATGAGATAAAGACCCAACCACCTAACTGAGTGCTTGTGGCTATTTAGATGTCATAGACACAGTTAAAATAAAGGAACTTTCAAAGTTCCTGTTTTCTGGAGGGAAATGTGGAAGTAAAGTAATCCTACAATAGTTTTCCTTGTAATTTTAAAGGTGAATATAGTTACTAAACTTTGAGTTATAAAAGCTGTCTATCTTTAGGACACCTGGGTGGCTCGTGGTTAAAGCCTCTGCCTTCGGCTCAGGTCATGATCCCAGAGTTCTGGGATCAAGCCCCACATTGGGCTTTCCGCTCAGCGGGGAGCCTGCTTCCTCCTCTCTCTGCCTACCTCTCTGCCTGCTTGAGATCTCTCTCTGTGTCAAATAAATAAATAAAATCTTTAAAAAAAAAAAAGCTGTCTATCTTTTGTTATTTGTTGATGACCTGTTAACAGCCAATTGCACTTTAAAAAATGTTTTCGGGGTGCATGGGTGGCTCAGCTGGTTAAGCACCAAACTCTTGACTTTGGCTCAGGTCATGAGCTCAAGGTCCCTAGATACATCCTTTCTTCTGGCTCTGTGCTCAGTAGGGACTCAGGTTGAGAATTTTCTCTCTCTCTCTGATTTTCCCT
The DNA here is from genome assembly GCF_010015895.1 of Lontra canadensis. NCBI lineage: Eukaryota > Metazoa > Chordata > Mammalia > Carnivora > Mustelidae > Lontra > Lontra canadensis. Next base: position 16,356,602 of record NW_022631001.1, read on the forward strand.
CCTGCTGGTATGGGCTCATGCTCTCTCTCTGTCTCAAATAAATAAAAACTTTTTTTAAAAATTAAAGATTTATTTACTTATTTGAGAGAGAGAGAGAGAGAGAGAGAGTGCATGCACACAAGTGGGGGAAGGGGCAGAGAGAGAGAATATCAAAGCAGACTCCAGCTAAGCCAGGAGACCAACATGGGTCTGGATCTGACAACCCATGAGATCAGGACCTGAGCTGAAACCAGGAGTCAGAGGCTTAACCAACTGAGTCACCCAGGTGCCCCAATAAATAAATCTTTAAAAAAATAAAATAAAGGGGCACCTGGGTGTCTCAGTCATTTAAGGGTCTGCCTTCTGCTCAGGTTATGATCCCAGGGTCCTAGAATCGAGCCCGGGACAGCGGGGCTCTCTGCTGAGTGGGGAGCCTACTTCTCCGTCGTATTCTGCCTGCCATTCACCCTGCTTGTGCTCTCTCTATCGAATAATTAAATAAAATATTTTTAAAATAAAAAATTAAGGTTTTCAAAGCTCTTATTGGCTTCTATTGTATCCCTCACACAGTGCACTGAATCAACAATATATGCTTGGCATTTAAATCAAATTGGTGTATCTTCAAAAGACAAGAAAATCTCAAGTGCTATAGCAATCTTTTTCAAATTATGTGCTAAACTACAACAAGAATCTTTTTTGTTCGCTTATTTCATTTTTAAGTAAGCTCATTGCCCAACATGGGGCTCGAACAGACAACTGAAGATCAAGAGTTGCATGCTCTACCAACTGAGCCAGCCAGGTGCCCCAAGAATTTTTTTTTTTTTTTTGTATCCTTAGGACAGACCGCAGATTAGATAATTAGTATTTTTAAATATACAAATAAATGAATACAAACCTCCCCCATGACAGTTTCAGTGCCAATTCTTTCATCAGAATATGCAACTAATGCATACACTCTTTGCATCAACCTTAAGCCCCAGTTATCTGCCCTCTCTATGCTAGGTGCTAGGTGCCGTGGTGAACATGGTATGCCTTTAGCCAGGCCTTAATGAAGTTTATAGTCCAATTTTATAATTTCATGGAATAATATGAAAAAGTACTGCATCTAACAAGGAAATAGTGGGTATACCAGAGCTCTTTTAAAAAATCAAACCCACTAATTACTGTATTTCCACAAAATATGAAGCCTTTCCATTTTTTTGAGGAAAATAACTATACTCATCAGTTGGCTCACAGAATGTTTACAAGAGGAGTTTATTCCTCCCAAAACAACCTCTGTTCTAGGCAATCAACTACCCTTCTGATGTAAATAATTAATTAGCACTGCCATCAGGTGGGATTTCCCCTTTAATATGTGAATCCATATGTGTAAATAATGCGCAGGAATAATATCTATACACACACACACACACAGTTGACCTGTGAGCAACCTGGGGGTTTGGGGCACCAACCACCCACATGGAGGAAAATCTACGGATAACTTTAACTCCCCATATATTTAACTACTAATAGTCCACTATTGACCAGAAGTCTTACCTATAACAAACAGTCAATTAACACATACTTTGTTTGTTAGATGTAGTCTATACTGTAGTCTTACAATAAACTAAGCTCAAGGGGAAAAAATGTTAAGAAAATCATAAAAAAGAGAAAATACATTTATAGTACTGTAAAAAATCCACCTGTAAGTGGACCCACACAGTTCAAACCTTTGCTGTTCAAGTGCTAACTGTACATGTGTGTGTATATATGTGTGTGTGTATATATATATGTGTGTGTGTATATATATATATGTATATATATATATAAAATATTTATACGTTGGGGTGCCTGGGTGGCTCAGTGGGTTAAGCCTCTGCTTTCGGCTCAGGTCATGATCCCAGAGTCCTGGGATTGAGCCCCACATACAGCTCTCTGCTCAGCAGGGGGCCTGCTTCCCCTCCCACCCCAGCCACCTCCTTCTCTGCTTACTTATGATCTCTCTCTCTGTGTCAAAAAAATGAATAAAATCTTTTAAAAAATAAAATAAAATATATATACATTATACATAATATACCTTCTTACTAAAAACATTAACAAGCATTTTACCTATTTAAACATTCTTTAAAAAAAAAAAGATTTTTGGGGGTGCCTGAATGGCTCAGTCAGTTAATCATTGGCCTTCAGCTCAGGTCATGATCCCAGGGGCTTGGGATGGAGTCCTGTGTGGGGCTTCTTACTCAGTGGGGAGCCTACTTCTTCTTCTCTCTCTGCCATTCCCTCTGTGTGTGCTCTCTCTTGCTCACTCTCTCTCTCAAATAAATAAATAAAATCATTAAAAATAAATAAATAAAATCCTTATTTTAAAAATAAAATTTAAAAGTACTTATTTATAAAAATAAGGATTTGTATTTATTTATTTATTTGAGACAGTGATAGTGCACAAGTAGGGTCTGGGACAGAGGGAGAGGATGAAGCAGACTCCCAGCTGAGCAGGAAGTCTGACATGAGGCTCATCCTAGGACTCCAAGATCACAACCTGAGCCAAAGGCAGATGCTTAACTGACGGAGCTACCCAGGCACCTACCTATTTAAACATTCTTTATTGTTTACACATTTTATGATTACAAAAGTCATTCATACTTATTCTAAAAAATTCAAATACCAGTATGTAAGTAAAAAATGGAAGTTCTCCTTCTCTTTCCTTGGCAACAAGGTAACTACTGTTCACAGTCTAATGTGCATCCTTCCATGCTTTTCTCAATGAACACACAAACAAGATGTGTATAACTCTTTATTTTTGATCTTTACTAAAATAGGATGCTTATATGTAGTTTGCTACTTGCTTTTTTAAACTCAGGGTATCATGGACATTCTTTCATGAGCAGTCCTAAAACTATGCAGTTTGAAACATCTGTTTTTCAGGTTTATGACTTAGGAAGATAACTATCACAAGAGTGAAGTCATTCTGGTGTTAGCTCTAAAGGACACTCTAAAACTGGCATGTAGGGGCTCCTGGGTGGTTTAGCTGGTTAAGCAGCTGCCTTCAGCTCAGGGCGTAATCCTAGGTCCTGGGATCTAACCCCAAGTCAGGCTCCCTGCTCAGCGGAGAGCCTGCTTCTCCCTCTCCCTCTGCCTGCCACTCTGCTTCTTGTTTTCTCTCTCTTTGTCGAATAAATAAAATAAAACATTTTTTAAAAATAAAACTGGTATATAGTAGACATTTGGTAAATATTTGTCAACTGATCCAGACCTTCTGACTTCAGCTTCACCTTGCTTGTCCCTGTTGTGTTCCTCTGGTCCAAACAGGCAAATACAGGATTAGCTGAGCACCTATAATAGAGGTTGGACTTGACATTACAGAGTTTAGAGATAGGGATTGTCAGGGAGGGAGGGAGGCTGACTGACAATTGAAGTGTTATGAAAACCAGTTCATAGTTTGGGTGCTTAAATGTTCTATTTTGTCAGCAATGCTAGTCTTAGCAATCTTTTCACACATTTTCAGAAAAATATGATTGAATGGAAATAATTTCTCAATTTAAGTTTTGCCCCTATATATTTATCTTAACCATTTGCCATTTCCTTCCAGTTGTGGACAAAAAAGCAAAAACACATGCAGTAAATGAATACTAACAGAAAACCTCCCAAATATTATTTCATAACAAAGTATAGATAGATCTTCTCACAAAAAAGCTGTTTGGTTTTGCATTTGTTCATTCAGCATGACCCCTGTTGTCAAGGAGCTCATAGTCCGCTGGGTGAGATAAACAAGTACACCAACAATTACCATACAGGATGACAAGAGTCCTAACAGACAGTGTGAAAAGATAGCAATATAGACTGGGAGCATGAAAGAAGTGTCTAAATCAGACAGGACTGAATTGCAGTACCTAAATTAAGGAAGAAAAGGACGAAACAAAGCAAAACAAAGCCCAGAGGTAGATCAAGGTTTTGTGGGGGCTCAAAACATACAGAATTTGGAAGATATTCTTGGAGAAAACAAACACAGTATTATAAATATAAAATTTTATGGCCCGTGTAAGGGAAATTTCGCTGACTTCACTGTATATCCACCAGTTTGAAGGTCCTATTCAAAGGAAATAGATCTTGGAAATCCGAAAGAGATCAAAATGTGTGTAGGAGAGTTTATGAAATAAGAACCAATCATAAGTAACCTCTTATGAGCTTTATAGTCCAAGAAATGGGAGTCCACTGAAGGATTTTTTTTTTTTTAAGATTTTATTTATTTATTTGACAGAGATCACAAGTAGGCAGAGAGGCAGGCAGAGAAACAGGGAAGCAGGCTTCCCGCCGAGCAGAGAACCTGATGCAAGGCTCCATCCCAGGACCCTGAGATCACTACCTGAGCTGAAGGCAGAGGCTTTAACCCACTGAGCCACCCAGGCGCCCCCACTAAAGGATTTTTACGGGGGGAATGGCCAGACGTTTTTATCAAAAAGATAATTCTGGCAGTGCCAGGTTTGGTAAAAATTAAATTACATTTCTTTAAAAACACTTAGGATTCTATTTTTGTGTGTTTAAGTGAAAAAATGATGTAGCTATAGTACCAGGTAAATTTCATGGAGGGGGGTAAAGTGGATATACATCATGTTATTTTGACAAGTAGGTTTGTTTACAAAATTTACTCTTAGAATTACATGAATTAGGGGCTCCTGGGTGGTTCAGTGGGTTGGGCCTCTGCCTTTGGCTGGGGTCATGATCCCAGACTCCTGGGATCGAGCCCCGCATCGGGCTCTCTGCTCGGCGGGGAGCTTGCTTCCTCCTCTCTCTGCCTCTCTGCCTACTTGTGATCTCTGCCTGTCAAATAAATAAATAAAATCTTTAAAAAAAAAAAAAAAGAATTACATGAATTAGTTTTAATTAGCTGCATCGCTTTCTAAAATTCATTTTCCAGACTGTATGGTGGCTGAAGTAAGTTCTTGCGAATCAAAGTAAAAAGCTTTATTCTTATCACTTAAGGGGTTCTCTGGTACTGACTCTTGCTTTGAGAGGCCCAGTTCATCTAATTCCAAGACTGTTCTGTGCCAGGAAATAATTTAGAGCAAGGCAAGAATAGAGTCTGTTATCAGATAACTCAATATGTACAGGTATTGCTTGGAGAAACCTTAGCTCAGAATAGTGGTTTAAAGCATGGAGTCTGATAAAATGGTTTCACTCCTGTCTGCAGCAACTTCTTAGCCTGATGACTGTAAGACAGTCACCTAACTTCTTTAAGGCCCCATTTTCCTATAAAGAAAGAACTTAATGACAACTCTCACTTCTTAAGGTTATTACAAGGATGAAGTGAGATGATATACTTTTGCATGACTTAACCATGGTATATTTGACCCAGCAATTCCACTTCTAAGAACACAAGACAGATTTACTCATGCATATGGGAAATAAAATGTGTATTTTAGAAGAGTATTCATTTTGGCATGGCTTGAAGTTGCAACTCATTGATAATAATAGAAATGTCCATTAGCAGGGAATGGGTTAAGTTAAGGTACATCTGTGCAATAGAACAGCACTTCTCAAACTTTTTAGCCTCAGGACCATGTTACACTCTTTTTTTTTTTTTAAATTTTAGAAATTTTTTTTAAGATTTTATTTATTTATTTGAGAGAGAATGAGTGAGAGATAGCATGAGAGAGGAGAAGGTCAGAGGGAGAAGCAGACTCCCCAAGGAGCTGGGAGCCCGATGCAAGACTCGATCCTGGCAGTCCAGGATCATGACCTGAGCCGAAGGCAGTCGCTCAACCAACTGAGCCACCCAGGCGCCCCCATGTTACACTCTTAAAAATGATTGAGGATCCCAAACAGTTTTCATGGATTATATCTATCAGTGTTTATCATTTTAGACATTAAACCTTAGGAATTATTTTTAAAAATTATTCATTTAAAAATAACAATTATAAGGCCTTTACATGGAATATAAATATAAATATTTTTTTAAAATAACTCCATTTTCCAACACACAAAAAATCAATAAGAAAAGTGGCATGGTTTATATTTTTGCAAATCTCTTTAATGCCTGGGTTAATAGAAAACAGCTGGATTTTTATGTCTACTTCTGCGTTCATTTTGTTGCAATAACACAGGACATGTAGGCTCTGGAAAATTCCACTGCATTCTGGTGAGAGTAAAAAAAGAAAATAACATTTTGGTGTTATTATAAACATAATTTCTACCTCAACACCCTCCTATCATTTTGAGAACCACTGCATGGGAATATTACATGGTTTTTTAAAAGAATGAGGAAGCACTTTGTGTGTTGCTGTAGAACAATCTCTAAGACACATTGTTAAGTGAAAAAGAAACAAAAGCAAGGTACAGAACCCTGTAGTAGTATAATAAAAGTGCATTCATTTTAAAAAGTCAGGGAAGCAGAAACTATCCATACATATAAATACATATTATGTTTATATGTGCAAATAGTATCGCTGAAAGAGTTATGTAAAAAAAAAAAAAAACTGGTAAATTGCCTCTAGATGTGCAGCCTGGAAAACAGGGTAAGAAGGAAGGTTTTTATTTCATTTGCTTTTTTGCCTTTTGAACTTTCTACCTTATGAAAGTATTAACTAGGAGGGCCTGTGTGGCTCAGGTCATGATCCTGGGGTCCTGGGATCAAGCCCCAGGTTGGGCTCCCTCCTCTGCGAGGAGGCTTCTTCTCCCTCTCCCTCTGCCCCTCCCCACCGCTTGTGCGCTCTCTCTCTCTCTCTCAAAATAAATAAACAGAATCTTTTTTTTTAATATCAACTATCAAAAACGTAAATTTGTTTTTAAAGGAGGAGATGATATACATACTTTTCACAGTGCCTGACAGATGCTTAATAAATTATCCATAGTGCCTTTTTATTCTGAGGTAAAATAATTATTTTAAAAGCTTTACCAATCAGAAAAATGCAAAACAATTGAAAATCTTTTATTCTGAATATACACACTCTTATTAAGCTGACTTAGAATTAAATACACAAAATCTAAACATCCTGATAATTGCAGTTATTTTATTTTTATTATTATTTTTTTAAATCTTATTTATTTCTTTGGGAGAGAGCAAGAGCACATGTGAGCAGCAGGAGGATAAGGGCAAGGGAAAAGGAGGGGAAACGAATCTTAAGCAGACTCCAGGATGAGCGCAGAGCCTGACGTGGGGTTCAATCTCACAACCCTAAGATCATGACCTGAGCCAAAACCAACAGTTGGAAGCCTAACCAACTGAGTCACCCAGGTGCCCCTTAGAATGACCATAACAACCATAGAGATAAGCAAACAAGTGTCTGAAAATAATATCCAGTTCAATTGTACAGCAAATAAATGAGCAATCTGATCCAGAAAAAAACTTTAAGACAAATTAGAAAATTTCATAGAGCCAAATCAGCATTAAACTTTATGAAAATGTCTAATATTAACCATGGGTTTGAAACAGTTTTGCCACATATCAATCAACTTTAAACTCTCAGGGGCTTTTATTTTCAAAACTGTATTTATTTATTTTAGAGAGAGAGCACAGGGGAGAGGGGCAGAGGGAGAGGAAAAGAGAGAATTTCAAGCAGACTCCTTGCTGAGTGCAGAGCTCAATAGGGGACTCGATTTCACACCCCTGAGATCATGACCTGAGCTGAAATCAAGAGTCTAAGCCACTGAACCACAAGGTGCCCCCTCGCAGGGGCTTTTAGCAACAAATATGTATTTCCTCTTCCACAGGTCTTTGGGCTAGAGCGGAATCAATTAGGCTTGACTCCAGGCTGCTGGTTGGGTTTGAGCCTGCCCTTCTTATTTCCTCATTCTCCTTGGACCAGTGGCTACCTGGGACATGTTCTTCTCATGGAGTAACTGGAGTCCAAGAGAGTAAGCAGAAACATAAGATGCCTCTTGAGGTTTTGGCCTGGAACGGGCACGCTCATTACTTTAGCCCATATCTCATTGACCAAAACAATTTTAAAAGATTAATCTGGGGGCACCTGGGTGGCTCAGTGGATTAAAGCCTCTGCCTTCGGCTCAGGTCATGATCCCAGCATCCTGGGATCGAGTCCCGCATCGGGCTCTCTGCTCAGCAGGGAGCCTGCTTCCTCCTCTCTCTGCTGCCTTCCTCTCTGCCTACTTGTGATCTCTGTCAAATAAATAAATTTTTTAAAAAAATGTAGCTCAGTAAATTTCTGGCCATTATTTCCTAGTCCCTTGATTCAATATGTGAGATAGTTTGGTACAGATGATAGACACCTTGATCCCAACAGCAACATATTAACATGCCAGCTCTAAAGTAAATCACTTCCTCAGAGGATTTGTTTCATTCTCTTTATGTTAACAAATATTTTACTTTTTGCCAAAAGTCTGTGAATGCACCCTGTTTACGACTCATGACCTTGTATATACCTTTGCCATCCAGAATATTTCAGAGAGAGTTCTACTACAAACAAACAAAGAACTGTATTTATTTTAAAGATTTTTTTGTGTTTACAGATTAATCCAGAAAATTCAGCTGCCCTATGATCTCGGAGGAGCCAACGTTCTCATATGCTTCTGTTTATTTACTTCATTTTAAATCAAAGAAAAATTCTGATTGTAAGACCTTTAATATGGTTTGATTATTACCATCCTTGAAATATTTTTACTCTCCCTGCAACAAATCAAAGGCCTCAACCACTGAAGCCTTTTCTTTTCTTTTAAGATTTTATTTATTTATTTGTCAGAGAGAGAGAGAGCACAAGCAGAGGGAGTGGCAGACAGAGGGAGAAGCAGGCTCCCCACTGAGCAGGGAAAAACAACTTGGGGCTCAATCCTAGGATCCTGGGATCATGACGTGAGCAGAAGGCAGATGCTTAATTGACTGAACCACCCAGGTACCCACAAAGCCTTTTCTAAGAACAACTGCTTCTGAACCAGAACTGTAACACTATGCCTCAGATAATATTCTTTATACATTTTATGATACACTAAAGAACTCTCATTGTTTTGAGATGAATACTATTATTTAAATAAATTGAATATTACATCAGTTTAAATAAGTCACTTTTAAAAGGTACTATTTGTGGGGCACCTGGGTGACTCAGTCAGTTAAACATCTGATTCTTGATCTTGGCTCAGATCATGATCCCAGGGTCATGGATCAAGCCCCGTGTCGGGCTCTTGGCTGATCTGGGAGCCTGTTAGAGATTCTCTCTCTCCTCTGCTCCTCCCTGCCATGTGTTCTCTCTCTCTCTCTCTCTCTCTCGATCTGTTAAATAAATAATTCAATCTTCAAAAAAAAAAAAAAAGGAACTATTTGTAACTTTAGAGAATTTAGTTTATTAGAGAGTCTGACATATAACTTTATAATTTTGAAACAAAAATATAATTGAGGGGACCTTGGGTGGCTCAATCAGTTAAGCTCAGACTCTGGATCTCAACTCAGGTCTGGATCTCAGGGTCATGAGTTCAAACCCTGTATTGGGCTCCACACTGGGCATGTAGCCTACTTAAAAAAACAAAAATGTAATCGAGTAATTGATTTTAGACTTACAAAACAATTTTACTATTCATAAACATTATTGTAATATTTTTTTTTAAGATTTTATTTATTTATTTGACAGACAGAGATCACAAGTAGACAGAGAGGCAGGCAGAGAGAGAGAGAGGGAAGCAGGCTCCCTGCTGAGCAGAGAGCCCGATGTGGGACTCGATCCCAGGACCCTGAGATCATGACCTGAGCCGAAGGCAGCGGCTTAACCCACTGAGCCACCCAGGCGCCCCATTATTGTAATATTTAAAAGAACTCAGGAACTCGGAAAAGTTTTGTTTATGAGATCAAGCATTTAAAGTGATTAAAAGAAAATAGAATGTATTGAGTTTACAAATGCAGTTTAAAAGTTTGAAGAAATCCAATTAACTATGTTGTAAATAGCGTTTGTTGTCTGATGAAGATTTATTTACTCTAATGGAGTTGTTTGAACATTAATCAGGCAATTTGTAACATTTTTTAGGTGTATAAATAAAATAATTGAATTTGTTATTTTAACTTTAAGACATAATGAATACCAAGTTTCTTTAATTGTCATCTTAATATATTGAATATTGATTTTTAAAAGCTTCAATACTGATAAAAAGTCTTTTCAATGTACAAAGCAATTCTTGGACAATTAAAACTTTGCATTAATAAAGTCCTTTGTCGAACCAGGTTAGGTAATAAAAACTAAAAGTATCTCTGCTGATTTGAAATGAATTTATCATTTTTTTAAAAGATTTTATTTATTTATTTGACAGACAGAGATCACAAGTAGGCAGAGAGGCAGGCACCTGGCTCCCTGCTAAACAGAGAGCCCGATGAGGGGCTCAATCCCAGGATCCTGGGATCATGACCTGAGCTGAAGGCAGAGGTTTTAACCCACTTAGCCACCCAGGCGCCTCTGTTTTTTTTTGTTCTTTTGTTTTTTGTTTAATACCACAATAATCACCCTGTTAGAAATCTTGGAATACATTCTTGACAGCCTGACCTTCTTCACTTTGCCAAAGACCTTAGAGCCCAAGCAGTACAATGTAGGTCCCTACTTCCTCTATTCTACAGCCAGAGCCATCATTCTAAACATCTGCTACAAAAACTTAAACCCTTCCAAGCTTCTGATTGCCCCCAGGATCAAGTCCCTAATCCTCTAGTACTTGTCTGCCCCTGAGCCTCAGGAAGCCAGTCTGTCCTGGTTCTCTATATTTGAGCCACTTAAGCAAAGCTCCAAGTCTCTTGTTTTCTCAGGACTTTAGCAATGCCATCCTCTGCTTGGACTGCTCCCCTCAGTATTCCCCAAACCCCCACATGTAGGGCTACTATCACTTGCCCAAAGAGGCTTTCTCTGACCCTCAGACTAGGTTAAGGACTCCTAGTTGTAAGTCTTTGAAAAAGCTCAACAGATGGGGCTCCTGGGTAGCTTAGTCATTAAGTGTCTGCCGTCAGCTCAGGTCATGATCCCAAGGTCCTGAGATCAAGCCCTCCATGGGACTCCCAGCTTGGCAGGAAGCCTGCTTCCCCCTTCCCCCCCTTGGGTTCTCTCTCTCACCGGTTCTCTCTGTCAGATAGATAGATAGATAGATGATAGATGACAGATCAAATCAATCTTTAAAAACAAAAAAAGCTCAACAGAAACCATCCCTTCATCCTAAGGGTGTTCAGGCAACCTTAGCCAATCCCATGTAAAGTATTCTTATGGGCCACCTGGGTGGCTCAGTTGGTTAAGCATCTGCCTTCAGCTCAGGTCATGATCCCAGGGTCCAAGGCTGGAGCCCTGCACCAGGGGTCCTGCTCAGCAGAGAGCTGGCTTCTCCCTCTCCCTCTGCCTGCCACTCTCCCTGCTTGTGCTCTCTCTCTCTGTCAAACAAACAAAATCTTTTTCAAGTATACTTACGTTGTTCATTGTGTTTAACAATTTTACAAAGTGACTCAATGAACACCTTTGTATGTTATTAATACACTACAACAGATGCTGTCAGCACCCCGAGGCTATTCCTTTGGCTCTCCCTGTTTCCAGACACCTGGGGCTCTCTTTCTACTTCAAGCACCCGTGACTCCTCTGCCTTAGGTTTTCTCAGTGGGAGAAGAGAGTTTGGTCCAGGCAACAACCCAAGAGCTCACCATCCAATGATGGGTGGGAATTTATGGAAAACTACTTCACCTTTTTGGGCAAGACACCTCTGAGCAAATTCTATATAGTCCCCCTGAGAAGGATTGAGCCCCAGTTGCCCACAGTAGTAATCTGTTACTTAATCTTACACCCTGTATAGTTCCTATCCCTTTCCTCTCTCTTTCCTATGCCCTCACCAGTGACTTCAGGGTCACTGTCCGAAGAAACCACCTACACTGAAATCCTTGTTCAGGGACAATCACGGGAGGAAACCAGCCTAAAATATTATCATATATTTGGGGCGCCTGGGTGGCTCCGTCGTTAAGCAGCTGCCTTCCAGGCTCAGGTCATGATTCCAGGGTTCTGGGATCGAGTCGCACATTGGGGCTCCCTGCTCAGCAGAGAGCCTGCTTCTCTCTCTCCTTCTGCCTGCCGCTCTGCTTACTTGTGCTCTCTATCTCTCTGTCAAATAAATAAATAAAATCTTAAAAAATACATTATCATATATTTGCTTACTTAGATTCACTTGATAATTACTAAGATAATTGCCTCAAGGGGTAAGCATTTTAAAGTTTGATCTGTAACTCTAAATGGCTCTCCAAAAAAGCTGGTCTAAGGAATTCTTATTTAACAAGGACTATTTAAATTTTTAAAAAAATTTTAACGTGTATCCTATTTTATTTCATGTAGAATTTGAGACACATTTCTATCAGGACGTAACTGTTTGTCAAATTATTTACTAGGATCCTTTGGTAGCTTGTTGATAGAACAGGGGCTCTGGAGTCAGGTAAACCCAGGTTGGAGTCCCTGATCTACTTATTAGCTTACTTGTTAATCTTACTTGTTAATGATGTGACCTTGACAAGTTATTTACATCTCTAAGCATCATTTTCTTTATATCTGAAACAAATAAAAAAAATTTTAATAATACTAATTTCACAGGATTCACGAGATGATATAGCTTAAAATTGTATAATAAAGTGTCTGGAGAGCCCAATAAAGAGTAAGTATTATTATTACTGGAAAGAAAGAATAATGACTTTCTCAACTTATGTCCTATGGTACCAAGCACTGTACATGGGACCTAGAAAATGCTCAAATGTTTATTGAATTGAACTATCTAATCTACACAATTGCTGTAGAGGTCAAGTGATGGAATGTGTGTAAAAGTGTTTTGAAACTAGAAAATACTGTAGAAACGTGAGGCCACCTCTCCCCTACCTGACACTTGTCTGGCCAAAAGCCTCACTCTTTTTCAGAGAATATTTGGCTAAGTGGGTGTCACTTTTCCTGATATTCTCAAAATTGATAATTTGAGGAATTTTTTTTATTGGGGGGCGGGGCTATTTTCTTTTTTTTCCATTTTTTAAATTTAAATTCAATTAACATATATTATTAGTTTCAGAGGTAAAGGTCATTGATTCTGATCAGTCTTATATAATACTCACTGCTTTGAGGCATTTTTAAACTTCACTGTGTGTGCAACTGCCATTTCTGCACCTAACCCGCTTCCAGCTGCTCCGTTCATCTGTCTGGAGCAACTGCTTCCCTATGGACGTCTACTGCCAGTCATCCTGAATCAAACACCCCTGAGCCCACAGGTTTGTGTCACAGGCAGTCAGAATGGAGTCAGAAGTAGAGAGATTTGACCCAGAATTTTTTTAAAGATTTTATTTATTTATTTCTCAGAGATAGAGAGAAAAAACACACAAGCAGAGGTAGCAGCAGGCAGAGAGAGAAGCAGGCTCCCTGCAGAGCAAGGAGCCTGATGCGGGACTTGATCCCAGACCCTGAGATCGTGACCTGAGCAGAAGGTACATGCTTAACCGACTGAGCCAACAGGCATCCCTGACTCAAAATTTTTGAGACAGTCCAAGTTTCAAATATCTGAAGATTTTAAAAAGATGTTTGGGAGTTGTTCTATTTCTTTTTCCTATGAATTAATTACCAATGTAGTCCTTCCTTCCTTAGATTTTTATTGAATATGTATTATGAGATAAGCAAGTTACAATACTGAATGAGACAGATGTGGTCCTTTCCCTGATGGAGCTTACAACCTTGTAATTATAGGTGTCACAAGATAGGCTTTAATTTTTATGTTTTTTATATAAAGAAGTTCACTAATCGGAAAAAAGTTTTTAAAGCTTATATTCACATTTTTCATTTTAAAAAATATGAAATGGGGCTCATGGGTGACGCAGCTGGTTAAGCATCCCACTCTTGATTTCAGCTCGGGTCATGATCTTGGAGGTCATGGGGTTGAGCCCTGCATTGGGTTCCATGCTGGATGTAGAGCCTGCTTGGGGTTTTCTTTCTCTGCCCCTCCCTCCTACTCTTCTAGATAGATAGATAGATAGATAGATATAAAAAAATATGGTCACTTTAGCTGTGAAGAGGTGCAAAGGATCATATAACTTTCCCAATAGTCCTCTCAGAAAGAGGAGGAGGAAGACGGAAGAATTTTATTTTATAACCAGGAACTTCACTTAAGTTATCTAATTAAATCATAACAACTTGAGAGGAAGATGTTCTCATCTCCATTTTAAGAAGAAGAACTGAGACTCAGAGAGGCTAAATGTCTTGCCAAAGTCTATCACTAACAAATGCCTTTGCTAAAATTAGACCCCAGCGCTGCCTGATTCTCCGGCCCAAGCTCTTTCTCCAGCCCCATTCTACCCCAAATTAAGCAACTAGCTGGTAAGCCAAACAAGTATTAGCGAATGTTATGCACATGAGTGTGTACAAAAGAATGTGGTTCTTAAACTCCAGGACCTTAAATCTGGTTGTGACACAAAAATAATATGAACTAATCTAAGTGACTCCAAATATAATAAGAGTTCCCAGAAAATACACATAAATGTGATCTTGAATGGTTCAAACAGTTTCATAGAAAATAGATAAGTTGGCGGAGGACATAAATGGACATTTTTCCAAGGAAGACATTCAGATAGCCAACAGACACATGAAAAGCTGTTCAACATCACTCGCCATCAGAGAAATGCAAATCAAAACCACAATGAGATACCACCTTATACTAGTCAGAATGACTAAACTCAAAAAAACAAGAAAGAAGTGTTGGTGAGGATGTGGAGAAAAAGGAACCCTCCTGCACTATTGGTGGGAGTACAAACTTTTACAGCCACTGTGGAAGACAATATGGACAGGTTCTTCAAAAAATGATAAGTAGAGGGGTGCCTGCGTGGCTCAGTCCGTTGAGCATCCAACTCTTGGTTTTGGCTTAGGTCATGATCTTGTATCGTGGGATCAAGCCCTGCATGGAGCTCCGTGCTCAGCAGGGAGTCTACTTGAGATTCTCTCTCTCCCTCTCCACCCCCTCCCACTTGTGTGCACTCTCTCCCTCTCTCTCAAATAAGTAAATAAATTTTTTAAAAAAGAAAGAAAAGTAGGAACACCATATGATCCAGTAATTCCACTACTAAGCTATTTACCCAAAGAAAATGAAAACACTAATTTGAAAAGATATATGCACCCCTTTGTTTATTGCAGCCTTATTTACAGTTACTTAAGATATGGAAGCAACCCAGGCATCCATGGATAGATGAATGGATAAAGAGATGTGATACACACACACACACACACAGAGGAATATTACTCTGCCATTAAAAAAAAAACAGATCACAGATGGATCTAGAGGGTGTAATGGTTAAGTGAAATAAGTCAGTCAGAGAAAGATAAATACCATATGATTTCACTGATATGTGGAATTTAAGAAACAAATGAACAAAGAAAAAGGAAGAAAACAAGCAAAAAAAAAACCCAGAGTCTTAAATATAGAAAACGAACTGATGATTATCAGAGCGAAGGTGGGTGGAAGGATGGGTGAAATAGGTGAAGGGGATTAAAAGAAAAAAGTCTCTTTGTAAATAAATCAGGCTTGATTTTGAGATTTAACTGTTTCCTGTTCGGATGTTGACTATTCGTACTTCCTAGTATTCATTTTTCCCTTCTTTAGAAGCAGAATGCTCACTTTTACCTGAGTCCATTGCTACTCAGTTAAAAAATATTTTTCAACTTTTCTGTAGCCAGGTAGAACCACAAGTAAGTAGAAATGATATATTGTTCTTTGTATGTCTTTTGAAAAGGAAGAGGGCACACCCTTCTCTATTCCTCCATCCTGCTGTTTGGATGAGGATGTGATTCCTGGAGCTCCAGCATCTGTCCTGGAACATGAAGAGTAGGGCTACACCCTAAGGATGGTGGAATAGAAAATTAGAAGGGGCCTGGGTCTCTGACTACTTGACAACTTGCCGTAACAGCTGTAGATTACCTTTTTTACATGAGAAATAAACTATATTGTGTAAGTCTCCATAATTTTGAGTTTTTCTGTTATGGACAGTCAAACAAATACTAAGTAATGTATTTCTGGAACTGAGGTTCTATGCTATGGTGAATACCTGTTGACATAACCCTTATCACCTCCTAATTTTTTTTTTTAAGATTTCATTTATTTATTTATTTATTTGACAGAGAGATAGAGAGTACCAGTAGGCAGAGCAGCAGGCAGAGGGAGAGAGAGAAGCAGGCTCTCCGCCAAGCAGGGAGTCTGATGCAGGGATCCATCCGAGGACCCTGGGATCATGACAGGAGCTGAAGGCAGCGGCTTAAGCTAAGTGACTGAGCCGCCCAGGCGCCCCACCTCCTAATGTATTATTTTTTGTTTCCTGTTTCCTCTCACTAGAATGTAGGTTCCTTTAGGGCAGGAACTTTGCTTGTTTTGTTGTGGGCTCGGCCCCTAGGACAGAGCCCATCGTATAGCAGGGGCTTGATAAATATTTGAGAAATGAAGGAAAAAAATGAATGAATGGTCCCTGGTGCAAATCGCAGAGCTGGGTGTGCTGATAGAAGGAGTGGCACCAGGAAGTGCAGCTGTTGTGCTAATTAGCCAGTAATGATGACCCTGAAGTCATACTGTTTCACTCCTGCGCATTTTCGCATTTTC
The DNA here is from genome assembly GCF_010015895.1 of Lontra canadensis. Lineage (NCBI taxonomy): Eukaryota > Metazoa > Chordata > Mammalia > Carnivora > Mustelidae > Lontra > Lontra canadensis. The sequence goes on from NW_022631001.1 coordinate 16,373,108, forward strand.
GCATGAGCTGTTTGTTCTGCCAGGAATGCCTTTTTCCCTTGTCCACCAGGCACACTCCTCCTTACATCTGAAGTTTTAGCTTCATCGTCACATTCTCTGAGATGCTGTCCTCCATTTGGAGGCCCCTCATCTCGAATCTGTCCTTTCCTCTGATAGAGCCAGTCCTGGACATGCACATGTTTCATTCAGGATCAATATTTCTGACAAGGCCTTTCCTTGCCCCCAACAAATCCAACACTAAATGACAGTCAAAATCCCAGGCTTCCTTGTGCTTGGAACCTGGGCTACATGGCTTCAACAGCCTCTAAAACTTGGCCTCCTCTTAGTTTGGTGAGAAACACTGTAACTCATTTTTTGTTTCTCTCTTGTCCTTTGAGTCTCACCTTGATTTGCTCTAGCAGGCTAAGGAATTTAACAACTCAGCCCATGAGAGGGAGTTATTATGATTTAGTAGGGAGGGTAGAGGAAGGGCAGGGATGTTTTCATGGGCCTCACCTAGAGCTATACTTAGGCTCAGATGGAAAGATGGGATCATGATCTCAGCCCTGGAATGCAGTCTAGCAGCACTGATGAGGTGAGAGCTACAGTCTGGTTCCTCTGGGCTGGCTGCTTGCAGAGGGTCTGGGCTGTTGTTGGGAGATCGTGAACGTTTTGCACATTTCTCCAGCGCTCTGACAGCTTCTGTTTTCATGATGGTTGTAACTACCTTCTCCCATTTTCCCTTACAGTGATTATAATCTCAGGTTCGGACTGAAAAGTCCTCTTTTCCACGTCACAGATGCCCCCATGAACATTGGAGCAACTATGGCGTTTTAGTTTTTCAGACTTTTTCCTCTGCTCCATTCAGACTACTTCTACCACACTGGCTGTACTCAATCTTACTTCCTCATCTTTGCCCCCACTATTACCCCCACCCAGATTACATTTCCCCTGTTAATCTTAAATCATCCCCCATACCCAGTTCTCAAGAACTGTCTTGATTTAATTCAACTTTTCTCAAATACCTACTATCCATTTTATAGTAGACATCATCTTAGATTGTGGGGACACAAAAGTTAATGAAATGAGCTCACATTCTTGGAAGGAAGGAAGGCAGGAAAACTCATCCCATGGAGCTCACATTCTTGGAAGGAAGGAAGGCAGGAAAACCCATTGAACACAACATGATCAGAGGTATCACTTAGCTGCACAGGAACTATGTATGCCTGGAAGACTTTAGGGCAATTTCTCTATATTCTCTCTCACTCTCTCTCTTTTTGCCCTAGTTTATTTATCTATTTAATTTTTTTTTGTTCAAGCATAACTAACAGACATCTTTCCATTTGTTTGTGTCATCTTCAATTGCTTTCATCAGTGTTTTCTAGTTTTCAGAGTACAGGTCTTTTGCCTAAAAGGGACTATTTCAAATGTGACAATCAGGGTTCCACAAAGCACAGTGGGGGCTAACAGTGTCTGTGATGTTACCAACCCAAGGTCCAAAAGGATAAAGAAAATGAGGAGAAGGAGGGAGGGATGGGGAGATTTGATGGCCTAGGAAGGAGCTGCGGCCCTTGTTGAAGGACTCAGCTAGCCAGAGGTGGCTCTGTCAGAAGGAAGCCAAGGGAATGAATGCCCTGCCCTCTCTTCACTCTCATGCTATGGCTTCCTTATGCCACCCTAACTGAAAGTTGCAGGGCACTGAAGCCCTAGGAATTAGAGTGGAGAAGGAAAGTGAAGGTGGATCCAGGGACAAACAGGAAACATTAAGCCCAAGAGGCAGTGGCAGGGTCAGCCACAGGGACATGTCAGAAAACACCAGCTTCTCCTTTCCACCCTGAGTTTTATGTTCAGTCCTTTTTCTCTCACACGGGTCTTCTTTCTCTTTATTTTTTCTCTCATGACCCTTAGGCCTTCACCCGGTTTGTTTCTAATCATGCTATTTTGACTTTTCCTGGTCAAAGTTCTACCTTTCCAACACTTCATTGGATTATGTCCAACCTCTCCATCTAGCACTAAATACTCCCTTACTAAGAAACTATCCTCATAGGGCATGTTCCAACTTTAATCTATTTCTATTATGAGAGTAGGATTTGTCTAAACCCCATAGAAAGTCACAAGGTCTAAAATATAGACAATTTGTGGATAGTGATGCAAATTCAAACACAGCAAATTCATTTTTTAAAAAGATTTTATTTATTATTTGACAGAGAAAGAGAGATCACAAGTAGGCAGAGAGGCAGGCAGAGAGAGAGGAGGAAGCAGGCTCCCTGCTGAGCAGAGAACCCGATGTGGGGCTTGATCCCAGGACCCTGGGATCATGACCGGAGCCGAAGGCAGAGGCCTAACACACTGAGCCACCCAGGCGCACCATACATGGCAAATTCAGAATTGTCCTCATCCCTTTGGCACCTACCATTTTCTTCCTAACCTGCTATTAACTGGAGTCTGGTCTCTGTGTTCGAGCTAGTTTAATTCTAGGGGCCTCCTAGTAGTAGAAAACATAAATACTTCCTCAGGCTTAACAGTCACTGTTCTGATGTTCTCTGATGAAGACACTGATGAACAATTCAATAAATAAACCCTGGGAACAGAGCAGGCAACCCAGTCACAATATCTGATTATGAGATAAGTATCAAGGGTGCCTGGGTGGCTCAGTCATTAAGCACTTGACTTGTGGCTTCAGCTCCAGTCATAATTTCAGGGTCTTGGGATCTAGCCCAGAATCAGGCTCCATAGCCGGGAGTCTGCTTGAGATTCTTTCTCTCTCTCTGCCCCTGCTTGTGCGGGCACACTCTCTCACTCTAAAAATAAAGAAATAAATCCAAAAAAAAAAAAAAAAAGAGCATTAAGACCTATAGAGTAACTATAAATCCTAGAGAAAAACCTTGGATGTCAAGTAAAGATCAAGCATTTCTTTTCTTTTTTTTTTTTTAAAGATTTTATTTATTTATTTGATAGACTGAGATCATAAGTAGGCAGAGAGGCAGGCAGAGAGAGAGGGGAAAGCAGGCTCCCCACTGAGCAGAGAGCCCCATGTGGGGCTCGATCCCAGGACCCTGAGATCATGACCTGAGCCGAAGGCAGAGGCTTTAACCCACTGAGCCACCCAGGTGCCCCAAGATCAAGCATTTCTGAGAGTTTCCTCTTTTGTGGTTGGTTTTTGTGGGAAGGCTATTTTTTTTTAATTTATCTTTTTTTTAAATTCTTTTTATTTTTTATTGACATACAATGTATTATTAGCCCCGGGGTACAGGTCTATGAATTAACAGGTTTACACACTTCACAACACTCACCATAGTACATACCTTCCCCAATGTCCATAACCCAACCACCCTCTCCCTACCCCCCTCCCTCTCAGCAACCCTCAGTTTGTTTTGTGAGATTAAGAGTCTCTTGTGGTTTGTCTCCCTCCCAATCCCATCTTGTTTCATTTTTCCCTTCCCTATGCCCCACAACCCCCTGCCCTACCTCTCAAATTCCTCATATCAGGGAGATCATATGATAATTGTCTTTCTCTGATTGACTTATTTCGCTCAGCATAATACCCTCTAGTTCTATCCACATTGTCGCAAATGGCAAGATTTCATTTCTTTTGATGGCTGCATAGTATTCCATTGTGTGTGTGTGTGTGTGTGTGTGTGTGTGTGTGTGTGTGTGTATAAATATATATATAAATATATATATATATATATAAAACACATGTTCTTTATTGGGAAGGCTATTTTTGAAAAGGTCAAAAATTTTAAAACAAATCCTGAGTTCATAATTATTCTGTTTCTATAGGGAAACCTCCATTAGAACTTCAGTATTGGGGCACATGGGTGGCTCAGTGGGTTAAAGCCTCTGCCTTCGGCTCAGGTCACGACCCCAGCATCCTGGGATCGATCCCCGCATCCAGCTCTCTGCTCAGCGGGGAGCCTGCTTCCTCCCTCCTCCCTGCCTGCCTCTCTGCCTGCTTGTGATCTCTGTCTGTCAAATAAATAAATAAAATCTTAAAAAAAAAAAAAAACTTCAGTATTAATGTAGTCAGAACAGAATTAGTAAAATTTGTTTCAATACAATGCCAACCACTTTGCGTGTGACTCCAGGCAAGTGACTTCATCTCCTAAATCTCAATTTCCTTATCTGCAAATTAGGGATAAAAATACCTACCTCCCTGGAGGTTATAAGGATTAAGTGAGACAAAGTTTGTAAAGTTGGCATCACAATGCTTAACATTTAGTAGGTACTCAAGAAATGTAGGGTTCTTTTTCCTCTATCTTTCATGAAACTATCATTTGATATAAAATTCTATAATTACAACACATCTACTTCCTACCAGGTCTGGACAGACAGTTTTTGAAGTTCTGAAAGAAAGTACTGCCGAACAATGATAATAAGTTTAAACTTTCCACTGTTATGTATCAATTATATCTCAATTTAAAAAAGTCTTTCAGACACTCCTTCTCTTTACTAGCACAACACCTGGAGGATAGTAGGTCCTCAAGATAAGTCCAGCGAATGAATGAATGCATAATTAAGAGAATTCTTTCTTTTTTTAAGCCCTATATCAGGTTATTTTTGTTTCTCTCTCATTTTTAAAAAAATAAACTTTATTTTTTAGAACAGTTTTAGGTTCACAGCAAAACTGAGAAGAAGGTAGAGAGCTTTCCTCCTGCCCCCACAGACACATAGCCTTCCACATATCAAAATCCTTCACTGCAGTAGTATATTTTTTACAATTGGAGAACCACACTGACACATCATTATCATCCGAAGTCCAAAGTTCATCCATCCAAAGCAAACATTACGGTTCACTCTTGGTGTGGTACATACTGAGGGTTTGAATTTATAATGACATGCATCCATCGTTGTAGCACCATACAAAGTAGTTTCACTGCCCTAAAAATCCTCTGTTCTCTGCCTACCCATCCCTCCCTCCCTCTTAACCCTGGGAAACAACTGATCTTTTTAGTTTTACCTTTCCCAGAATCATATAGTTGGAAACATGCAGTACGTAGCCTTTTCACACTAGCTTCTTTCACTTGGTAATATGCATTTAGGTGTCTTCCATGTCTTTTCATGGTCTGATAGTTCATTCTTTTTAGCACTGAATAATATTCCACTGTCTGGATGTACCATAGATTATTAATCTACTCAGCTACTGAGGGACATTTTGGTTGCTTCCAAGCTTTGGCAATTATGAATACAGCTACAACAAAAATCCATTTGCGGGTTGTTGGGAGAACGTAAGTTTTCAACTCCTTTGAGTAAATACCAAGGAGTGTGATTGCTAGACTCTATGATAAGAGTATGTCTAGTTTTTTTTCTTTTTTTGAGAGAGATAAAGAGAGAGAGAGCATGCACATGGAGAGAGGGAATCTTAGGCAGGCTCCACACCCAGCATAGAGTCTGACTTGGGGCTCAATCTCATGACCCTGAGATCATGAACTGGGCCTGAGCCAAAATCAAGAATCAGACGTAACAAACTGAGCCACCCAGGGGCCCCAGATTATGTTTAGTTTTTAAGAAGCTGCCAAACTGTCTTTGAAAGTGGCTGTACCATTTTGCATTCCTACCAGCACTGAAAGGAGTCCCTGTTGTTCCACATTCTCACCAGCATTTAGTGTTGTCACTGTTCTGGATTTTGGCCACTCTAATAGGTGTGCAGTGGAATCTACTGTTGTTTTAACTTGCATTTTCCTGTGTGCTTGCTTTATCCTTGCTATTAGCTTCACCCTATGACCTTTCTCTATCTAAGGGAAATACTTCAGCATATTTCACAGTGTTCAAAGCCATTTGTCCCAAATTTGTCAGGATTGTTTCAATTTCATATTTTTTAAAGTTATTATTTATTTATTTGCCAGAGATAGAGAGACAGAGAGTGAGAGCACAAGTAGGTAGAGCAGCAGGCAGAGGTAGAGGGAGAAGCAGACTCCCCGCTGAGCAGAAAGCTGGACTCAGGACTTGATCCCAGGAGCCTGGGATCGTGACCCGAGCAGAAGGCTAACATTTAACCAACTGAGCCAACCAGGTGCCCCTTCAATTTCATTCCTTTCAATAAAAGTAACATTACTTCTTTTTCTACTACTCTAAGACTTTTTGAATCAAAATAACAGTACTCATAGTAATAATAAGTATAATAATAATAATAGAATCTTGTAGCAGATGTCTCAATTTTTTTTCCTTTTTTAAATTTTTTTTTCTTGTTTTAGCTGTCTCAATTTTTTATTCGGATGGCTTCTGTAATCATTTTGATCCAGAATATATAAAAAGAAGCCAATAAATCCAAATGACACACACAATAAAGGGGTGTAAGGTTAAGTTACCTTATACAGCAAGATAACTCAGAGAGCTCAGTGTACGTTTTGCCACGAATTTATCTTGAGTTCAACACCTCATACCTGCTAATCCTCACTAGGAGAGTGGCTCACCCAGCATGCTGGTTAAAAATGCAGCTTTCTAGGTTCTGCCCCAGATATTCTGATTGAGTCATTTGAGGATAAAACTCTGGATTCTGTGTTTTAAAAGAGCATTCTCCCCTCCCCCCCAAAAAAGCCTCTCTCTCTCTCTCTCTCTCTCTTTCTTTCTTTTTTTTTTTTTTTTTGCTTTATAGCTTTCATTTTGCTTTATAGTTTTGTTTTCTTTTCTAATTTTTTACATTGACTGTGTATTGCTCTTTAAAATAGGAAAAGAAAACCAGTACTTTATTTTTATTAAAAATAAATCTTCCAGGCTGTGTCCTGGAAAGATAGCTTTTGGCTATGCCCCAGTGTAGAGTTTGGAGGCCTAACTGACTCATTCTCGTGAATACTGAAGCAAACTTAGTTACATCTCGAGACTTCTTGAAGTTCATTTTGGCCTCACCCCTTTTAGACTACTTCCAATCAATTGACAGATTTGACATTATTTTCTGAAAGTTGCAAGCCAATATCAAGACTCAGGTCCCAATCAGTCATTCCACCATTAACTGTTTTGTTGTTACTGTTAGTTGTTTATCAAGAGAAACTATTTCATAACCCAGTACTCATGTTCATAGTTCAGAAACACAGGTCAGTGACAAACTTCCATGGAACTCAACTCAAAGAAATTCTTTACATTCCAACATTACTTTGCACTCTGAAAGATACCAGCCTTCTTCATCTCCTCAAAATCTTTCATGGAATCATAATTTCTGTAGAAATCTGCATATACCTTCTTTCTTAGTTTGGCCACAGCAAACTTATAGAAAGCCACAAAGTGCCAGGATACAGTGAATGCTCCAACATTATGAAATCGCAGATGCTTGGCAGGAAGGCATTGCAACTGAGGTCTCGTCAAAACTCAACCAACCTCAAACCCAACGTCCTTCCTAACTGATGCAGAAATGCCCACCATTAAAAGCATTAAATGAGGAAGGTAGGTTTGAACTAGATGAAATAGAGGAAAGGTAGAGGCTTAAGGACCTTGATTAAATGAAACAGAAAAGAATAGTGCATAAATGTATATAGATTATTTTCTAAAATACTTGCTTAGAAATCATGGTCTAACTTTTTAAATTACTAAATTATATATATCTACAATTATAAATTAATGCATATCATTAAATTAAATACAAACTGGAGAAACAGAAAAGAAGAAAATAATTAATTTCCCACAGACTACAAATTAAAAAGAACTGCTGTTACATTTCAGTTATTTTCATTTCATTTTTTTTGGTAGTATACATAAAACTATATTATATTTTGAAAATCCTCTGTGATCTTGCTGATTTTATTAATTTATACCCTGGGACAGCAATTCCCAAACTTTTCACCATCAAGGACTTTTTTTTTTTTTTTTTTTTTTTTTTTTACACATAGACCTTACCCCCTGCCATCATGGATCCCAGATTTTGAAAAATATTATTAACCAAACTATACTAACTCACAATAATTACTTGTTTCATTATTTTTTAAATAGTTAAGACCGTCTGTGATGGCCTGTCAGAACTGATCTGTCCCACTAAGTCAACCATTACAAACCCAAAGTTACCACTTTCATAGACCCTTTAAATACCCAGGAACCTCACACCATGAATTAGTCTTAAAGAAAAAGCATTTGCTAAGCTAAGCTAAGTTTACTCTAAACCCAGTCAAAATTATCACCACAAGTCTAAGTAGGGGGTATATAGATTAATGAGGGTTCAGAATCTATTTGGTCTTATCCTAAGTGCTCAGTCTTCACCTTGGAACTAGAAATGTTTCTCATTAAAAACATACCTTGAAATGGAATCATTTTGGAATCTCTTTTTGAATAGATTAGAGATTCTGCTTGAAAATACAAATGTGTGAAACTTCTAGTGGTTACATTGTTTACTTCAAGAAAAGTCAGTGTCCATAATGATTTCAATAAGAAATATCAACATAAGAGGTGTCAACTGTATTTCTTGCCACATCTTTGAATGTCTTCATGAGGCACACAGAGCAAAACCTACCCGTGAGGCGAGATGTTAACATTATTGAATCAAAGTTAAATACAGAGTCTAGACCTTTTACAATTGGTCTTTATCTTCAAGGTATCTTGGTATCATTAAATCAATGGATAGAGCCACAGGCTAGCTAGAACAAAATACTTTCTGGCCCTTATCATGGCTTCAAGTTGGATCTACTAACTTGGTGTCCCAAAGACTTTCTCTAAACGTCATCCTCTCCACACCCTGGAGTACATATTCAGAGTCACTGGTCCTGGAGGAGCTAGACCCTGGAGAGTAGAAGATAGCCAGTCTCTTCCCTTTCCCCCTGGCTCCTTTGCACCAGACAGGGTTGGAATTTTAGCCTGTATGAAAAGCAGCCAACTGTTTTCACCAAAGAGTAGGTAAGGGTTGCTTTTCTGGAAATGTGTAGTGGTTTTCTTTACTTGGGTCAAAGGAGTTAGAAGGAAAAGACCTGAATATCTCTTCAGTTCCTACTATGTGTGAGGCATGAGTGAGAAAAGTAGAATACAACAGTTATGAGCATGAACACTGGTACTACATTCCCTGCTCTGCTTCTTGCTAATTGTGAGACTATAGGGATGTCAGTTTCCTTATCTTAAAATTGGGGTTCTAATAGTACCTGTTATGAGGATTAAAGGAGGTAATCTTACAAAGTGCTATTAGTAGAGTAGGTGGGACATAGTAAGCGTTGTGTTTGATAAATTAATTTTGATTATGTTTAGTGTTAATCTATGTAAGTCTTATTTTTCCCCCCACTGAATTATAAAACCCCACAGAATGGGTAAATCTAGGAAAGAAAGGGGAAATTCAAATTTCTTTTTGTGTTAGAGAATGCCCTATATCTACTCTGACTTAGATTGTATCTTGTGCTTTACACACGTTTAATTCCAACATTCTGAGACAGATGTTATCACCTTTTTACAGTCAAAGAAGCTAAATCTCAGAAAGCACAGTACTGGAAAACAGATTCAAATCTAGTCTAATGACAAACTCCATACTCAGTACCAAAAGAGTTACAAGGAAAGATCTTGTGCTGTTCACATGGTCACATTCTCCTGTTGTTATCTTTTATCAGTTACTCTAAAGTGTTCAGTGTACGTTTCCGAAAATATACAAGGACATATAGTTGGGGTGCCTGCATGGCTCAGTCAGTTAAGCGTCCACTTTTGGTTTTGGCTCAGGTCATGATCTCAAGGTCATGAGATCAAGTCCCATGTTAGGCTCTGCACACAGCACAGAGTCTGCTTGAGTTTCTCTCTCCCTCTCCCTCTCCCTTCTGACCCTCCTGTTTATGGACTGTCTCTCCCTCCCGCTGTCTCTTTCTCTCTCTCTCAAATTTATAAATAAATCTTTAAAAAAAATACAAGGACATAGAGTCAATATCAGGCCAACGGGTCATAGGCACAAAAACATTCATCCTACTTTCCCAAAGTAAATACAAATTTATGTGAGAGGAAAAGAAAAGAATAATAATTATATTCTGAGGGGGCAGGGTAAAAGAGTGGGAGGGATGAAAGGGGGAAAAGAGGAAGGAAAGGGAGGATATTTGGCTGACTAACAGATACTATAAACTTCTTAATTTATAAGACGGATGAACACAAACATTCAGGAAGGATCATAAGGAACATGAAATGAGCTTCTGCCTGGAGGATAGAAAAGGTCAAAAGACAAGCATATCACAGGCCACCAGGAAGCACCCATGTGAACAGACTCAGGTGTAGTCAAGCATAGGCAGCATTCCAAGAACAGATGAGTTTCAAGCCAGGTATTAATAAAATTAGAACAAGAGTAAAGAGAAGACTGGGACCCATTGTCAACGCTGCTGACCTTCAGGTAAGGCTGGAGTTGGGCTTTGAAAATGCTGTTCAGACACTTAAGAAAGATTGTTCCATAAGACAAGGAGTTTAATGAGAAGGAGAAAGGAGATTGAGAGAACAGATGTGGAATAAGAAAGAGGAAAGGGAAAAAGAGAATGGGGTCAGTAGAGAAGATTAAGACTATTAAAGGTACAGATTTAAAAGATCAGACCATCAGTCAGACATTTTAATTTAGTACCTACTATATGCAGAACACTGAAACTATCTGCTGAGGATATAACAGAACAATAATACAGATACTACCATTTTTTGAATGTTTACAAATCATCAGGTACTACGGGGGTGCCTGGTGGCTCAGTCTGTTAACTGTCTGCCTTTGGCTCAGGTCATGATCTCGGGGCCTGGGACTGAGCCCTGCATTGAGCTCCCTGCTCAGAGGGGAGCTTGCTTATCCCTCTCCCTCTGTGTGGACACTCTCTCCCTCTTGCTCTCTTTCTCAAATAAATAAATGAAATCTTAAAAAAAAAAAAACCACCATCAGGTACTATGGTAACAAGTTACACCCTTTTCTTCTGTTTTATTCTTCACAGCCCTGTGAGCCAAAGTCTCTAGGCTTGAGAGGTTAATCACAGCTAGTTAGTGGCAGTCATGGATTACTAAACCAGGTCCATTTGGTTTGTTTTTTGTTTTTTGTTTTAAGATTTTATTTATTTATTTGAGGGAGAGAGAGAGCATGAGTGGAGGGAGGAGCAGAAGGAGAGGGAGAAACACACTCACTGCTGAGCATTTGAATTAAGATAAGGTACTCTCCTCCTCTCTCCTCATCTATCTTTAATTTTCATAGGAATTTTCAAAATGTATTTGTGTATATTGTTAATCATAAAAAGGATCTACATTTATTGTAGAAAAACTGGAAAACACTGTTCACATGGTAAAAAGGTAGTAAGATTTTTCAAACCTATACTATTTTAAAAGGTATAAAAAACATCCTGCTAAAGCATGTGTGAAAGTTCCCGTTTTTGCACTCATATCAGCATTGACTATGGTCTTTAAAAAAATGCCCATTTGATAAAGGGAAAGGAAGTTCATTGTTATTTCAATTTGCACTTCTCTTATACTACTGAGGTTTTATGGCTTTCTATGTTTCCAGCCTCTTCTATTTTGTGTCCATGTGTGACACACTGATATCTCTTCTTCGTTTGCTTTTGGAATATCTGTTTCATACGATTTGTAAAATTATATTAAGAATATTAACTTTATTATATGTAGCAAACTTTTTTCCTAGTTTCTCTTGTTTCGTTTATAGGACATTTTAACATAAAGAAGCTTTTCAATTTTGCGTAATCCAATCTATTGAACGATTTGTGTTTGCCTCTTGTGCTTTCTTCCCCTTGGAACAGCCTCCTCCATCTCACAGTTGGCTGTGTTATCCTCTAATGGGCTGGGTTTTGAAGGAGGCAAGGGACCTGGATTGACCCAGAGGAGAAGGAAAGGATTTAGGGACAAAGGGCAAATGTAAAGATGGGGTTGATGCAGCTAGGAGCAGGGATGTGGCCCAGGGATTGGTAAATAGACATTGTATCGCATCAGTCTATGGAAAGCAGACAAGGGGAGGAAACCATAGAGGGTTGGGGCCTTGAAGGCCAGGCTGTGGAGCCTGGTATTGATTTGGTAAACAGAAAATAGAGACTCATGCCAGCTTTTCCCAAAAGGGATTCCCAGGTGGGAGAAGGATGGTAAATAAGCATAAATTTGCAGGAAGTTGCACAGATACAGGGAGCCAGAAGAGCTGGGACACTGTTGCTGTAATCCAGGCCCCAGGTGATGACACAGTAAATTAGCACAGCCAGCTAGAGAAGTGGAATGAAGAGGCAGGTCCAGGAAATAATTCTGTAGGGAAAACAACAAAAAATAAATAACAGTAGTAAGAACAAACACAGGACTCAGTGATTTAGTGCAGTAGGAGGCATACAAAAGATAGAGGCTGTAATTTCTGGGTGCTGATGGCATATCCACATGCACCTGTCCAGTGGCTGGGATGAGAGAGGGCAGTTCACTGATGGAATGAAGGAAGCTTGATATCAAGCGGGAAACTGGGGGGTTTGATTCTCTCTTCCCCAACACATGACTATGAGCACAACCTGTGCTTGGAGGAAGATAAAGCAGCTTTCTGGCTCCTTAGGGATGTTTGGAAACCAACTAATTAATGAACACAGAGCCTCATTTCTCAAAATTGTCATTTCTCAATTTTGAGAAATGACAACATCTATGTCTGTATCGTTGCTTCTGGTAAGACCCTCTAAGAAGGGTTACCAGATAAAATACAGATCTCTGTTACATATGAATTTCAGATAAATAGTAAAAAAAATTTTGGTACAAAGTATGTCCAAAGGCTCTTACAGGAGATAGTTATATCTAAGAAAGTATTTATTTTTTATCTAAAATTCACATTTACCTTGGTGTCCCATAAGGAGAGATTCCAGAATCCTCTAAGAATATGGAAATTTGTACTTCAAAGCTGGTGACAGTTGGGAAATGGAAAACGTGGCAGGATATTTCAACTTCCCAAAGCAAAGAAGATACAAATCAAGAGGAGGGAAGAGATGATAAATGTTGAATCGATGAATTAACAATCTTGTTTCTTGAGCACTTGCTTTGTGCCTTGCTGAGTACTCTGGGGGCTTCACTAAGGAGCTTACAATGAATTTTAAATTAATTCCTAGAATCAGGCACTTAACAAGCATGTACTGAGAATCTATGTGCTGGATTCAGGCGTTGGCACTAACTTCTCAGACAAAGAACAAAGTATTGGAGCTTTAAACAATAGGAGAGACTAGAGTAACTCAGGAAAAAAAACATTCGGAGACAAATTCAATATGGAATCTAACTGGGAACTGAAAGCATGGCTTCTAAGAGCAACATGGTGAGCTAAGAAGTGATGTCTCCCCTATCTTCAGGGCTTTCCTAAGCTTAGGCCATAGTTCAAAGGAAGTAGGGATCAGTTGAAGGTCACACATTAATTAAAGGACAGGGGATTTAAGGCAAGCCCTGAGTCACTCTGAAGCTCTTTCCACAACACCACGCTGCTGCTATCAGGAAGAGCTCACGAAACATGCCAATTGTTTGCCCTGACGCAAAGATGAAAAAAAAGTCCATTTTCCTCACACAAATATCTTCTGAGGAGAAAGCGCTGAGCAGGAGCTTCCCTCACCAGCCTCCTCCTTTCTCCCAAGACCCTGGATTCTTTGGGAGAGGAGTTTCTTCTGGGAGACTGTTGAGAGTGCAGGTGAGTTTTCCTATGAGCATGAAAGTTGGTGAAGGGGTCCTTATTTGACCGACCTGGGAAAGCTGACCTAGCCCTTCCTTGTGCCAGAGCTCTTCTTCATGTCCTCCTCTACCCTGAAGTGTCAGTGGCTCAGTCTCTGACACAGAGTGACTGGGAGGTTATGAGACATCCACAGCCCATCTACTGGGAAACCTGGTGTCTCACAGCACTGTATCCTTAGGGCATGGCTAGTATAGGACCAGTGACACAGGGACTTGTGTTTTTAAGAGTACTTCACAATTTATGAAGGGCTATAAGCCACATATTTTTCTTATTACTTAGAAAAATCTGGGAATTATTTTCAGGTGGAGAGCCCAGATCTCAGAGATGATAGGTGATTAATCCAAGTGCGCACTGCTTAGAAATATTAGTTAGGGTTGGGACTTGGGGCATAGGCTCTTCTAATCCTAAATCCAAATCCAAAATCCTAAATCCAAAGATCTCCAAACTATGGACTTATTTAGGTTTAAACATGTTCTTTTCTAAAACAAGGAGTCCTCCTATCTCCAAAAATGTTACAGTCTTCAAGAACCTACTTTTAATACTCTACCACAATTTCTCAATTATTTGTGAATCGCTCACTTTTTTTTTTAAAGAGAGAGTGCATGCATAAGCAGGGTGCAGGGAGGGCAGAGAGAGAATCTTAAGTAGGCTGCAGGCCCAGTGTGGGGCTCAATCTCATGACCCTGAGATCATGACCTGAACTGAAATCAAGAATCAGACACTTAACTGACTGAGCCACCCAGGTGACCCAGTTAGTGGCCCACTTTTTAAACTTTAGGTGAGATTTGCAATGTTGGCATTTCAAGGAAAGCTCAAGTTTTTTTGTTTAAGGCATATATCTTCTCCCCTTTCAGGAGGAGGGCCCTGTGTTGATTTTCCTGAAGCCTCAAGATGAGGGAGGAAGTCACAATGAAGAGAGGGGGTCTGGGGTAGGAATGGGGGCTGGTATAGCTCCTGACAAGGAAGATCCAGCACAGAGTTCCAGGGAGCTCACCCCTTACATTTAGTTGAAGAACCAAATATCTACTGAGCACCTAGAATGGCTATGTGCTGGCTGTATAGGACTCCGGCCATAGCCTCCCAGCATGTAGGAATAGATAGAAAAGTTAATGGGTCATTTCAAGTTTCCTCTTCCTACAGAAAATGCATGCAGAGTATAATAAAGGATTAGTGCCTGGCTTTAAATTCTAATCACAAATCCTGATCTACTGGTTGGAGACCATCAATTTGTCTCTTTTCTCAAGGTCACATATTTTGAGCTTTTAGTATTTGCCTGGTGATATGCTAAATATTTTTAGATTTTTCATCCAAGACTCTGTTTCCTTGTCTGTAAAACAGAAGCAATAAAACTGGTTTGTTCACATGGTGAAAATACAAGAAGATTCTAATGCATGATTTAGTGATGGCTGTTCTCTATTGGTTGTCTCTAATTCATTCTGCAACACTACAGATAGTTTTGAAAATTAAAATCTAAAATTTTCTCCATTAAACAACATTAGACAGACTTATTTTTGACAAATAGAAAAACAAGGCCATTTCTTGGAGGCTTGGAAGCTAAAGTGAATACATTTCCACTGCATGCTCCCTTTCTGCCTTAATTAATTTCTTTCTGGTTAAAAATAGGTTTTGGTTACCTTTAGGTAACAACCATTAGGGCAAAAAATTCACCAAAGGGCAACACATACACTGAACTGAAAGTGAGAAGGTGGAGAGTGGGAAGGGAATTAATATTGATTAAATTCTTCTTTATGCTGGTCATCTTAAGTATGTTACTCATTCACTTTGCTCAACAAGATTTATTGAGCACCTATTGTGTACCTGGAACTGTGCTGATGATGACCTATCAAATTTTCACCACAACATTGCAAAATGAGGATGTAGAACCTCAAAGAAGTTAAGTAATTTGCCAAAGGTCACATGATCAGTTGTTGACAGAACCTAGTTTCAAATTCTGGTCAGCCTATTTTCAGTCTGTGCTGTTTTCTGTGTTTTTTTTTGTTTGTTTGTTTGTTTTTGTTTTTTTTTTTTTGTTTTTTTTAGATTTTATTTATTTATTTCAGAGAGAGACAGGAGGAGCAGAGGGAGAGGGACAAGCCTGACGTGGGGCTCAGTCCCAGGATCTATAGCCATGACCTGAGCCAAAACCAAGAGTTGGTTGCTTAACCACCCAGGTGCCCCAGTCTATGCTACTTTCATTATACCAGTGATGCTGGGAAAGGATTCTCTGAGATTCTAAGTTGACAATCCCATAGTTTTTTTGTTTTGTTTTTTAAATTGGCATGTATTTTATTACCTGATTTGGAAGATTTCTTTGCTCCAAATGTATTTCACAACGTGTGCTCAGGTAGATATTTTTCTTCACATACTTTAATTATTTTGAAGATTTTATTTCTTTATTTGAGGGAGAGACAGAGAGAAGAACACAGGCAGCGGGAGGGGCAGAGGGAGAGGAAGAAACAGGGTCCCAGCTGAGCACGGAGCCCTGACATGGGTCTGATCCCAGGACCCCGAGATCATGACGTGAGCCAAAGGCAGATGCTTAACCAACTGAACTAGCCAGGCACCCCGTCAAGCCCATGTTTAAGTCCCGACTGATAAACCCGCCCCTTGTTCTCCATTGGTTGACTCATACTTCCACAGAAGGTGGAAAATTAGAGGAGACCAATAAAAGATTTCTGTAAGAAATCTTTCTTATAGATTCAGGAAACTAAGTGTTGCTTTAAGCACTATTTTGTAAAATTTTCCGAAACTTCGAGTTTGGCATTGAAGAAATAAATGCCTTTTAGGCATCGGTGATTGCTCTGGAAAGTCTCTAAATATCACGGTTTCCCAGAAGCTGGAAGTACTGCAGTGAGTGTAGTGTGTGCCCCTCTCAGAGGCAGGTCCCTACAGTTGGAAGGGACACAGGCTTCTTCACTGACATGTGACAGAATCCTCCAGCCACAAATAGGCTGGGGGCCAACCCCTGCTCTGAGCAGTCCATATGGAGCTAGAAACAAGAAGCATCGAATAAAATGTTTCACAGGATAAACCACAGGGTCAGTCCTACGCTTGCCCCTGTCAGCTATGTGGAGAAGCACATGTTTTTAGAATGTTTTGAATTATTCTCTTACGCACTGGAAAACAAACATAAAAAAAACCTGGCTTGCTCTTTAATTCTGTGGCTGCAGCGTTGACCATCACCATCTCATTTTTTCCTTCTAAAATTGCTTGGTATGATGATGACACAAACCAAAATCGTCTGCCTCTCAGGAAAGAATTTACATCCCCATAATATCTGGTTGCTTAAAGAAAATCATTCGTCGTATCAATAAACTTTTACTGAGTTCTTCACAGGTGTCAGGCATTGGGATAGCGGCTAATGATAAATCGGTGAAGGGCTCTTGCTTTCAAGAAGCCTCCAGTCTGATAGGGAAGAGCATAGATAGGCAGAGCAATACTCGGAATACAAGGAGGTCTTGTTCACAGCTGAGGGATTCCCAAGGAAGGCTGCAGGTTGCAAGTGCCAGGTAAACCTAGGTTTATGTCGCTACTGCTTCCTAATGACACACACTTCAGTCAGACACTTTCCTCAATCATCAGTTTCCCCCTCCACAAGAGATATACAATGCCATCTCATAGGACTGTTTTGAAAGGCGGCACAGTACCAGACTACTAAATTATCCAGGTGATCTGCTATAATTTGCTTAACCAATGCTCTGTTTTTATTTTTGAAAAATAATTCATGTGCCTGGTGAAAAAAATGCAAACAGTACTGAAGAGTATGAGATGTAAGCTCTCTACCCCAGTCCCTATTCACCCCCTCAGAGGCAACCACTGTCTCTAATCCTTTTTATATCATTCCAGGGAGGTTTAATACTTACAATATCTATCACCAATTTATCTTTTAAAATTTCATACAGATGATAGCATCCTATATACACTGCTCTGAACTTTGCTTTCTAGTTTATTTTTGAGACCTTTGTATATGAATATACACAAATTGTATCATTCCTTTTTAGTGGCTTTGTAGAATTACATTTTAAGGACATACTGTAATTTACATAACCATCACCCTGCTGATAGACCCTTTGGTTATTGTCCATCTTTTGCTGCTACAATGATACAATGAACGTTCTTCCCATATATCTTTCCATGTATATTTCTATAGGCTAAATGGGATGTTGGGCCAAAGTTATGGTCATTTTTGATAGATATTGTCAAATTGTTGTTTGAAAAGATTGTAGTCCTTTATGCTCCTATCAATAATGTATTAGAATATTTCCCCACACCCTAGTCCAAATAACGTATTGCAAACTTTTTGATCTCTGTCAAACTGATGAAAGATAATATCCTACTTAGTTTTAATTTTTAGATCTCTTATTTTAAGTGAAGTTGAACATTTTTAAAATTTTTTTTAAAAGATTTTACCTATTTATTTGACAGACAGAGATCACAAGTAGGCAGAGAAGGGGCGCCTGGGTGGCTCAGGGGGTTAAAGCCTCTGCTTTAGGCTCAGGTCATGATCCCAGGGTCCTGGGATCAAGCCCCACATCGGGTTCTCTGCTCAGCAGGGAGCCTGCTTCC